>NW_027461495.1:0-292115 GCF_030463565.1 Pelecanus crispus | reverse complement strand
CTAAGGCCTTTTCTGCTTCTGACGCTGCCCCGCCAGGCAGTAGGCTGGGGGTGCACGAGAAGTTGGTAGGGGACGCAGCTGGGACAGCTGAGCCCAAGTGACCAAGGGATATGCCAGACCAGAGGACATCGTGCTGAGCAACAGAAGCTGGGCTAAGAAGAGGGAAGCGGGGATGTTCAGAGTGATGGCGTTTATCTTCCGCAGTAGCCGTTAGGAGGGAGGAAGCCCTGCTTTCCTTTCAATGGCTAAACATCTGCCTGCTGGTGGGAGGCAGGGAAGGAAGGCCTCATTTTGCATTGTTTGCGTGTGCAGCTCTTGCTTTACCTATGAAAGTGCCTTTCTCTCAAGCCATGTCTTGTCTCACTTTTACCTTTCCTGGGCTCAGTCTTGGCGCGGGGGGGTGTGGGGGAGGGGGGTGGGGTGTGTGTGTGTGTGTGTGTGTGTGTGTGTGTGTGTGTGTTTGGGCGTACATGCTTTGCTGGTGAAGTGGGGCTAGCAAGGAGGAGGGGGGCGACATCAGGATCTGGAGAGAGCCAGGCTTGGAGCTGCCAAGTGGGTAATATCTGTGAGTGTGGGCACGCCCAAAGGCCAGGCTCACAGTGGAGGGAGCATGGGGCTGCGTGAGCCCGCAGGTAAGTTCTGCCCGGAAGGTAGGGATGTGGGGTGTGGTGATGCTGAGTGAAGGCCAACGGTGTGACAGTGGTGCTTGGATGGTAGAAATTGGCCATCAGGAGGACGAATTTTCACTCCAAGGGTAGTGCTCCAGAGCTTGGGAGAGGGGAGATGCAGAGGAAGGTGAAGATGACATGCGTGGCTGGGAGGTGGATCGTGATGCCGTTTCTATTGCAGCAACCTGACTGACTTGCGGCAGTGAGGCAGACACTGTGACGTCATCAAGTGCATCACAAACTGCAAAGTGACCCGGCTAGCAGCTCGGGCAGTGGGAAGGGCTAGTAGAGGCAGGCGAAGCCAAGACAGTTGGGCTGTTGCTTGTGAGGTCATGGCATGACAGCAATGGGATTGGCCAGGAGCAGGCAGGTGTCATGAGGTCATCAAGGAGAGCAGCTGGGAAGGCTGCAGAGAAGACGAGTGGGCCCCTGGTGAGGCCCTGCCCTGGGCTGAAGCCACCTGTACGTGAGATGGGAACCTACGGGAGGTGACATGAGAACTTGCGGGATGTGACAGAGGGCAGCGGGAGAAGAGAGCAGAAGTCTGGGCAGCAAGCGGCATGTGTCCCGGCTGGGTCTGGCAGGCGGCTGCAGATGGGGGAAGTGGCCAAAGTGCAGAGAGGGGAGCGCTGGGGACCTTGTGGGCAGTCAGGTCTTGCAAGGCCAACACGGATGCCTTGCGTGATGGCATCAGTGATGCCACTGAAGTCCCAGAGGAGCTAGGCAATGCTATGCAAACTCTCGATTTGGGGTAGAAATGGAGAAAGGCTGAGACTGTTGAGGAAGAAATAATTTGTGAGGGGGGCAATGAGTTGGGGAGTCTAGCGGGGCAGAGAAAGGGAGGGCTCAGGGTGAAAGGTGGAAGGAGCAGCCTGTGGAAGAGGGCTCAGGAGGGGGGCTGAAGGGGCCAGGTGCCCGTGGGGAGGGTGTGGTGAGTGCTGCTCTGGCCAAAGCCCGTGCCTGATGGCCGTGGTCTGTCCTGCTTCTTGTCCTGGTTTCAGCTGGGGTAGAGTTATCTTCAGAGTAGTTCGTGTGGTGTTGTGGTTTAGATTTGTGCTGAGAACAGTGTTGATAAGAGGGATGTGTTTGTTATTGGTGATGAGTGCTTGCACAGCGCTAAGGCCTTTTCTGCTTCTGACGCTGCCCCGCCAGGCAGTAGGCTGGGGGTGCACGAGAAGTTGGTAGGGGACGCAGCTGGGACAGCTGAGCCCAAGTGACCAAGGGATATGCCAGACCAGAGGACATCGTGCTGAGCAACAGAAGCTGGGCTAAGAAGAGGGAAGCGGGGATGTTCAGAGTGATGGCGTTTATCTTCCGCAGTAGCCGTTAGGAGGGAGGAAGCCCTGCTTTCCTTTCAATGGCTAAACATCTGCCTGCTGGTGGGAGGCAGGGAAGGAAGGCCTCATTTTGCATTGTTTGCGTGTGCAGCTCTTGCTTTACCTATGAAAGTGCCTTTCTCTCAAGCCATGTCTTGTCTCACTTTTACCTTTCCTGGGCTCAGTCTTGGCGCGGGGGGGTGTGGAGGAGGGGGGTGGGTGTGTGTGTGTGTGTGTGTGTGTGTGTGTGTTTGGGCGTACATGCTTTGCTGGTGAAGTGGGGCTAGCAAGGAGGAGGGGGGCGACATCAGGATCTGGAGAGAGCCAGGCTTGGAGCTGCCAAGTGGGTAATATCTGTGAGTGTGGGCACGCCCAAAGGCCAGGCTCACAGTGGAGGGAGCATGGGGCTGCGTGAGCCCGCAGGTAAGTTCTGCCCGGAAGGTAGGGATGTGGGGTGTGGTGATGCTGAGTGAAGGCCAACGGTGTGACAGTGGTGCTTGGATGGTAGAAATTGGCCATCAGGAGGACGAATTTTCACTCCAAGGGTAGTGCTCCAGAGCTTGGGAGAGGGGAGATGCAGAGGAAGGTGAAGATGACATGCGTGGCTGGGAGGTGGATCGTGATGCCGTTTCTATTGCAGCAACCTGACTGACTTGCGGCAGTGAGGCAGACACTGTGACGTCATCAAGTGCATCACAAACTGCAAAGTGACCCGGCTAGCAGCTCGGGCAGTGGGAAGGGCTAGTAGAGGCAGGCGAAGCCAAGACAGTTGGGCTGTTGCTTGTGAGGTCATGGCATGACAGCAATGGGATTGGCCAGGAGCAGGCAGGTGTCATGAGGTCATCAAGGAGAGCAGCTGGGAAGGCTGCAGAGAAGACGAGTGGGCCCCTGGTGAGGCCCTGCCCTGGGCTGAAGCCACCTGTACGTGAGATGGGAACCTACGGGAGGTGACATGAGAACTTGCGGGATGTGACAGAGGGCAGCGGGAGAAGAGAGCAGAAGTCTGGGCAGCAAGCGGCATGTGTCCCGGCTGGGTCTGGCAGGCGGCTGCAGATGGGGGAAGTGGCCAAAGTGCAGAGAGGGGAGCGCTGGGGACCTTGTGGGCAGTCAGGTCTTGCAAGGCCAACACGGATGCCTTGCGTGATGGCATCAGTGATGCCACTGAAGTCCCAGAGGAGCTAGGCAATGCTATGCAAACTCTCAATTTGGGGTAGAAATGGAGAAAAGCTGAGAGTGTTGAGGAAGAAATAATTTGTGAGGGGGGCAATGAGTTGGGGAGTCTAGCGGGGCAGAGAAAGGGAGGGCTCAGGGTGAAAGGTGGAAGGAGCAGCCTGTGGAAGAGGGCTCAGGAGGGGGGTTGAAGGGGCCAGGTGCCCGTGGGGAGGGTGTGGTGAGTGCTGCTCTGGCCAAAGCCCGTGCCTGATGGCCGTGGTCTGTCCTGCTTCTTGTCCTGGTTTCAGCTGGGGTAGAGCTGTCTTCAGAGTAGTTCGTGTGGTGTTGTGGTTTAGATTTGTGCTGAGAACAGTGTTGATAAGAGGGATGTGTTTGTTATTGGTGATGAGTGCTTGCACAGCGCTAAGGCCTTTTCTGCTTCTGACGCTGCCCCGCCAGGCAGTAGGCTGGGGGTGCACGAGAAGTTGGTAGGGGACGCAGCTGGGACAGCTGAGCCCAAGTGACCAAGGGATATGCCAGACCAGAGGACATCGTGCTGAGCAACAGAAGCTGGGCTAAGAAGAGGGAAGCGGGGATGTTCAGAGTGATGGCGTTTATCTTCCGCAGTAGCCGTTAGGAGGGAGGAAGCCCTGCTTTCCTTTCAATGGCTAAACATCTGCCTGCTGGTGGGAGGCAGGGAAGGAAGGCCTCATTTTGCATTGTTTGCGTGTGCAGCTCTTGCTTTACCTATGAAAGTGCCTTTCTCTCAAGCCATGTCTTGTCTCACTTTTACCTTTCCTGGGCTCAGTCTTGGCGCGGGGGGGTGTGGAGGAGGGGGGTGGGTGTGTGTGTGTGTGTGTGTGTGTGTGTGTGTTTGGGCGTACATGCTTTGCTGGTGAAGTGGGGCTAGCAAGGAGGAGGGGGGCGACATCAGGATCTGGAGAGAGCCAGGCTTGGAGCTGCCAAGTGGGTAATATCTGTGAGTGTGGGCACGCCCAAAGGCCAGGCTCACAGTGGAGGGAGCATGGGGCTGCGTGAGCCCGCAGGTAAGTTCTGCCCGGAAGGTAGGGATGTGGGGTGTGGTGATGCTGAGTGAAGGCCAACGGTGTGACAGTGGTGCTTGGATGGTAGAAATTGGCCATCAGGAGGACGAATTTTCACTCCAAGGGTAGTGCTCCAGAGCTTGGGAGAGGGGAGATGCAGAGGAAGGTGAAGATGACATGCGTGGCTGGGAGGTGGATCGTGATGCCGTTTCTATTGCAGCAACCTGACTGACTTGCGGCAGTGAGGCAGACACTGTGACGTCATCAAGTGCATCACAAACTGCAAAGTGACCCGGCTAGCAGCTCGGGCAGTGGGAAGGGCTAGTAGAGGCAGGCGAAGCCAAGACAGTTGGGCTGTTGCTTGTGAGGTCATGGCATGACAGCAATGGGATTGGCCAGGAGCAGGCAGGTGTCATGAGGTCATCAAGGAGAGCAGCTGGGAAGGCTGCAGAGAAGACGAGTGGGCCCCTGGTGAGGCCCTGCCCTGGGCTGAAGCCACCTGTACGTGAGATGGGAACCTACGGGAGGTGACATGAGAACTTGCGGGATGTGACAGAGGGCAGCGGGAGAAGAGAGCAGAAGTCTGGGCAGCAAGCGGCATGTGTCCCGGCTGGGTCTGGCAGGCGGCTGCAGATGGGGGAAGTGGCCAAAGTGCAGAGAGGGGAGCGCTGGGGACCTTGTGGGCAGTCAGGTCTTGCAAGGCCAACACGGATGCCTTGCGTGATGGCATCAGTGATGCCACTGAAGTCCCAGAGGAGCTAGGCAATGCTATGCAAACTCTCAATTTGGGGTAGAAATGGAGAAAAGCTGAGAGTGTTGAGGAAGAAATAATTTGTGAGGGGGGCAATGAGTTGGGGAGTCTAGCGGGGCAGAGAAAGGGAGGGCTCAGGGTGAAAGGTGGAAGGAGCAGCCTGTGGAAGAGGGCTCAGGAGGGGGGTTGAAGGGGCCAGGTGCCCGTGGGGAGGGTGTGGTGAGTGCTGCTCTGGCCAAAGCCCGTGCCTGATGGCCGTGGTCTGTCCTGCTTCTTGTCCTGGTTTCAGCTGGGGTAGAGCTGTCTTCAGAGTAGTTCGTGTGGTGTTGTGGTTTAGATTTGTGCTGAGAACAGTGTTGATAAGAGGGATGTGTTTGTTATTGGTGATGAGTGCTTGCACAGCGCTAAGGCCTTTTCTGCTTCTGACGCTGCCCCGCCAGGCAGTAGGCTGGGGGTGCACGAGAAGTTGGTAGGGGACGCAGCTGGGACAGCTGAGCCCAAGTGACCAAGGGATATGCCAGACCAGAGGACATCGTGCTGAGCAACAGAAGCTGGGCTAAGAAGAGGGAAGCGGGGATGTTCAGAGTGATGGCGTTTATCTTCCGCAGTAGCCGTTAGGAGGGAGGAAGCCCTGCTTTCCTTTCAATGGCTAAACATCTGCCTGCTGGTGGGAGGCAGGGAAGGAAGGCCTCATTTTGCATTGTTTGCGTGTGCAGCTCTTGCTTTACCTATGAAAGTGCCTTTCTCTCAAGCCATGTCTTGTCTCACTTTTACCTTTCCTGGGCTCAGTCTTGGCGCGGGGGGGTGTGGGGGAGGGGGGTGGGGGGTGTGTGTGTGTGTGTGTGTGTGTGTGTGTGTGTTTGGGCGTACATGCTTTGCTGGTGAAGTGGGGCTAGCAAGGAGGAGGGGGGCGACAGCAGGATCTGGAGAGAGCCAGGCTTGGAGCTGCCAAGTGGGTAATATCTGTGAGTGTGGGCACGCCCAAAGGCCAGGCTCACAGTGGAGGGAGCATGGGGCTGCGTGAGCCCGCAGGTAAGTTCTGCCCGGAAGGTAGGGATGTGGGGTGTGGTGATGCTGAGTGAAGGCCAACGGTGTGACAGTGGTGCTTGGATGGTAGAAATTGGCCATCAGGAGGACGAATTTTCACTCCAAGGGTAGTGCTCCAGAGCTTGGGAGAGGGGAGATGCAGAGGAAGGTGAAGATGACATGCGTGGCTGGGAGGTGGATCGTGATGCCGTTTCTATTGCAGCAACCTGACTGACTTGCGGCAGTGAGGCAGACACTGTGACGTCATCAAGTGCATCACAAACTGCAAAGTGACCCGGCTAGCAGCTCGGGCAGTGGGAAGGGCTAGTAAAGGCAGGCGAAGCCAAGACAGTTGGGCTGTTGCTTGTGAGGTCATGGCATGACAGCAATGGGATTGGCCAGGAGCAGGCAGGTGTCATGAGGTCATCAAGGAGAGCAGCTGGGAAGGCTGCAGAGAAGACGAGTGGGCCCCTGGTGAGGCCCTGCCCTGGGCTGAAGCCACCTGTACGTGAGATGGGAACCTACGGGAGGTGACATGAGAACTTGCGGGATGTGACAGAGGGCAGCGGGAGAAGAGAGCAGAAGTCTGGGCAGCAAGCGGCATGTGTCCCGGCTGGGTCTGGCAGGCGGCTGCAGATGGGGGAAGTGGCCAAAGTGCAGAGAGGGGAGCGCTGGGGACCTTGTGGGCAGTCAGGTCTTGCAAGGCCAACACGGATGCCTTGCGTGATGGCATCAGTGATGCCACTGAAGTCCCAGAGGAGCTAGGCAATGCTATGCAAACTCTCGATTTGGGGTAGAAATGGAGAAAAGCTGAGACTGTTGAGGAAGAAATAATTTGTGAGGGGGGCAATGAGTTGGGGAGGCTAGCGGGGCAGAGAAAGGGAGGGCTCAGGGTGAAAGGTGGAAGGAGCAGCCTGTGGAAGAGGGCTCAGGAGGGGGGCTGAAGGGGCCAGGTGCCCGTGGGGAGGGTGTGGTGAGTGCTGCTCTGGCCAAAGCCCGTGCCTGATGGCCGTGGTCTGTCCTGCTTCTTGTCCTGGTTTCAGCTGGGGTAGAGTTATCTTCAGAGTAGTTCGTGTGGTGTTGTGGTTTAGATTTGTGCTGAGAACAGTGTTGATAAGAGGGATGTGTTTGTTATTGGTGATGAGTACTTGCACAGCGCTAAGGCCTTTTCTGCTTCTGACGCTGCCCCGCCAGGCAGTAGGCTGGGGGTGCACGAGAAGTTGGTAGGGGACGCAGCTGGGACAGCTGAGCCCAAGTGACCAAGGGATATGCCAGACCAGAGGACATCGTGCTGAGCAACAGAAGCTGGGCTAAGAAGAGGGAAGCGGGGATGTTCAGAGTGATGGCGTTTATCTTCCGCAGTAGCCGTTAGGAGGGAGGAAGCCCTGCTTTCCTTTCAATGGCTAAACATCTGCCTGCTGGTGGGAGGCAGGGAAGGAAGGCCTCATTTTGCATTGTTTGCGTGTGCAGCTCTTGCTTTACCTATGAAAGTGCCTTTCTCTCAAGCCATGTCTTGTCTCACTTTTACCTTTCCTGGGCTCAGTCTTGGCGCGGGGGGGTGTGGGTGGGTGTGTGTTTGTGTGTGTGGGTGTGTGTTTGTGTGTTTGGGCGTACATGCTTTGCTGGTGAAGTGGGGCTAGCAAGGAGGAGGAGGGCGACAGCAGGATCTGGAGAGAGCCAGGCTTGGAGCTGCCAAGTGGGTAATATCTGTGAGTGTGGGCACGCCCAAAGGCCAGGCTCACAGTGGAGGGAGCATGGGGCTGCGTGAGCCCGCAGGTAAGTTCTGCCCGGAAGGTAGGGATGTGGGGTGTGGTGATGCTGAGTGAAGGCCAACGGTGTGACAGTGGTGCTTGGATGGTAGAAATTGGCCATCAGGAGGACGAATTTTCACTCCAAGGGTAGTGCTCCAGAGCTTGGGAGAGGGGAGATGCAGAGGAAGGTGAAGATGACATGCGTGGCTGGGAGGTGGATCGTGATGCCGTTTCTATTGCAGCAACCTGACTGACTTGCGGCAGTGAGGCAGACACTGTGACGTCATCAAGTGCATCACAAACTGCAAAGTGACCCGGCTAGCAGCTCGGGCAGTGGGAAGGGCTAGTAGAGGCAGGCGAAGCCAAGACAGTTGGGCTGTTGCTTGTGAGGTCATGGCATGACAGCAATGGGATTGGCCAGGAGCAGGCAGGTGTCATGAGGTCATCAAGGAGAGCAGCTGGGAAGGCTGCAGAGAAGACGAGTGGGCCCCTGGTGAGGCCCTGCCCTGGGCTGAAGCCACCTGTACGTGAGATGGGAACCTACGGGAGGTGACATGAGAACTTGCGGGATGTGACAGAGGGCAGCGGGAGAAGAGAGCAGAAGTCTGGGCAGCAAGCGGCATGTGTCCCGGCTGGGTCTGGCAGGCGGCTGCAGATGGGGGAAGTGGCCAAAGTGCAGAGAGGGGAGCGCTGGGGACCTTGTGGGCAGTCAGGTCTTGCAAGGCCAACACGGATGCCTTGCGTGATGGCATCAGTGATGCCACTGAAGTCCCAGAGGAGCTAGGCAATGCTATGCAAACTCTCGATTTGGGGTAGAAATGGAGAAAAGCTGAGACTGTTGAGGAAGAAATAATTTGTGAGGGGGGCAATGAGTTGGGGAGTCTAGCGGGGCAGAGAAAGGGAGGGCTCAGGGTGAAAGGTGGAAGGAGCAGCCTGTGGAAGAGGGCTCAGGAGGGGGGCTGAAGGGGCCAGGTGCCCGTGGGGAGGGTGTGGTGAGTGCTGCTCTGGCCAAAGCCCGTGCCTGATGGCCGTGGTCTGTCCTGCTTCTTGTCCTGGTTTCAGCTGGGGTAGAGCTGTCTTCAGAGTAGTTCGTGTGGTGTTGTGGTTTAGATTTGTGCTGAGAACAGTGTTGATAAGAGGGATGTGTTTGTTATTGGTGATGAGTGCTTGCACAGCGCTAAGGCCTTTTCTGCTTCTGACGCTGCCCCGCCAGGCAGTAGGCTGGGGGTGCACGAGAAGTTGGTAGGGGACGCAGCTGGGACAGCTGAGCCCAAGTGACCAAGGGATATGCCAGACCAGAGGACATCGTGCTGAGCAACAGAAGCTGGGCTAAGAAGAGGGAAGCGGGGATGTTCAGAGTGATGGCGTTTATCTTCCGCAGTAGCCGTTAGGAGGGAGGAAGCCCTGCTTTCCTTTCAATGGCTAAACATCTGCCTGCTGGTGGGAGGCAGGGAAGGAAGGCCTCATTTTGCATTGTTTGCGTGTGCAGCTCTTGCTTTACCTATGAAAGTGCCTTTCTCTCAAGCCATGTCTTGTCTCACTTTTACCTTTCCTGGGCTCAGTCTTGGCGCGGGGGGGTGTGGGGGAGGGGGGTGGGGGGTGGGTGTGTGTGTGTGTGTTTGGGCGTACATGCTTTGCTGGTGAAGTGGGGCTAGCAAGGAGGAGGAGGGCGACATCAGGATCTGGAGAGAGCCAGGCTTGGAGCTGCCAAGTGGGTAATATCTGTGAGTGTGGGCACGCCCAAAGGCCAGGCTCACAGTGGAGGGAGCATGGGGCTGCGTGAGCCCGCAGGTAAGTTCTGCCCGGAAGGTAGGGATGTGGGGTGTGGTGATGCTGAGTGAAGGCCAACGGTGTGACAGTGGTGCTTGGATGGTAGAAATTGGCCATCAGGAGGACGAATTTTCACTCCAAGGGTAGTGCTCCAGAGCTTGGGAGAGGGGAGACGTAGAGGAAGGTGAAGATGACATGCGTGGCTGGGAGGTGGATCGTGATGCCGTTTCTATTGCAGCAACCTGACTGACTTGCGGCAGTGAGGCAGACACTGTGACGTCATCAAGTGCATCACAAACTGCAAAGTGACCCGGCTAGCAGCTCGGGCAGTGGGAAGGGCTAGTAGAGGCAGGCGAAGCCAAGACAGTTGGGCTGTTGCTTGTGAGGTCATGGCATGACAGCAATGGGATTGGCCAGGAGCAGGCAGGTGTCATGAGGTCATCAAGGAGAGCAGCTGGGAAGGCTGCAGAGAAGACGAGTGGGCCCCTGGTGAGGCCCTGCCCTGGGCTGAAGCCACCTGTACGTGAGATGGGAACCTACGGGAGGTGACATGAGAACTTGCGGGATGTGACAGAGGGCAGCGGGAGAAGAGAGCAGAAGTCTGGGCAGCAAGCGGCATGTGTCCCGGCTGGGTCTGGCAGGCGGCTGCAGATGGGGGAAGTGGCCAAAGTGCAGAGAGGGGAGCGCTGGGGACCTTGTGGGCAGTCAGGTCTTGCAAGGCCAACACGGATGCCTTGCGTGATGGCATCAGTGATGCCACTGAAGTCCCAGAGGAGCTAGGCAATGCTATGCAAACTCTCGATTTGGGGTAGAAATGGAGAAAAGCTGAGACTGTTGAGGAAGAAATAATTTGTGAGGGGGGCAATGAGTTGGGGAGGCTAGCGGGGCAGAGAAAGGGAGGGCTCAGGGTGAAAGGTGGAAGGAGCAGCCTGTGGAAGAGGGCTCAGGAGGGGGGCTGAAGGGGCCAGGTGCCCGTGGGGAGGGTGTGGTGAGTGCTGCTCTGGCCAAAGCCCGTGCCTGATGGCCGTGGTCTGTCCTGCTTCTTGTCCTGGTTTCAGCTGGGGTAGAGTTATCTTCAGAGTAGTTCGTGTGGTGTTGTGGTTTAGATTTGTGCTGAGAACAGTGTTGATAAGAGGGATGTGTTTGTTATTGGTGATGAGTGCTTGCACAGCGCTAAGGCCTTTTCTGCTTCTGACGCTGCCCCGCCAGGCAGTAGGCTGGGGGTGCACGAGAAGTTGGTAGGGGACGCAGCTGGGACAGCTGAGCCCAAGTGACCAAGGGATATGCCAGACCAGAGGACATCGTGCTGAGCAACAGAAGCTGGGCTAAGAAGAGGGAAGCGGGGATGTTCAGAGTGATGGCGTTTATCTTCCGCAGTAGCCGTTAGGAGGGAGGAAGCCCTGCTTTCCTTTCAATGGCTAAACATCTGCCTGCTGGTGGGAGGCAGGGAAGGAAGGCCTCATTTTGCATTGTTTGCGTGTGCAGCTCTTGCTTTACCTATGAAAGTGCCTTTCTCTCAAGCCATGTCTTGTCTCACTTTTACCTTTCCTGGGCTCAGTCTTGGCGCGGGGGGGTGTGGAGGAGGGGGGTGGGGGGTGTGTGTGTGTGTGTGTGTGTGTGTGTTTGGGCGTACATGCTTTGCTGGTGAAGTGGGGCTAGCAAGGAGGAGGGGGGCGACATCAGGATCTGGAGAGAGCCAGGCTTGGAGCTGCCAAGTGGGTAATATCTGTGAGTGTGGGCACGCCCAAAGGCCAGGCTCACAGTGGAGGGAGCATGGGGCTGCGTGAGCCCGCAGGTAAGTTCTGCCCGGAAGGTAGGGATGTGGGGTGTGGTGATGCTGAGTGAAGGCCAACGGTGTGACAGTGGTGCTTGGATGGTAGAAATTGGCCATCAGGAGGACGAATTTTCACTCCAAGGGTAGTGCTCCAGAGCTTGGGAGAGGGGAGATGCAGAGGAAGGTGAAGATGACATGCGTGGCTGGGAGGTGGATCGTGATGCCGTTTCTATTGCAGCAACCTGACTGACTTGCGGCAGTGAGGCAGACACTGTGACGTCATCAAGTGCATCACAAACTGCAAAGTGACCCGGCTAGCAGCTCGGGCAGTGGGAAGGGCTAGTAGAGGCAGGCGAAGCCAAGACAGTTGGGCTGTTGCTTGTGAGGTCATGGCATGACAGCAATGGGATTGGCCAGGAGCAGGCAGGTGTCATGAGGTCATCAAGGAGAGCAGCTGGGAAGGCTGCAGAGAAGACGAGTGGGCCCCTGGTGAGGCCCTGCCCTGGGCTGAAGCCACCTGTACGTGAGATGGGAACCTACGGGAGGTGACATGAGAACTTGCGGGATGTGACAGAGGGCAGCGGGAGAAGAGAGCAGAAGTCTGGGCAGCAAGCGGCATGTGTCCCGGCTGGGTCTGGCAGGCGGCTGCAGATGGGGGAAGTGGCCAAAGTGCAGAGAGGGGAGCGCTGGGGACCTTGTGGGCAGTCAGGTCTTGCAAGGCCAACACGGATGCCTTGCGTGATGGCATCAGTGATGCCACTGAAGTCCCAGAGGAGCTAGGCAATGCTATGCAAACTCTCAATTTGGGGTAGAAATGGAGAAAAGCTGAGAGTGTTGAGGAAGAAATAATTTGTGAGGGGGGCAATGAGTTGGGGAAGCTAGCGGGGCAGAGAAAGGGAGGGCTCAGGGTGAAAGGTGGAAGGAGCAGCCTGTGGAAGAGGGCTCAGGAGGGGGGTTGAAGGGGCCAGGTGCCCGTGGGGAGGGTGTGGTGAGTGCTGCTCTGGCCAAAGCCCGTGCCTGATGGCCGTGGTCTGTCCTGCTTCTTGTCCTGGTTTCAGCTGGGGTAGAGCTGTCTTCAGAGTAGTTCGTGTGGTGTTGTGGTTTAGATTTGTGCTGAGAACAGTGTTGATAAGAGGGATGTGTTTGTTATTGGTGATGAGTGCTTGCACAGCGCTAAGGCCTTTTCTGCTTCTGACGCTGCCCCGCCAGGCAGTAGGCTGGGGGTGCACGAGAAGTTGGTAGGGGACGCAGCTGGGACAGCTGAGCCCAAGTGACCAAGGGATATGCCAGACCAGAGGACATCGTGCTGAGCAACAGAAGCTGGGCTAAGAAGAGGGAAGCGGGGATGTTCAGAGTGATGGCGTTTATCTTCCGCAGTAGCCGTTAGGAGGGAGGAAGCCCTGCTTTCCTTTCAATGGCTAAACATCTGCCTGCTGGTGGGAGGCAGGGAAGGAAGGCCTCATTTTGCATTGTTTGCGTGTGCAGCTCTTGCTTTACCTATGAAAGTGCCTTTCTCTCAAGCCATGTCTTGTCTCACTTTTACCTTTCCTGGGCTCAGTCTTGGCGCGGGGGGGTGTGGGGGAGGGGGGTGGGGGGTGTGTGTGTGTGTGTGTGTGTGTGTGTGTGTGTTTGGGCGTACATGCTTTGCTGGTGAAGTGGGGCTAGCAAGGAGGAGGGGGGCGACATCAGGATCTGGAGAGAGCCAGGCTTGGAGCTGCCAAGTGGGTAATATCTGTGAGTGTGGGCACGCCCAAAGGCCAGGCTCACAGTGGAGGGAGCATGGGGCTGCGTGAGCCCGCAGGTAAGTTCTGCCCGGAAGGTAGGGATGTGGGGTGTGGTGATGCTGAGTGAAGGCCAACGGTGTGACAGTGGTGCTTGGATGGTAGAAATTGGCCATCAGGAGGACGAATTTTCACTCCAAGGGTAGTGCTCCAGAGCTTGGGAGAGGGGAGATGCAGAGGAAGGTGAAGATGACATGCGTGGCTGGGAGGTGGATCGTGATGCCGTTTCTATTGCAGCAACCTGACTGACTTGCGGCAGTGAGGCAGACACTGTGACGTCATCAAGTGCATCACAAACTGCAAAGTGACCCGGCTAGCAGCTCGGGCAGTGGGAAGGGCTAGTAGAGGCAGGCGAAGCCAAGACAGTTGGGCTGTTGCTTGTGAGGTCATGGCATGACAGCAATGGGATTGGCCAGGAGCAGGCAGGTGTCATGAGGTCATCAAGGAGAGCAGCTGGGAAGGCTGCAGAGAAGACGAGTGGGCCCCTGGTGAGGCCCTGCCCTGGGCTGAAGCCACCTGTACGTGAGATGGGAACCTACGGGAGGTGACATGAGAACTTGCGGGATGTGACAGAGGGCAGCGGGAGAAGAGAGCAGAAGTCTGGGCAGCAAGCGGCATGTGTCCCGGCTGGGTCTGGCAGGCGGCTGCAGATGGGGGAAGTGGCCAAAGTGCAGAGAGGGGAGCGCTGGGGACCTTGTGGGCAGTCAGGTCTTGCAAGGCCAACACGGATGCCTTGCGTGATGGCATCAGTGATGCCACTGAAGTCCCAGAGGAGCTAGGCAATGCTATGCAAACTCTCGATTTGGGGTAGAAATGGAGAAAAGCTGAGACTGTTGAGGAAGAAATAATTTGTGAGGGGGGCAATGAGTTGGGGAGGCTAGCGGGGCAGAGAAAGGGAGGGCTCAGGGTGAAAGGTGGAAGGAGCAGCCTGTGGAAGAGGGCTCAGGAGGGGGGCTGAAGGGGCCAGGTGCCCGTGGGGAGGGTGTGGTGAGTGCTGCTCTGGCCAAAGCCCGTGCCTGATGGCCGTGGTCTGTCCTGCTTCTTGTCCTGGTTTCAGCTGGGGTAGAGTTATCTTCAGAGTAGTTCGTGTGGTGTTGTGGTTTAGATTTGTGCTGAGAACAGTGTTGATAAGAGGGATGTGTTTGTTATTGGTGATGAGTACTTGCACAGCGCTAAGGCCTTTTCTGCTTCTGACGCTGCCCCGCCAGGCAGTAGGCTGGGGGTGCACGAGAAGTTGGTAGGGGACGCAGCTGGGACAGCTGAGCCCAAGTGACCAAGGGATATGCCAGACCAGAGGACATCGTGCTGAGCAACAGAAGCTGGGCTAAGAAGAGGGAAGCGGGGATGTTCAGAGTGATGGCGTTTATCTTCCGCAGTAGCCGTTAGGAGGGAGGAAGCCCTGCTTTCCTTTCAATGGCTAAACATCTGCCTGCTGGTGGGAGGCAGGGAAGGAAGGCCTCATTTTGCATTGTTTGCGTGTGCAGCTCTTGCTTTACCTATGAAAGTGCCTTTCTCTCAAGCCATGTCTTGTCTCACTTTTACCTTTCCTGGGCTCAGTCTTGGCGCGGGGGGGTGTGGGTGGGTGTGTGTTTGTGTGTGTGGGTGTGTGTTTGTGTGTTTGGGCGTACATGCTTTGCTGGTGAAGTGGGGCTAGCAAGGAGGAGGAGGGCGACAGCAGGATCTGGAGAGAGCCAGTCTTGGAGCTGCCAAGTGGGTAATATCTGTGAGTGTGGGCACGCCCAAAGGCCAGGCTCACAGTGGAGGGAGCATGGGGCTGCGTGAGCCCGCAGGTAAGTTCTGCCCGGAAGGTAGGGATGTGGGGTGTGGTGATGCTGAGTGAAGGCCAACGGTGTGACAGTGGTGCTTGGATGGTAGAAATTGGCCATCAGGAGGACGAATTTTCACTCCAAGGGTAGTGCTCCAGAGCTTGGGAGAGGGGAGATGCAGAGGAAGGTGAAGATGACATGCGTGGCTGGGAGGTGGATCGTGATGCCGTTTCTATTGCAGCAACCTGACTGACTTGCGGCAGTGAGGCAGACACTGTGACGTCATCAAGTGCATCACAAACTGCAAAGTGACCCGGCTAGCAGCTCGGGCAGTGGGAAGGGCTAGTAGAGGCAGGCGAAGCCAAGACAGTTGGGCTGTTGCTTGTGAGGTCATGGCATGACAGCAATGGGATTGGCCAGGAGCAGGCAGGTGTCATGAGGTCATCAAGGAGAGCAGCTGGGAAGGCTGCAGAGAAGACGAGTGGGCCCCTGGTGAGGCCCTGCCCTGGGCTGAAGCCACCTGTACGTGAGATGGGAACCTACGGGAGGTGACATGAGAACTTGCGGGATGTGACAGAGGGCAGCGGGAGAAGAGAGCAGAAGTCTGGGCAGCAAGCGGCATGTGTCCCGGCTGGGTCTGGCAGGCGGCTGCAGATGGGGGAAGTGGCCAAAGTGCAGAGAGGGGAGCGCTGGGGACCTTGTGGGCAGTCAGGTCTTGCAAGGCCAACACGGATGCCTTGCGTGATGGCATCAGTGATGCCACTGAAGTCCCAGAGGAGCTAGGCAATGCTATGCAAACTCTCGATTTGGGGTAGAAATGGAGAAAAGCTGAGACTGTTGAGGAAGAAATAATTTGTGAGGGGGGCAATGAGTTGGGGAGGCTAGCGGGGCAGAGAAAGGGAGGGCTCAGGGTGAAAGGTGGAAGGAGCAGCCTGTGGAAGAGGGCTCAGGAGGGGGGCTGAAGGGGCCAGGTGCCCGTGGGGAGGGTGTGGTGAGTGCTGCTCTGGCCAAAGCCCGTGCCTGATGGCCGTGGTCTGTCCTGCTTCTTGTCCTGGTTTCAGCTGGGGTAGAGTTATCTTCAGAGTAGTTCGTGTGGTGTTGTGGTTTAGATTTGTGCTGAGAACAGTGTTGATAAGAGGGATGTGTTTGTTATTGGTGATGAGTGCTTGCACAGCGCTAAGGCCTTTTCTGCTTCTGACGCTGCCCCGCCAGGCAGTAGGCTGGGGGTGCACGAGAAGTTGGTAGGGGACGCAGCTGGGACAGCTGAGCCCAAGTGACCAAGGGATATGCCAGACCAGAGGACATCGTGCTGAGCAACAGAAGCTGGGCTAAGAAGAGGGAAGCGGGGATGTTCAGAGTGATGGCGTTTATCTTCCGCAGTAGCCGTTAGGAGGGAGGAAGCCCTGCTTTCCTTTCAATGGCTAAACATCTGCCTGCTGGTGGGAGGCAGGGAAGGAAGGCCTCATTTTGCATTGTTTGCGTGTGCAGCTCTTGCTTTACCTATGAAAGTGCCTTTCTCTCAAGCCATGTCTTGTCTCACTTTTACCTTTCCTGGGCTCAGTCTTGGCGCGGGGGGGTGTGGGTGGGTGTGTGTTTGTGTGTGTGGGTGTGTGTTTGTGTGTTTGGGCGTACATGCTTTGCTGGTGAAGTGGGGCTAGCAAGGAGGAGGAGGGCGACAGCAGGATCTGGAGAGAGCCAGGCTTGGAGCTGCCAAGTGGGTAATATCTGTGAGTGTGGGCACGCCCAAAGGCCAGGCTCACAGTGGAGGGAGCATGGGGCTGCGTGAGCCCGCAGGTAAGTTCTGCCCGGAAGGTAGGGATGTGGGGTGTGGTGATGCTGAGTGAAGGCCAACGGTGTGACAGTGGTGCTTGGATGGTAGAAATTGGCCATCAGGAGGACGAATTTTCACTCCAAGGGTAGTGCTCCAGAGCTTGGGAGAGGGGAGATGCAGAGGAAGGTGAAGATGACATGCGTGGCTGGGAGGTGGATCGTGATGCCGTTTCTATTGCAGCAACCTGACTGACTTGCGGCAGTGAGGCAGACACTGTGACGTCATCAAGTGCATCACAAACTGCAAAGTGACCCGGCTAGCAGCTCGGGCAGTGGGAAGGGCTAGTAGAGGCAGGCGAAGCCAAGACAGTTGGGCTGTTGCTTGTGAGGTCATGGCATGACAGCAATGGGATTGGCCAGGAGCAGGCAGGTGTCATGAGGTCATCAAGGAGAGCAGCTGGGAAGGCTGCAGAGAAGACGAGTGGGCCCCTGGTGAGGCCCTGCCCTGGGCTGAAGCCACCTGTACGTGAGATGGGAACCTACGGGAGGTGACATGAGAACTTGCGGGATGTGACAGAGGGCAGCGGGAGAAGAGAGCAGAAGTCTGGGCAGCAAGCAGCATGTGTCCCGGCTGGGTCTGGCAGGCGGCTGCAGATGGGGGAAGTGGCCAAAGTGCAGAGAGGGGAGCGCTGGGGACCTTGTGGGCAGTCAGGTCTTGCAAGGCCAACACGGATGCCTTGCGTGATGGCATCAGTGATGCCACTGAAGTCCCAGAGGAGCTAGGCAATGCTATGCAAACTCTCGATTTGGGGTAGAAATGGAGAAAAGCTGAGACTGTTGAGGAAGAAATAATTTGTGAGGGGGGCAATGAGTTGGGGAGGCTAGCGGGGCAGAGAAAGGGAGGGCTCAGGGTGAAAGGTGGAAGGAGCAGCCTGTGGAAGAGGGCTCAGGAGGGGGGCTGAAGGGGCCAGGTGCCCGTGGGGAGGGTGTGGTGAGTGCTGCTCTGGCCAAAGCCCGTGCCTGATGGCCGTGGTCTGTCCTGCTTCTTGTCCTGGTTTCAGCTGGGGTAGAGCTGTCTTCAGAGTAGTTCGTGTGGTGTTGTGGTTTAGATTTGTGCTGAGAACAGTGTTGATAAGAGGGATGTGTTTGTTATTGGTGATGAGTGCTTGCACAGCGCTAAGGCCTTTTCTGCTTCTGACGCTGCCCCGCCAGGCAGTAGGCTGGGGGTGCACGAGAAGTTGGTAGGGGACGCAGCTGGGACAGCTGAGCCCAAGTGACCAAGGGATATGCCAGACCAGAGGACATCGTGCTGAGCAACAGAAGCTGGGCTAAGAAGAGGGAAGCGGGGATGTTCAGAGTGATGGCGTTTATCTTCCGCAGTAGCCGTTAGGAGGGAGGAAGCCCTGCTTTCCTTTCAATGGCTAAACATCTGCCTGCTGGTGGGAGGCAGGGAAGGAAGGCCTCATTTTGCATTGTTTGCGTGTGCAGCTCTTGCTTTACCTATGAAAGTGCCTTTCTCTCAAGCCATGTCTTGTCTCACTTTTACCTTTCCTGGGCTCAGTCTTGGCGCGGGGGGGTGTGGGTGGGTGTGTGTTTGTGTGTGTGGGTGTGTGTTTGTGTGTTTGGGCGTACATGCTTTGCTGGTGAAGTGGGGCTAGCAAGGAGGAGGAGGGCGACAGCAGGATCTGGAGAGAGCCAGGCTTGGAGCTGCCAAGTGGGTAATATCTGTGAGTGTGGGCACGCCCAAAGGCCAGGCTCACAGTGGAGGGAGCATGGGGCTGCGTGAGCCCGCAGGTAAGTTCTGCCCGGAAGGTAGGGATGTGGGGTGTGGTGATGCTGAGTGAAGGCCAACGGTGTGACAGTGGTGCTTGGATGGTAGAAATTGGCCATCAGGAGGACGAATTTTCACTCCAAGGGTAGTGCTCCAGAGCTTGGGAGAGGGGAGATGCAGAGGAAGGTGAAGATGACATGCGTGGCTGGGAGGTGGATCGTGATGCCGTTTCTATTGCAGCAACCTGACTGACTTGCGGCAGTGAGGCAGACACTGTGACGTCATCAAGTGCATCACAAACTGCAAAGTGACCCGGCTAGCAGCTCGGGCAGTGGGAAGGGCTAGTAGAGGCAGGCGAAGCCAAGACAGTTGGGCTGTTGCTTGTGAGGTCATGGCATGACAGCAATGGGATTGGCCAGGAGCAGGCAGGTGTCATGAGGTCATCAAGGAGAGCAGCTGGGAAGGCTGCAGAGAAGACGAGTGGGCCCCTGGTGAGGCCCTGCCCTGGGCTGAAGCCACCTGTACGTGAGATGGGAACCTACGGGAGGTGACATGAGAACTTGCGGGATGTGACAGAGGGCAGCGGGAGAAGAGAGCAGAAGTCTGGGCAGCAAGCGGCATGTGTCCCGGCTGGGTCTGGCAGGCGGCTGCAGATGGGGGAAGTGGCCAAAGTGCAGAGAGGGGAGCGCTGGGGACCTTGTGGGCAGTCAGGTCTTGCAAGGCCAACACGGATGCCTTGCGTGATGGCATCAGTGATGCCACTGAAGTCCCAGAGGAGCTAGGCAATGCTATGCAAACTCTCGATTTGGGGTAGAAATGGAGAAAAGCTGAGACTGTTGAGGAAGAAATAATTTGTGAGGGGGGCAATGAGTTGGGGAGTCTAGCGGGGCAGAGAAAGGGAGGGCTCAGGGTGAAAGGTGGAAGGAGCAGCCTGTGGAAGAGGGCTCAGGAGGGGGGCTGAAGGGGCCAGGTGCCCGTGGGGAGGGTGTGGTGAGTGCTGCTCTGGCCAAAGCCCGTGCCTGATGGCCGTGGTCTGTCCTGCTTCTTGTCCTGGTTTCAGCTGGGGTAGAGTTATCTTCAGAGTAGTTCGTGTGGTGTTGTGGTTTAGATTTGTGCTGAGAACAGTGTTGATAAGAGGGATGTGTTTGTTATTGGTGATGAGTGCTTGCACAGCGCTAAGGCCTTTTCTGCTTCTGACGCTGCCCCGCCAGGCAGTAGGCTGGGGGTGCACGAGAAGTTGGTAGGGGACGCAGCTGGGACAGCTGAGCCCAAGTGACCAAGGGATATGCCAGACCAGAGGACATCGTGCTGAGCAACAGAAGCTGGGCTAAGAAGAGGGAAGCGGGGATGTTCAGAGTGATGGCGTTTATCTTCCGCAGTAGCCGTTAGGAGGGAGGAAGCCCTGCTTTCCTTTCAATGGCTAAACATCTGCCTGCTGGTGGGAGGCAGGGAAGGAAGGCCTCATTTTGCATTGTTTGCGTGTGCAGCTCTTGCTTTACCTATGAAAGTGCCTTTCTCTCAAGCCATGTCTTGTCTCACTTTTACCTTTCCTGGGCTCAGTCTTGGCGCGGGGGGGTGTGGGTGGGTGTGTGTTTGTGTGTGTGGGTGTGTGTTTGTGTGTTTGGGCGTACATGCTTTGCTGGTGAAGTGAGGCTAGCAAGGAGGAGGAGGGCGACAGCAGGATCTGGAGAGAGCCAGGCTTGGAGCTGCCAAGTGGGTAATATCTGTGAGTGTGGGCACGCCCAAAGGCCAGGCTCACAGTGGAGGGAGCATGGGGCTGCGTGAGCCCGCAGGTAAGTTCTGCCCGGAAGGTAGGGATGTGGGGTGTGGTGATGCTGAGTGAAGGCCAACGGTGTGACAGTGGTGCTTGGATGGTAGAAATTGGCCATCAGGAGGACGAATTTTCACTCCAAGGGTAGTGCTCCAGAGCTTGGGAGAGGGGAGATGCAGAGGAAGGTGAAGATGACATGCGTGGCTGGGAGGTGGATCGTGATGCCGTTTCTATTGCAGCAACCTGACTGACTTGCGGCAGTGAGGCAGACACTGTGACGTCATCAAGTGCATCACAAACTGCAAAGTGACCCGGCTAGCAGCTCGGGCAGTGGGAAGGGCTAGTAGAGGCAGGCGAAGCCAAGACAGTTGGGCTGTTGCTTGTGAGGTCATGGCATGACAGCAATGGGATTGGCCAGGAGCAGGCAGGTGTCATGAGGTCATCAAGGAGAGCAGCTGGGAAGGCTGCAGAGAAGACGAGTGGGCCCCTGGTGAGGCCCTGCCCTGGGCTGAAGCCACCTGTACGTGAGATGGGAACCTACGGGAGGTGACATGAGAACTTGCGGGATGTGACAGAGGGCAGCGGGAGAAGAGAGCAGAAGTCTGGGCAGCAAGCGGCATGTGTCCCGGCTGGGTCTGGCAGGCGGCTGCAGATGGGGGAAGTGGCCAAAGTGCAGAGAGGGGAGCGCTGGGGACCTTGTGGGCAGTCAGGTCTTGCAAGGCCAACACGGATGCCTTGCGTGATGGCATCAGTGATGCCACTGAAGTCCCAGAGGAGCTAGGCAATGCTATGCAAACTCTCGATTTGGGGTAGAAATGGAGAAAAGCTGAGACTGTTGAGGAAGAAATAATTTGTGAGGGGGGCAATGAGTTGGGGAGTCTAGCGGGGCAGAGAAAGGGAGGGCTCAGGGTGAAAGGTGGAAGGAGCAGCCTGTGGAAGAGGGCTCAGGAGGGGGGCTGAAGGGGCCAGGTGCCCGTGGGGAGGGTGTGGTGAGTGCTGCTCTGGCCAAAGCCCGTGCCTGATGGCCGTGGTCTGTCCTGCTTCTTGTCCTGGTTTCAGCTGGGGTAGAGCTGTCTTCAGAGTAGTTCGTGTGGTGTTGTGGTTTAGATTTGTGCTGAGAACAGTGTTGATAAGAGGGATGTGTTTGTTATTGGTGATGAGTGCTTGCACAGCGCTAAGGCCTTTTCTGCTTCTGACGCTGCCCCGCCAGGCAGTAGGCTGGGGGTGCACGAGAAGTTGGTAGGGGACGCAGCTGGGACAGCTGAGCCCAAGTGACCAAGGGATATGCCAGACCAGAGGACATCGTGCTGAGCAACAGAAGCTGGGCTAAGAAGAGGGAAGCGGGGATGTTCAGAGTGATGGCGTTTATCTTCCGCAGTAGCCGTTAGGAGGGAGGAAGCCCTGCTTTCCTTTCAATGGCTAAACATCTGCCTGCTGGTGGGAGGCAGGGAAGGAAGGCCTCATTTTGCATTGTTTGCGTGTGCAGCTCTTGCTTTACCTATGAAAGTGCCTTTCTCTCAAGCCATGTCTTGTCTCACTTTTACCTTTCCTGGGCTCAGTCTTGGCGCGGGGGGGTGTGGGTGGGTGTGTGTTTGTGTGTGTGGGTGTGTGTTTGTGTGTTTGGGCGTACATGCTTTGCTGGTGAAGTGGGGCTAGCAAGGAGGAGGAGGGCGACAGCAGGATCTGGAGAGAGCCAGGCTTGGAGCTGCCAAGTGGGTAATATCTGTGAGTGTGGGCACGCCCAAAGGCCAGGCTCACAGTGGAGGGAGCATGGGGCTGCGTGAGCCCGCAGGTAAGTTCTGCCCGGAAGGTAGGGATGTGGGGTGTGGTGATGCTGAGTGAAGGCCAACGGTGTGACAGTGGTGCTTGGATGGTAGAAATTGGCCATCAGGAGGACGAATTTTCACTCCAAGGGTAGTGCTCCAGAGCTTGGGAGAGGGGAGATGCAGAGGAAGGTGAAGATGACATGCGTGGCTGGGAGGTGGATCGTGATGCCGTTTCTATTGCAGCAACCTGACTGACTTGCGGCAGTGAGGCAGACACTGTGACGTCATCAAGTGCATCACAAACTGCAAAGTGACCCGGCTAGCAGCTCGGGCAGTGGGAAGGGCTAGTAGAGGCAGGCGAAGCCAAGACAGTTGGGCTGTTGCTTGTGAGGTCATGGCATGACAGCAATGGGATTGGCCAGGAGCAGGCAGGTGTCATGAGGTCATCAAGGAGAGCAGCTGGGAAGGCTGCAGAGAAGACGAGTGGGCCCCTGGTGAGGCCCTGCCCTGGGCTGAAGCCACCTGTACGTGAGATGGGAACCTACGGGAGGTGACATGAGAACTTGCGGGATGTGACAGAGGGCAGCGGGAGAAGAGAGCAGAAGTCTGGGCAGCAAGCGGCATGTGTCCCGGCTGGGTCTGGCAGGCGGCTGCAGATGGGGGAAGTGGCCAAAGTGCAGAGAGGGGAGCGCTGGGGACCTTGTGGGCAGTCAGGTCTTGCAAGGCCAACACGGATGCCTTGCGTGATGGCATCAGTGATGCCACTGAAGTCCCAGAGGAGCTAGGCAATGCTATGCAAACTCTCGATTTGGGGTAGAAATGGAGAAAAGCTGAGACTGTTGAGGAAGAAATAATTTGTGAGGGGGGCAATGAGTTGGGGAGGCTAGCGGGGCAGAGAAAGGGAGGGCTCAGGGTGAAAGGTGGAAGGAGCAGCCTGTGGAAGAGGGCTCAGGAGGGGGGCTGAAGGGGCCAGGTGCCCGTGGGGAGGGTGTGGTGAGTGCTGCTCTGGCCAAAGCCCGTGCCTGATGGCCGTGGTCTGTCCTGCTTCTTGTCCTGGTTTCAGCTGGGGTAGAGCTGTCTTCAGAGTAGTTCGTGTGGTGTTGTGGTTTAGATTTGTGCTGAGAACAGTGTTGATAAGAGGGATGTGTTTGTTATTGGTGATGAGTGCTTGCACAGCGCTAAGGCCTTTTCTGCTTCTGACGCTGCCCCGCCAGGCAGTAGGCTGGGGGTGCACGAGAAGTTGGTAGGGGACGCAGCTGGGACAGCTGAGCCCAAGTGACCAAGGGATATGCCAGACCAGAGGACATCGTGCTGAGCAACAGAAGCTGGGCTAAGAAGAGGGAAGCGGGGATGTTCAGAGTGATGGCGTTTATCTTCCGCAGTAGCCGTTAGGAGGGAGGAAGCCCTGCTTTCCTTTCAATGGCTAAACATCTGCCTGCTGGTGGGAGGCAGGGAAGGAAGGCCTCATTTTGCATTGTTTGCGTGTGCAGCTCTTGCTTTACCTATGAAAGTGCCTTTCTCTCAAGCCATGTCTTGTCTCACTTTTACCTTTCCTGGGCTCAGTCTTGGCGCGGGGGGGTGTGGGTGGGTGTGTGTTTGTGTGTGTGGGTGTGTGTTTGTGTGTTTGGGCGTACATGCTTTGCTGGTGAAGTGAGGCTAGCAAGGAGGAGGAGGGCGACAGCAGGATCTGGAGAGAGCCAGGCTTGGAGCTGCCAAGTGGGTAATATCTGTGAGTGTGGGCACGCCCAAAGGCCAGGCTCACAGTGGAGGGAGCATGGGGCTGCGTGAGCCCGCAGGTAAGTTCAGGTAGGGATGTGGGGTGTGGTGATGCTGAGTGAAGGCCAACGGTGTGACAGTGGTGCTTGGATGGTAGAAATTGGCCATCAGGAGGACGAATTTTCACTCCAAGGGTAGTGCTCCAGAGCTTGGGAGAGGGGAGATGCAGAGGAAGGTGAAGATGACATGCGTGGCTGGGAGGTGGATCGTGATGCCGTTTCTATTGCAGCAACCTGACTGACTTGCGGCAGTGAGGCAGACACTGTGACGTCATCAAGTGCATCACAAACTGCAAAGTGACCCGGCTAGCAGCTCGGGCAGTGGGAAGGGCTAGTAGAGGCAGGCGAAGCCAAGACAGTTGGGCTGTTGCTTGTGAGGTCATGGCATGACAGCAATGGGATTGGCCAGGAGGCAGGCAGGTGTCATGAGGTCATCAAGGAGAGCAGCTGGGAAGGCTGCAGAGAAGACGAGTGGGCCCCTGGTGAGGCCCTGCCCTGGCTGAAGCCACCTGTACGTGAGATGGGAACCTACGGGAGGTGACATGAGAACTTGCGGGATGTGACAGAGGGCAGCGGGAGAAGAGAGCAGAAGTCTGGGCAGCAAGCGGCATGTGTCCCGGCTGGGTCTGGCAGGCGGCTGCAGATGGGGGAAGTGGCCAAAGTGCAGAGAGGGGAGCGCTGGGGACCTTGTGGGCAGTCAGGTCTTGCAAGGCCAACACGGATGCCTTGCGTGATGGCATCAGTGATGCCACTGAAGTCCCAGAGGAGCTAGGCAATGCTATGCAAACTCTCGATTTGGGTAGAAATGGAGAAAAGCTGAGACTGTTGAGGAAGAAATAATTTGTGAGGGGGGCAATGAGTTGGGGAGTCTAGCGGGGCAGAGAAAGGGAGGGCTCAGGGGTGAAAGGTGGAAGGAGCAGCCTGTGGAAGAGGGCTCAGGAGGGGGGCTGAAGGGGCCAGGTGCCCGTGGGGAGGTGTGGTGAGTGCTGCTCTGGCCAAAGCCCGTGCCTGATGGCCGTGGTCTGTCCTGCTTCTTGTCCTGGTTTCAGCTGGGGTAGAGTTATCTTCAGAGTAGTTCGTGTGGTGTTGTGGTTTAGATTTGTGCTGAGAACAGTGTTGATAAGAGGGATGTGTTTGTTTGTTGATTGCAGGGATAGATGAGTGCTTGCACAGCGCTAAGGCCTTTTCTGCTTCTGACGCTGCCCCCGCCAGGCAGTAGGCTGGGGTGCACGAGAAGTTGGTAGGGGACGCAGCTGGACAGCTGAGCCCAAGTGACCAAGGGATATGCCAGACCAGAGGACATCGTGCTGAGCAACAGAAGCTGGCTAAGAAGAGGGAAGCGGGGGATGTTCAGAGTGATGGCGTTTATCTCCGCAGTAGCCGTTAGGAGGGAGGAAGCCCTGCTTTCCTTTCAATGGCTAAACATCTGCCTGCTGGTGGGGAGGCAGGGAAGGAAGGCCTCATTTTGCATTGTTTGCGTGTGCAGCTCTTGCTTTACCTATGAAAGTGCCTTTCTCTCAAGCCATGTCTTGTCTCACTTTTACCTTTCCTGGGCTCAGTCTTGGCGCGGGGGGGTGTGGGTGGGTGTGTGTTTGTGTGTGTGGGTGTGTGTTTGTGTGTTTGGGCGTACATGCTTTGCTGGTGAAGTGGGGCTAGCAAGGAGGAGGAGGGCGACAGCAGGATCTGGAGAGAGCCAGGCTTGGAGCTGCCAAGTGGGTAATATCTGTGAGTGTGGGCACGCCCAAAGGCCAGGCTCACAGTGGAGGGAGCATGGGGCTGCGTGAGCCCGCAGGTAAGTTCTGCCGGAAGGTAGGGATGTGGGGTGTGGTGATGCTGAGTGAAGGCCAACGGTGTGACAGTGGTGCTTGGATGGTAGAAATTGGCCATCAGGAGGACGAATTTTCACTCCAAGGGTAGTGCTCCAGAGCTTGGGAGAGGGGAGATGCAGAGGAAGGTGAAGATGACATGCGTGGCTGGGAGGTGGATCGTGATGCCGTTTCTATTGCAGCAACCTGACTGACTTGCGGCAGTGAGGCAGACACTGTGACGTCATCAAGTGCATCACAAACTGCAAAGTGACCCGGCTAGCAGCTCGGGCAGTGGGAAGGGCTAGTAGAGGCAGGCGAAGCCAAGACAGTTGGGCTGTTGCTTGTGAGGTCATGGCATGACAGCAATGGGATTGGCCAGGAGCAGGCAGGTGTCATGAGGTCATCAAGGAGAGCAGCTGGGAAGGCTGCAGAGAAGACGAGTGGGCCCCTGGTGAGGCCCTGCCCTGGGCTGAAGCCACCTGTACGTGAGATGGGAACCTACGGGAGGTGACATGAGAACTTGCGGGATGTGACAGAGGGCAGCGGGAGAAGAGAGCAGAAGTCTGGGCGGCAAGCGGCATGTGTCCCGGCTGGGTCTGGCAGGCGGCTGCAGATGGGGGAAGTGGCCAAAGTGCAGAGAGGGGAGCGCTGGGGACCTTGTGGGCAGTCAGGTCTTGCAAGGCCAACACGGATGCCTTGCGTGATGGCATCAGTGATGCCACTGAAGTCCCAGAGGAGCTAGGCAATGCTATGCAAACTCTCGATTTGGGGTAGAAATGGAGAAAAGCTGAGACTGTTGAGGAAGAAATAATTTGTGAGGGGGGCAATGAGTTGGGGAGGCTAGCGGGGCAGAGAAAGGGAGGGCTCAGGGTGAAAGGTGGAAGGAGCAGCCTGTGGAAGAGGGCTCAGGAGGGGGGCTGAAGGGGCCAGGTGCCCGTGGGGAGGGTGTGGTGAGTGCTGCTCTGGCCAAAGCCCGTGCCTGATGGCCGTGGTCTGTCCTGCTTCTTGTCCTGGTTTCAGCTGGGGTAGAGCTGTCTTCAGAGTAGTTCGTGTGGTGTTGTGGTTTAGATTTGTGCTGAGAACAGTGTTGATAAGAGGGATGTGTTTGTTATTGGTGATGAGTGCTTGCACAGCGCTAAGGCCTTTTCTGCTTCTGACGCTGCCCCGCCAGGCAGTAGGCTGGGGGTGCACGAGAAGTTGGTAGGGGACGCAGCTGGGACAGCTGAGCCCAAGTGACCAAGGGATATGCCAGACCAGAGGACATCGTGCTGAGCAACAGAAGCTGGGCTAAGAAGAGGGAAGCGGGGATGTTCAGAGTGATGGCGTTTATCTTCCGCAGTAGCCGTTAGGAGGGAGGAAGCCCTGCTTTCCTTTCAATGGCTAAACATCTGCCTGCTGGTGGGAGGCAGGGAAGGAAGGCCTCATTTTGCATTGTTTGCGTGTGCAGCTCTTGCTTTACCTATGAAAGTGCCTTTCTCTCAAGCCATGTCTTGTCTCACTTTTACCTTTCCTGGGCTCAGTCTTGGCGCGGGGGGGTGTGGGTGGGTGTGTGTTTGTGTGTGTGGGTGTGTGTTTGTGTGTTTGGGCGTACATGCTTTGCTGGTGAAGTGGGGCTAGCAAGGAGGAGGAGGGCGACAGCAGGATCTGGAGAGAGCCAGGCTTGGAGCTGCCAAGTGGGTAATATCTGTGAGTGTGGGCACGCCCAAAGGCCAGGCTCACAGTGGAGGGAGCATGGGGCTGCGTGAGCCCGCAGGTAAGTTCTGCCCGGAAGGTAGGGATGTGGGGTGTGGTGATGCTGAGTGAAGGCCAACGGTGTGACAGTGGTGCTTGGATGGTAGAAATTGGCCATCAGGAGGACGAATTTTCACTCCAAGGGTAGTGCTCCAGAGCTTGGGAGAGGGGAGATGCAGAGGAAGGTGAAGATGACATGCGTGGCTGGGAGGTGGATCGTGATGCCGTTTCTATTGCAGCAACCTGACTGACTTGCGGCAGTGAGGCAGACACTGTGACGTCATCAAGTGCATCACAAACTGCAAAGTGACCCGGCTAGCAGCTCGGGCAGTGGGAAGGGCTAGTAGAGGCAGGCGAAGCCAAGACAGTTGGGCTGTTGCTTGTGAGGTCATGGCATGACAGCAATGGGATTGGCCAGGAGCAGGCAGGTGTCATGAGGTCATCAAGGAGAGCAGCTGGGAAGGCTGCAGAGAAGACGAGTGGGCCCCTGGTGAGGCCCTGCCCTGGGCTGAAGCCACCTGTACGTGAGATGGGAACCTACGGGAGGTGACATGAGAACTTGCGGGATGTGACAGAGGGCAGCGGGAGAAGAGAGCAGAAGTCTGGGCAGCAAGCGGCATGTGTCCCGGCTGGGTCTGGCAGGCGGCTGCAGATGGGGGAAGTGGCCAAAGTGCAGAGAGGGGAGCGCTGGGGACCTTGTGGGCAGTCAGGTCTTGCAAGGCCAACACGGATGCCTTGCGTGATGGCATCAGTGATGCCACTGAAGTCCCAGAGGAGCTAGGCAATGCTATGCAAACTCTCGATTTGGGGTAGAAATGGAGAAAAGCTGAGACTGTTGAGGAAGAAATAATTTGTGAGGGGGGCAATGAGTTGGGGAGGCTAGCGGGGCAGAGAAAGGGAGGGCTCAGGGTGAAAGGTGGAAGGAGCAGCCTGTGGAAGAGGGCTCAGGAGGGGGGCTGAAGGGGCCAGGTGCCCGTGGGGAGGGTGTGGTGAGTGCTGCTCTGGCCAAAGCCCGTGCCTGATGGCCGTGGTCTGTCCTGCTTCTTGTCCTGGTTTCAGCTGGGGTAGAGCTGTCTTCAGAGTAGTTCGTGTGGTGTTGTGGTTTAGATTTGTGCTGAGAACAGTGTTGATAAGAGGGATGTGTTTGTTATTGGTGATGAGTGCTTGCACAGCGCTAAGGCCTTTTCTGCTTCTGACGCTGCCCCGCCAGGCAGTAGGCTGGGGGTGCACGAGAAGTTGGTAGGGGACGCAGCTGGGACAGCTGAGCCCAAGTGACCAAGGGATATGCCAGACCAGAGGACATCGTGCTGAGCAACAGAAGCTGGGCTAAGAAGAGGGAAGCGGGGATGTTCAGAGTGATGGCGTTTATCTTCCGCAGTAGCCGTTAGGAGGGAGGAAGCCCTGCTTTCCTTTCAATGGCTAAACATCTGCCTGCTGGTGGGAGGCAGGGAAGGAAGGCCTCATTTTGCATTGTTTGCGTGTGCAGCTCTTGCTTTACCTATGAAAGTGCCTTTCTCTCAAGCCATGTCTTGTCTCACTTTTACCTTTCCTGGGCTCAGTCTTGGCGCGGGGGGGTGTGGGTGGGTGTGTGTTTGTGTGTGTGGGTGTGTGTTTGTGTGTTTGGGCGTACATGCTTTGCTGGTGAAGTGGGGCTAGCAAGGAGGAGGAGGGCGACAGCAGGATCTGGAGAGAGCCAGGCTTGGAGCTGCCAAGTGGGTAATATCTGTGAGTGTGGGCACGCCCAAAGGCCAGGCTCACAGTGGAGGGAGCATGGGGCTGCGTGAGCCCGCAGGTAAGTTCTGCCCGGAAGGTAGGGATGTGGGGTGTGGTGATGCTGAGTGAAGGCCAACGGTGTGACAGTGGTGCTTGGATGGTAGAAATTGGCCATCAGGAGGACGAATTTTCACTCCAAGGGTAGTGCTCCAGAGCTTGGGAGAGGGGAGATGCAGAGGAAGGTGAAGATGACATGCGTGGCTGGGAGGTGGATCGTGATGCCGTTTCTATTGCAGCAACCTGACTGACTTGCGGCAGTGAGGCAGACACTGTGACGTCATCAAGTGCATCACAAACTGCAAAGTGACCCGGCTAGCAGCTCGGGCAGTGGGAAGGGCTAGTAGAGGCAGGCGAAGCCAAGACAGTTGGGCTGTTGCTTGTGAGGTCATGGCATGACAGCAATGGGATTGGCCAGGAGCAGGCAGGTGTCATGAGGTCATCAAGGAGAGCAGCTGGGAAGGCTGCAGAGAAGACGAGTGGGCCCCTGGTGAGGCCCTGCCCTGGGCTGAAGCCACCTGTACGTGAGATGGGAACCTACGGGAGGTGACATGAGAACTTGCGGGATGTGACAGAGGGCAGCGGGAGAAGAGAGCAGAAGTCTGGGCAGCAAGCGGCATGTGTCCCGGCTGGGTCTGGCAGGCGGCTGCAGATGGGGGAAGTGGCCAAAGTGCAGAGAGGGGAGCGCTGGGGACCTTGTGGGCAGTCAGGTCTTGCAAGGCCAACACGGATGCCTTGCGTGATGGCATCAGTGATGCCACTGAAGTCCCAGAGGAGCTAGGCAATGCTATGCAAACTCTCGATTTGGGGTAGAAATGGAGAAAAGCTGAGACTGTTGAGGAAGAAATAATTTGTGAGGGGGGCAATGAGTTGGGGAGTCTAGCGGGGCAGAGAAAGGGAGGGCTCAGGGTGAAAGGTGGAAGGAGCAGCCTGTGGAAGAGGGCTCAGGAGGGGGGCTGAAGGGGCCAGGTGCCCGTGGGGAGGGTGTGGTGAGTGCTGCTCTGGCCAAAGCCCGTGCCTGATGGCCGTGGTCTGTCCTGCTTCTTGTCCTGGTTTCAGCTGGGGTAGAGCTGTCTTCAGAGTAGTTCGTGTGGTGTTGTGGTTTAGATTTGTGCTGAGAACAGTGTTGATAAGAGGGATGTGTTTGTTATTGGTGATGAGTGCTTGCACAGCGCTAAGGCCTTTTCTGCTTCTGACGCTGCCCCGCCAGGCAGTAGGCTGGGGGTGCACGAGAAGTTGGTAGGGGACGCAGCTGGGACAGCTGAGCCCAAGTGACCAAGGGATATGCCAGACCAGAGGACATCGTGCTGAGCAACAGAAGCTGGGCTAAGAAGAGGGAAGCGGGGATGTTCAGAGTGATGGCGTTTATCTTCCGCAGTAGCCGTTAGGAGGGAGGAAGCCCTGCTTTCCTTTCAATGGCTAAACATCTGCCTGCTGGTGGGAGGCAGGGAAGGAAGGCCTCATTTTGCATTGTTTGCGTGTGCAGCTCTTGCTTTACCTATGAAAGTGCCTTTCTCTCAAGCCATGTCTTGTCTCACTTTTACCTTTCCTGGGCTCAGTCTTGGCGCGGGGGGGTGTGGGTGGGTGTGTGTTTGTGTGTGTGGGTGTGTGTTTGTGTGTTTGGGCGTACATGCTTTGCTGGTGAAGTGGGGCTAGCAAGGAGGAGGAGGGCGACATCAGGATCTGGAGAGAGCCAGTCTTGGAGCTGCCAAGTGGGTAATATCTGTGAGTGTGGGCACGCCCAAAGGCCAGGCTCACAGTGGAGGGAGCATGGGGCTGCGTGAGCCCGCAGGTAAGTTCTGCCCGGAAGGTAGGGATGTGGGGTGTGGTGATGCTGAGTGAAGGCCAACGGTGTGACAGTGGTGCTTGGATGGTAGAAATTGGCCATCAGGAGGACGAATTTTCACTCCAAGGGTAGTGCTCCAGAGCTTGGGAGAGGGGAGATGCAGAGGAAGGTGAAGATGACATGCGTGGCTGGGAGGTGGATCGTGATGCCGTTTCTATTGCAGCAACCTGACTGACTTGCGGCAGTGAGGCAGACACTGTGACGTCATCAAGTGCATCACAAACTGCAAAGTGACCCGGCTAGCAGCTCGGGCAGTGGGAAGGGCTAGTAGAGGCAGGCGAAGCCAAGACAGTTGGGCTGTTGCTTGTGAGGTCATGGCATGACAGCAATGGGATTGGCCAGGAGCAGGCAGGTGTCATGAGGTCATCAAGGAGAGCAGCTGGGAAGGCTGCAGAGAAGACGAGTGGGCCCCTGGTGAGGCCCTGCCCTGGGCTGAAGCCACCTGTACGTGAGATGGGAACCTACGGGAGGTGACATGAGAACTTGCGGGATGTGACAGAGGGCAGCGGGAGAAGAGAGCAGAAGTCTGGGCAGCAAGCGGCATGTGTCCCGGCTGGGTCTGGCAGGCGGCTGCAGATGGGGGAAGTGGCCAAAGTGCAGAGAGGGGAGCGCTGGGGACCTTGTGGGCAGTCAGGTCTTGCAAGGCCAACACGGATGCCTTGCGTGATGGCATCAGTGATGCCACTGAAGTCCCAGAGGAGCTAGGCAATGCTATGCAAACTCTCGATTTGGGGTAGAAATGGAGAAAAGCTGAGACTGTTGAGGAAGAAATAATTTGTGAGGGGGGCAATGAGTTGGGGAGGCTAGCGGGGCAGAGAAAGGGAGGGCTCAGGGTGAAAGGTGGAAGGAGCAGCCTGTGGAAGAGGGCTCAGGAGGGGGGCTGAAGGGGCCAGGTGCCCGTGGGGAGGGTGTGGTGAGTGCTGCTCTGGCCAAAGCCCGTGCCTGATGGCCGTGGTCTGTCCTGCTTCTTGTCCTGGTTTCAGCTGGGGTAGAGCTGTCTTCAGAGTAGTTCGTGTGGTGTTGTGGTTTAGATTTGTGCTGAGAACAGTGTTGATAAGAGGGATGTGTTTGTTATTGGTGATGAGTGCTTGCACAGCGCTAAGGCCTTTTCTGCTTCTGACGCTGCCCCCGCCAGGCAGTAGGCTGGGGGTGCACGAGAAGTTGGTAGGGGACGCAGCTGGGACAGCTGAGCCCAAGTGACCAAGGGATATGCCAGACCAGAGGACATCGTGCTGAGCAACAGAAGCTGGGCTAAGAAGAGGGAAGCGGGGATGTTCAGAGTGATGGCGTTTATCTTCCGCAGTAGCCGTTAGGAGGGAGGAAGCCCTGCTTTCCTTTCAATGGCTAAACATCTGCCTGCTGGTGGGAGGCAGGGAAGGAAGGCCTCATTTTGCATTGTTTGCGTGTGCAGCTCTTGCTTTACCTATGAAAGTGCCTTTCTCTCAAGCCATGTCTTGTCTCACTTTTACCTTTCCTGGGCTCAGTCTTGGCGCGGGGGGGTGTGGGTGGGTGTGTGTTTGTGTGTGTGGGTGTGTGTTTGTGTGTTTGGGCGTACATGCTTTGCTGGTGAAGTGGGGCTAGCAAGGAGGAGGAGGGCGACAGCAGGATCTGGAGAGAGCCAGGCTTGGAGCTGCCAAGTGGGTAATATCTGTGAGTGTGGGCACGCCCAAAGGCCAGGCTCACAGTGGAGGGAGCATGGGGCTGCGTGAGCCCGCAGGTAAGTTCTGCCCGGAAGGTAGGGATGTGGGGTGTGGTGATGCTGAGTGAAGGCCAACGGTGTGACAGTGGTGCTTGGATGGTAGAAATTGGCCATCAGGAGGACGAATTTTCACTCCAAGGGTAGTGCTCCAGAGCTTGGGAGAGGGGAGATGCAGAGGAAGGTGAAGATGACATGCGTGGCTGGGAGGTGGATCGTGATGCCGTTTCTATTGCAGCAACCTGACTGACTTGCGGCAGTGAGGCAGACACTGTGACGTCATCAAGTGCATCACAAACTGCAAAGTGACCCGGCTAGCAGCTCGGGCAGTGGGAAGGGCTAGTAGAGGCAGGCGAAGCCAAGACAGTTGGGCTGTTGCTTGTGAGGTCATGGCATGACAGCAATGGGATTGGCCAGGAGCAGGCAGGTGTCATGAGGTCATCAAGGAGAGCAGCTGGGAAGGCTGCAGAGAAGACGAGTGGGCCCCTGGTGAGGCCCTGCCCTGGGCTGAAGCCACCTGTACGTGAGATGGGAACCTACGGGAGGTGACATGAGAACTTGCGGGATGTGACAGAGGGCAGCGGGAGAAGAGAGCAGAAGTCTGGGCAGCAAGCGGCATGTGTCCCGGCTGGGTCTGGCAGGCGGCTGCAGATGGGGGAAGTGGCCAAAGTGCAGAGAGGGGAGCGCTGGGGACCTTGTGGGCAGTCAGGTCTTGCAAGGCCAACACGGATGCCTTGCGTGATGGCATCAGTGATGCCACTGAAGTCCCAGAGGAGCTAGGCAATGCTATGCAAACTCTCGATTTGGGGTAGAAATGGAGAAAAGCTGAGACTGTTGAGGAAGAAATAATTTGTGAGGGGGGCAATGAGTTGGGGAGTCTAGCGGGGCAGAGAAAGGGAGGGCTCAGGGTGAAAGGTGGAAGGAGCAGCCTGTGGAAGAGGGCTCAGGAGGGGGGCTGAAGGGGCCAGGTGCCCGTGGGGAGGGTGTGGTGAGTGCTGCTCTGGCCAAAGCCCGTGCCTGATGGCCGTGGTCTGTCCTGCTTCTTGTCCTGGTTTCAGCTGGGGTAGAGCTGTCTTCAGAGTAGTTCGTGTGGTGTTGTGGTTTAGATTTGTGCTGAGAACAGTGTTGATAAGAGGGATGTGTTTGTTATTGGTGATGAGTGCTTGCACAGCGCTAAGGCCTTTTCTGCTTCTGACGCTGCCCCGCCAGGCAGTAGGCTGGGGGTGCACGAGAAGTTGGTAGGGGACGCAGCTGGGACAGCTGAGCCCAAGTGACCAAGGGATATGCCAGACCAGAGGACATCGTGCTGAGCAACAGAAGCTGGGCTAAGAAGAGGGAAGCGGGGATGTTCAGAGTGATGGCGTTTATCTTCCGCAGTAGCCGTTAGGAGGGAGGAAGCCCTGCTTTCCTTTCAATGGCTAAACATCTGCCTGCTGGTGGGAGGCAGGGAAGGAAGGCCTCATTTTGCATTGTTTGCGTGTGCAGCTCTTGCTTTACCTATGAAAGTGCCTTTCTCTCAAGCCATGTCTTGTCTCACTTTTACCTTTCCTGGGCTCAGTCTTGGCGCGGGGGGGTGTGGGTGGGTGTGTGTTTGTGTGTGTGGGTGTGTGTTTGTGTGTTTGGGCGTACATGCTTTGCTGGTGAAGTGGGGCTAGCAAGGAGGAGGAGGGCGACATCAGGATCTGGAGAGAGCCAGTCTTGGAGCTGCCAAGTGGGTAATATCTGTGAGTGTGGGCACGCCCAAAGGCCAGGCTCACAGTGGAGGGAGCATGGGGCTGCGTGAGCCCGCAGGTAAGTTCTGCCCGGAAGGTAGGGATGTGGGGTGTGGTGATGCTGAGTGAAGGCCAACGGTGTGACAGTGGTGCTTGGATGGTAGAAATTGGCCATCAGGAGGACGAATTTTCACTCCAAGGGTAGTGCTCCAGAGCTTGGGAGAGGGGAGATGCAGAGGAAGGTGAAGATGACATGCGTGGCTGGGAGGTGGATCGTGATGCCGTTTCTATTGCAGCAACCTGACTGACTTGCGGCAGTGAGGCAGACACTGTGACGTCATCAAGTGCATCACAAACTGCAAAGTGACCCGGCTAGCAGCTCGGGCAGTGGGAAGGGCTAGTAGAGGCAGGCGAAGCCAAGACAGTTGGGCTGTTGCTTGTGAGGTCATGGCATGACAGCAATGGGATTGGCCAGGAGCAGGCAGGTGTCATGAGGTCATCAAGGAGAGCAGCTGGGAAGGCTGCAGAGAAGACGAGTGGGCCCCTGGTGAGGCCCTGCCCTGGGCTGAAGCCACCTGTACGTGAGATGGGAACCTACGGGAGGTGACATGAGAACTTGCGGGATGTGACAGAGGGCAGCGGGAGAAGAGAGCAGAAGTCTGGGCAGCAAGCGGCATGTGTCCCGGCTGGGTCTGGCAGGCGGCTGCAGATGGGGGAAGTGGCCAAAGTGCAGAGAGGGGAGCGCTGGGGACCTTGTGGGCAGTCAGGTCTTGCAAGGCCAACACGGATGCCTTGCGTGATGGCATCAGTGATGCCACTGAAGTCCCAGAGGAGCTAGGCAATGCTATGCAAACTCTCGATTTGGGGTAGAAATGGAGAAAAGCTGAGACTGTTGAGGAAGAAATAATTTGTGAGGGGGGCAATGAGTTGGGGAGGCTAGCGGGGCAGAGAAAGGGAGGGCTCAGGGTGAAAGGTGGAAGGAGCAGCCTGTGGAAGAGGGCTCAGGAGGGGGGCTGAAGGGGCCAGGTGCCCGTGGGGAGGGTGTGGTGAGTGCTGCTCTGGCCAAAGCCCGTGCCTGATGGCCGTGGTCTGTCCTGCTTCTTGTCCTGGTTTCAGCTGGGGTAGAGCTGTCTTCAGAGTAGTTCGTGTGGTGTTGTGGTTTAGATTTGTGCTGAGAACAGTGTTGATAAGAGGGATGTGTTTGTTATTGGTGATGAGTGCTTGCACAGCGCTAAGGCCTTTTCTGCTTCTGACGCTGCCCCGCCAGGCAGTAGGCTGGGGGTGCACGAGAAGTTGGTAGGGGACGCAGCTGGGACAGCTGAGCCCAAGTGACCAAGGGATATGCCAGACCAGAGGACATCGTGCTGAGCAACAGAAGCTGGGCTAAGAAGAGGGAAGCGGGGATGTTCAGAGTGATGGCGTTTATCTTCCGCAGTAGCCGTTAGGAGGGAGGAAGCCCTGCTTTCCTTTCAATGGCTAAACATCTGCCTGCTGGTGGGAGGCAGGGAAGGAAGGCCTCATTTTGCATTGTTTGCGTGTGCAGCTCTTGCTTTACCTATGAAAGTGCCTTTCTCTCAAGCCATGTCTTGTCTCACTTTTACCTTTCCTGGGCTCAGTCTTGGCGCGGGGGGGTGTGGGTGGGTGTGTGTTTGTGTGTGTGGGTGTGTGTTTGTGTGTTTGGGCGTACATGCTTTGCTGGTGAAGTGGGGCTAGCAAGGAGGAGGAGGGCGACAGCAGGATCTGGAGAGAGCCAGGCTTGGAGCTGCCAAGTGGGTAATATCTGTGAGTGTGGGCACGCCCAAAGGCCAGGCTCACAGTGGAGGGAGCATGGGGCTGCGTGAGCCCGCAGGTAAGTTCTGCCCGGAAGGTAGGGATGTGGGGTGTGGTGATGCTGAGTGAAGGCCAACGGTGTGACAGTGGTGCTTGGATGGTAGAAATTGGCCATCAGGAGGACGAATTTTCACTCCAAGGGTAGTGCTCCAGAGCTTGGGAGAGGGGAGATGCAGAGGAAGGTGAAGATGACATGCGTGGCTGGGAGGTGGATCGTGATGCCGTTTCTATTGCAGCAACCTGACTGACTTGCGGCAGTGAGGCAGACACTGTGACGTCATCAAGTGCATCACAAACTGCAAAGTGACCCGGCTAGCAGCTCGGGCAGTGGGAAGGGCTAGTAGAGGCAGGCGAAGCCAAGACAGTTGGGCTGTTGCTTGTGAGGTCATGGCATGACAGCAATGGGATTGGCCAGGAGCAGGCAGGTGTCATGAGGTCATCAAGGAGAGCAGCTGGGAAGGCTGCAGAGAAGACGAGTGGGCCCCTGGTGAGGCCCTGCCCTGGGCTGAAGCCACCTGTACGTGAGATGGGAACCTACGGGAGGTGACATGAGAACTTGCGGGATGTGACAGAGGGCAGCGGGAGAAGAGAGCAGAAGTCTGGGCAGCAAGCGGCATGTGTCCCGGCTGGGTCTGGCAGGCGGCTGCAGATGGGGGAAGTGGCCAAAGTGCAGAGAGGGGAGCGCTGGGGACCTTGTGGGCAGTCAGGTCTTGCAAGGCCAACACGGATGCCTTGTGTGATGGCATCAGTGATGCCACTGAAGTCCCAGAGGAGCTAGGCAATGCTATGCAAACTCTCGATTTGGGGTAGAAATGGAGAAAAGCTGAGACTGTTGAGGAAGAAATAATTTGTGAGGGGGGCAATGAGTTGGGGAGGCTAGCGGGGCAGAGAAAGGGAGGGCTCAGGGTGAAAGGTGGAAGGAGCAGCCTGTGGAAGAGGGCTCAGGAGGGGGGCTGAAGGGGCCAGGTGCCCGTGGGGAGGGTGTGGTGAGTGCTGCTCTGGCCAAAGCCCGTGCCTGATGGCCGTGGTCTGTCCTGCTTCTTGTCCTGGTTTCAGCTGGGGTAGAGCTGTCTTCAGAGTAGTTCGTGTGGTGTTGTGGTTTAGATTTGTGCTGAGAACAGTGTTGATAAGAGGGATGTGTTTGTTATTGGTGATGAGTGCTTGCACAGCGCTAAGGCCTTTTCTGCTTCTGACGCTGCCCCGCCAGGCAGTAGGCTGGGGGTGCACGAGAAGTTGGTAGGGGACGCAGCTGGGACAGCTGAGCCCAAGTGACCAAGGGATATGCCAGACCAGAGGACATCGTGCTGAGCAACAGAAGCTGGGCTAAGAAGAGGGAAGCGGGGATGTTCAGAGTGATGGCGTTTATCTTCCGCAGTAGCCGTTAGGAGGGAGGAAGCCCTGCTTTCCTTTCAATGGCTAAACATCTGCCTGCTGGTGGGAGGCAGGGAAGGAAGGCCTCATTTTGCATTGTTTGCGTGTGCAGCTCTTGCTTTACCTATGAAAGTGCCTTTCTCTCAAGCCATGTCTTGTCTCACTTTTACCTTTCCTGGGCTCAGTCTTGGCGCGGGGGGGTGTGGGTGGGTGTGTGTTTGTGTGTGTGGGTGTGTGTTTGTGTGTTTGGGCGTACATGCTTTGCTGGTGAAGTGGGGCTAGCAAGGAGGAGGAGGGCGACAGCAGGATCTGGAGAGAGCCAGGCTTGGAGCTGCCAAGTGGGTAATATCTGTGAGTGTGGGCACGCCCAAAGGCCAGGCTCACAGTGGAGGGAGCATGGGGCTGCGTGAGCCCGCAGGTAAGTTCTGCCCGGAAGGTAGGGATGTGGGGTGTGGTGATGCTGAGTGAAGGCCAACGGTGTGACAGTGGTGCTTGGATGGTAGAAATTGGCCATCAGGAGGACGAATTTTCACTCCAAGGGTAGTGCTCCAGAGCTTGGGAGAGGGGAGATGCAGAGGAAGGTGAAGATGACATGCGTGGCTGGGAGGTGGATCGTGATGCCGTTTCTATTGCAGCAACCTGACTGACTTGCGGCAGTGAGGCAGACACTGTGACGTCATCAAGTGCATCACAAACTGCAAAGTGACCCGGCTAGCAGCTCGGGCAGTGGGAAGGGCTAGTAGAGGCAGGCGAAGCCAAGACAGTTGGGCTGTTGCTTGTGAGGTCATGGCATGACAGCAATGGGATTGGCCAGGAGCAGGCAGGTGTCATGAGGTCATCAAGGAGAGCAGCTGGGAAGGCTGCAGAGAAGACGAGTGGGCCCCTGGTGAGGCCCTGCCCTGGGCTGAAGCCACCTGTACGTGAGATGGGAACCTACGGGAGGTGACATGAGAACTTGCGGGATGTGACAGAGGGCAGCGGGAGAAGAGAGCAGAAGTCTGGGCAGCAAGCGGCATGTGTCCCGGCTGGGTCTGGCAGGCGGCTGCAGATGGGGGAAGTGGCCAAAGTGCAGAGAGGGGAGCGCTGGGGACCTTGTGGGCAGTCAGGTCTTGCAAGGCCAACACGGATGCCTTGCGTGATGGCATCAGTGATGCCACTGAAGTCCCAGAGGAGCTAGGCAATGCTATGCAAACTCTCGATTTGGGGTAGAAATGGAGAAAAGCTGAGACTGTTGAGGAAGAAATAATTTGTGAGGGGGGCAATGAGTTGGGGAGTCTAGCGGGGCAGAGAAAGGGAGGGCTCAGGGTGAAAGGTGGAAGGAGCAGCCTGTGGAAGAGGGCTCAGGAGGGGGGCTGAAGGGGCCAGGTGCCCGTGGGGAGGGTGTGGTGAGTGCTGCTCTGGCCAAAGCCCGTGCCTGATGGCCGTGGTCTGTCCTGCTTCTTGTCCTGGTTTCAGCTGGGGTAGAGCTGTCTTCAGAGTAGTTCGTGTGGTGTTGTGGTTTAGATTTGTGCTGAGAACAGTGTTGATAAGAGGGATGTGTTTGTTATTGGTGATGAGTGCTTGCACAGCGCTAAGGCCTTTTCTGCTTCTGACGCTGCCCCGCCAGGCAGTAGGCTGGGGGTGCACGAGAAGTTGGTAGGGGACGCAGCTGGGACAGCTGAGCCCAAGTGACCAAGGGATATGCCAGACCAGAGGACATCGTGCTGAGCAACAGAAGCTGGGCTAAGAAGAGGGAAGCGGGGATGTTCAGAGTGATGGCGTTTATCTTCCGCAGTAGCCGTTAGGAGGGAGGAAGCCCTGCTTTCCTTTCAATGGCTAAACATCTGCCTGCTGGTGGGAGGCAGGGAAGGAAGGCCTCATTTTGCATTGTTTGCGTGTGCAGCTCTTGCTTTACCTATGAAAGTGCCTTTCTCTCAAGCCATGTCTTGTCTCACTTTTACCTTTCCTGGGCTCAGTCTTGGCGCGGGGGGGTGTGGGTGGGTGTGTGTTTGTGTGTGTGGGTGTGTGTTTGTGTGTTTGGGCGTACATGCTTTGCTGGTGAAGTGGGGCTAGCAAGGAGGAGGAGGGCGACAGCAGGATCTGGAGAGAGCCAGTCTTGGAGCTGCCAAGTGGGTAATATCTGTGAGTGTGGGCACGCCCAAAGGCCAGGCTCACAGTGGAGGGAGCATGGGGCTGCGTGAGCCCGCAGGTAAGTTCTGCCCGGAAGGTAGGGATGTGGGGTGTGGTGATGCTGAGTGAAGGCCAACGGTGTGACAGTGGTGCTTGGATGGTAGAAATTGGCCATCAGGAGGACGAATTTTCACTCCAAGGGTAGTGCTCCAGAGCTTGGGAGAGGGGAGATGCAGAGGAAGGTGAAGATGACATGCGTGGCTGGGAGGTGGATCGTGATGCCGTTTCTATTGCAGCAACCTGACTGACTTGCGGCAGTGAGGCAGACACTGTGACGTCATCAAGTGCATCACAAACTGCAAAGTGACCCGGCTAGCAGCTCGGGCAGTGGGAAGGGCTAGTAGAGGCAGGCGAAGCCAAGACAGTTGGGCTGTTGCTTGTGAGGTCATGGCATGACAGCAATGGGATTGGCCAGGAGCAGGCAGGTGTCATGAGGTCATCAAGGAGAGCAGCTGGGAAGGCTGCAGAGAAGACGAGTGGGCCCCTGGTGAGGCCCTGCCCTGGGCTGAAGCCACCTGTACGTGACATGGGAACCTACGGGAGGTGACATGAGAACTTGCGGGATGTGACAGAGGGCAGCGGGAGAAGAGAGCAGAAGTCTGGGCGGCAAGCGGCATGTGTCCCGGCTGGGTCTGGCAGGCGGCTGCAGATGGGGGAAGTGGCCAAAGTGCAGAGAGGGGAGCGCTGGGGACCTTGTGGGCAGTCAGGTCTTGCAAGGCCAACACGGATGCCTTGCGTGATGGCATCAGTGATGCCACTGAAGTCCCAGAGGAGCTAGGCAATGCTATGCAAACTCTCGATTTGGGGTAGAAATGGAGAAAAGCTGAGACTGTTGAGGAAGAAATAATTTGTGAGGGGGGCAATGAGTTGGGGAGGCTAGCGGGGCAGAGAAAGGGAGGGCTCAGGGTGAAAGGTGGAAGGAGCAGCCTGTGGAAGAGGGCTCAGGAGGGGGGCTGAAGGGGCCAGGTGCCCGTGGGGAGGGTGTGGTGAGTGCTGCTCTGGCCAAAGCCCGTGCCTGATGGCCGTGGTCTGTCCTGCTTCTTGTCCTGGTTTCAGCTGGGGTAGAGCTGTCTTCAGAGTAGTTCGTGTGGTGTTGTGGTTTAGATTTGTGCTGAGAACAGTGTTGATAAGAGGGATGTGTTTGTTATTGGTGATGAGTGCTTGCACAGCGCTAAGGCCTTTTCTGCTTCTGACGCTGCCCCGCCAGGCAGTAGGCTGGGGGTGCACGAGAAGTTGGTAGGGGACGCAGCTGGGACAGCTGAGCCCAAGTGACCAAGGGATATGCCAGACCAGAGGACATCGTGCTGAGCAACAGAAGCTGGGCTAAGAAGAGGGAAGCGGGGATGTTCAGAGTGATGGCGTTTATCTTCCGCAGTAGCCGTTAGGAGGGAGGAAGCCCTGCTTTCCTTTCAATGGCTAAACATCTGCCTGCTGGTGGGAGGCAGGGAAGGAAGGCCTCATTTTGCATTGTTTGCGTGTGCAGCTCTTGCTTTACCTATGAAAGTGCCTTTCTCTCAAGCCATGTCTTGTCTCACTTTTACCTTTCCTGGGCTCAGTCTTGGCGCGGGGGGGTGTGGGTGGGTGTGTGTTTGTGTGTGTGGGTGTGTGTTTGTGTGTTTGGGCGTACATGCTTTGCTGGTGAAGTGGGGCTAGCAAGGAGGAGGAGGGCGACAGCAGGATCTGGAGAGAGCCAGGCTTGGAGCTGCCAAGTGGGTAATATCTGTGAGTGTGGGCACGCCCAAAGGCCAGGCTCACAGTGGAGGGAGCATGGGGCTGCGTGAGCCCGCAGGTAAGTTCTGCCCGGAAGGTAGGGATGTGGGGTGTGGTGATGCTGAGTGAAGGCCAACGGTGTGACAGTGGTGCTTGGATGGTAGAAATTGGCCATCAGGAGGACGAATTTTCACTCCAAGGGTAGTGCTCCAGAGCTTGGGAGAGGGGAGATGCAGAGGAAGGTGAAGATGACATGCGTGGCTGGGAGGTGGATCGTGATGCCGTTTCTATTGCAGCAACCTGACTGACTTGCGGCAGTGAGGCAGACACTGTGACGTCATCAAGTGCATCACAAACTGCAAAGTGACCCGGCTAGCAGCTCGGGCAGTGGGAAGGGCTAGTAGAGGCAGGCGAAGCCAAGACAGTTGGGCTGTTGCTTGTGAGGTCATGGCATGACAGCAATGGGATTGGCCAGGAGCAGGCAGGTGTCATGAGGTCATCAAGGAGAGCAGCTGGGAAGGCTGCAGAGAAGACGAGTGGGCCCCTGGTGAGGCCCTGCCCTGGGCTGAAGCCACCTGTACGTGACATGGGAACCTACGGGAGGTGACATGAGAACTTGCGGGATGTGACAGAGGGCAGCGGGGGAAGAGAGCAGAAGTCTGGGCAGCAAGCGGCATGTGTCCCGGCTGGGTCTGGCAGGCGGCTGCAGATGGGGGAAGTGGCCAAAGTGCAGAGAGGGGAGCGCTGGGGACCTTGTGGGCAGTCAGGTCTTGCAAGGCCAACACGGATGCCTTGCGTGATGGCATCAGTGATGCCACTGAAGTCCCAGAGGAGCTAGGCAATGCTATGCAAACTCTCGATTTGGGGTAGAAATGGAGAAAAGCTGAGACTGTTGAGGAAGAAATAATTTGTGAGGGGGGCAATGAGTTGGGGAGGCTAGCGGGGCAGAGAAAGGGAGGGCTCAGGGTGAAAGGTGGAAGGAGCAGCCTGTGGAAGAGGGCTCAGGAGGGGGGCTGAAGGGGCCAGGTGCCCGTGGGGAGGGTGTGGTGAGTGCTGCTCTGGCCAAAGCCCGTGCCTGATGGCCGTGGTCTGTCCTGCTTCTTGTCCTGGTTTCAGCTGGGGTAGAGCTGTCTTCAGAGTAGTTCGTGTGGTGTTGTGGTTTAGATTTGTGCTGAGAACAGTGTTGATAAGAGGGATGTGTTTGTTATTGGTGATGAGTGCTTGCACAGCGCTAAGGCCTTTTCTGCTTCTGACGCTGCCCCGCCAGGCAGTAGGCTGGGGGTGCACGAGAAGTTGGTAGGGGACGCAGCTGGGACAGCTGAGCCCAAGTGACCAAGGGATATGCCAGACCAGAGGACATCGTGCTGAGCAACAGAAGCTGGGCTAAGAAGAGGGAAGCGGGGATGTTCAGAGTGATGGCGTTTATCTTCCGCAGTAGCCGTTAGGAGGGAGGAAGCCCTGCTTTCCTTTCAATGGCTAAACATCTGCCTGCTGGTGGGAGGCAGGGAAGGAAGGCCTCATTTTGCATTGTTTGCGTGTGCAGCTCTTGCTTTACCTATGAAAGTGCCTTTCTCTCAAGCCATGTCTTGTCTCACTTTTACCTTTCCTGGGCTCAGTCTTGGCGCGGGGGGGTGTGGGTGGGTGTGTGTTTGTGTGTGTGGGTGTGTGTTTGTGTGTTTGGGCGTACATGCTTTGCTGGTGAAGTGGGGCTAGCAAGGAGGAGGAGGGCGACAGCAGGATCTGGAGAGAGCCAGGCTTGGAGCTGCCAAGTGGGTAATATCTGTGAGTGTGGGCACGCCCAAAGGCCAGGCTCACAGTGGAGGGAGCATGGGGCTGCGTGAGCCCGCAGGTAAGTTCTGCCCGGAAGGTAGGGATGTGGGGTGTGGTGATGCTGAGTGAAGGCCAACGGTGTGACAGTGGTGCTTGGATGGTAGAAATTGGCCATCAGGAGGACGAATTTTCACTCCAAGGGTAGTGCTCCAGAGCTTGGGAGAGGGGAGATGCAGAGGAAGGTGAAGATGACATGCGTGGCTGGGAGGTGGATCGTGATGCCGTTTCTATTGCAGCAACCTGACTGACTTGCGGCAGTGAGGCAGACACTGTGACGTCATCAAGTGCATCACAAACTGCAAAGTGACCCGGCTAGCAGCTCGGGCAGTGGGAAGGGCTAGTAGAGGCAGGCGAAGCCAAGACAGTTGGGCTGTTGCTTGTGAGGTCATGGCATGACAGCAATGGGATTGGCCAGGAGCAGGCAGGTGTCATGAGGTCATCAAGGAGAGCAGCTGGGAAGGCTGCAGAGAAGACGAGTGGGCCCCTGGTGAGGCCCTGCCCTGGGCTGAAGCCACCTGTACGTGAGATGGGAACCTACGGGAGGTGACATGAGAACTTGCGGGATGTGACAGAGGGCAGCGGGAGAAGAGAGCAGAAGTCTGGGCAGCAAGCGGCATGTGTCCCGGCTGGGTCTGGCAGGCGGCTGCAGATGGGGGAAGTGGCCAAAGTGCAGAGAGGGGAGCGCTGGGGACCTTGTGGGCAGTCAGGTCTTGCAAGGCCAACACGGATGCCTTGCGTGATGGCATCAGTGATGCCACTGAAGTCCCAGAGGAGCTAGGCAATGCTATGCAAACTCTCGATTTGGGGTAGAAATGGAGAAAAGCTGAGACTGTTGAGGAAGAAATAATTTGTGAGGGGGGCAATGAGTTGGGGAGGCTAGCGGGGCAGAGAAAGGGAGGGCTCAGGGTGAAAGGTGGAAGGAGCAGCCTGTGGAAGAGGGCTCAGGAGGGGGGCTGAAGGGGCCAGGTGCCCGTGGGGAGGGTGTGGTGAGTGCTGCTCTGGCCAAAGCCCGTGCCTGATGGCCGTGGTCTGTCCTGCTTCTTGTCCTGGTTTCAGCTGGGGTAGAGCTGTCTTCAGAGTAGTTCGTGTGGTGTTGTGGTTTAGATTTGTGCTGAGAACAGTGTTGATAAGAGGGATGTGTTTGTTATTGGTGATGAGTGCTTGCACAGCGCTAAGGCCTTTTCTGCTTCTGACGCTGCCCCGCCAGGCAGTAGGCTGGGGGTGCACGAGAAGTTGGTAGGGGACGCAGCTGGGACAGCTGAGCCCAAGTGACCAAGGGATATGCCAGACCAGAGGACATCGTGCTGAGCAACAGAAGCTGGGCTAAGAAGAGGGAAGCGGGGATGTTCAGAGTGATGGCGTTTATCTTCCGCAGTAGCCGTTAGGAGGGAGGAAGCCCTGCTTTCCTTTCAATGGCTAAACATCTGCCTGCTGGTGGGAGGCAGGGAAGGAAGGCCTCATTTTGCATTGTTTGCGTGTGCAGCTCTTGCTTTACCTATGAAAGTGCCTTTCTCTCAAGCCATGTCTTGTCTCACTTTTACCTTTCCTGGGCTCAGTCTTGGCGCGGGGGGGTGTGGGTGGGTGTGTGTTTGTGTGTGTGGGTGTGTGTTTGTGTGTTTGGGCGTACATGCTTTGCTGGTGAAGTGGGGCTAGCAAGGAGGAGGAGGGCGACAGCAGGATCTGGAGAGAGCCAGGCTTGGAGCTGCCAAGTGGGTAATATCTGTGAGTGTGGGCACGCCCAAAGGCCAGGCTCACAGTGGAGGGAGCATGGGGCTGCGTGAGCCCGCAGGTAAGTTCTGCCCGGAAGGTAGGGATGTGGGGTGTGGTGATGCTGAGTGAAGGCCAACGGTGTGACAGTGGTGCTTGGATGGTAGAAATTGGCCATCAGGAGGACGAATTTTCACTCCAAGGGTAGTGCTCCAGAGCTTGGGAGAGGGGAGATGCAGAGGAAGGTGAAGATGACATGCGTGGCTGGGAGGTGGATCGTGATGCCGTTTCTATTGCAGCAACCTGACTGACTTGCGGCAGTGAGGCAGACACTGTGACGTCATCAAGTGCATCACAAACTGCAAAGTGACCCGGCTAGCAGCTCGGGCAGTGGGAAGGGCTAGTAGAGGCAGGCGAAGCCAAGACAGTTGGGCTGTTGCTTGTGAGGTCATGGCATGACAGCAATGGGATTGGCCAGGAGCAGGCAGGTGTCATGAGGTCATCAAGGAGAGCAGCTGGGAAGGCTGCAGAGAAGACGAGTGGGCCCCTGGTGAGGCCCTGCCCTGGGCTGAAGCCACCTGTACGTGACATGGGAACCTACGGGAGGTGACATGAGAACTTGCGGGATGTGACAGAGGGCAGCGGGAGAAGAGAGCAGAAGTCTGGGCGGCAAGCGGCATGTGTCCCGGCTGGGTCTGGCAGGCGGCTGCAGATGGGGGAAGTGGCCAAAGTGCAGAGAGGGGAGCGCTGGGGACCTTGTGGGCAGTCAGGTCTTGCAAGGCCAACACGGATGCCTTGCGTGATGGCATCAGTGATGCCACTGAAGTCCCAGAGGAGCTAGGCAATGCTATGCAAACTCTCGATTTGGGGTAGAAATGGAGAAAAGCTGAGACTGTTGAGGAAGAAATAATTTGTGAGGGGGGCAATGAGTTGGGGAGGCTAGCGGGGCAGAGAAAGGGAGGGCTCAGGGTGAAAGGTGGAAGGAGCAGCCTGTGGAAGAGGGCTCAGGAGGGGGGCTGAAGGGGCCAGGTGCCCGTGGGGAGGGTGTGGTGAGTGCTGCTCTGGCCAAAGCCCGTGCCTGATGGCCGTGGTCTGTCCTGCTTCTTGTCCTGGTTTCAGCTGGGGTAGAGCTGTCTTCAGAGTAGTTCGTGTGGTGTTGTGGTTTAGATTTGTGCTGAGAACAGTGTTGATAAGAGGGATGTGTTTGTTATTGGTGATGAGTGCTTGCACAGCGCTAAGGCCTTTTCTGCTTCTGACGCTGCCCCGCCAGGCAGTAGGCTGGGGGTGCACGAGAAGTTGGTAGGGGACGCAGCTGGGACAGCTGAGCCCAAGTGACCAAGGGATATGCCAGACCAGAGGACATCGTGCTGAGCAACAGAAGCTGGGCTAAGAAGAGGGAAGCGGGGATGTTCAGAGTGATGGCGTTTATCTTCCGCAGTAGCCGTTAGGAGGGAGGAAGCCCTGCTTTCCTTTCAATGGCTAAACATCTGCCTGCTGGTGGGAGGCAGGGAAGGAAGGCCTCATTTTGCATTGTTTGCGTGTGCAGCTCTTGCTTTACCTATGAAAGTGCCTTTCTCTCAAGCCATGTCTTGTCTCACTTTTACCTTTCCTGGGCTCAGTCTTGGCGCGGGGGGGTGTGGGTGGGTGTGTGTTTGTGTGTGTGGGTGTGTGTTTGTGTGTTTGGGCGTACATGCTTTGCTGGTGAAGTGGGGCTAGCAAGGAGGAGGAGGGCGACAGCAGGATCTGGAGAGAGCCAGGCTTGGAGCTGCCAAGTGGGTAATATCTGTGAGTGTGGGCACGCCCAAAGGCCAGGCTCACAGTGGAGGGAGCATGGGGCTGCGTGAGCCCGCAGGTAAGTTCTGCCCGGAAGGTAGGGATGTGGGGTGTGGTGATGCTGAGTGAAGGCCAACGGTGTGACAGTGGTGCTTGGATGGTAGAAATTGGCCATCAGGAGGACGAATTTTCACTCCAAGGGTAGTGCTCCAGAGCTTGGGAGAGGGGAGATGCAGAGGAAGGTGAAGATGACATGCGTGGCTGGGAGGTGGATCGTGATGCCGTTTCTATTGCAGCAACCTGACTGACTTGCGGCAGTGAGGCAGACACTGTGACGTCATCAAGTGCATCACAAACTGCAAAGTGACCCGGCTAGCAGCTCGGGCAGTGGGAAGGGCTAGTAGAGGCAGGCGAAGCCAAGACAGTTGGGCTGTTGCTTGTGAGGTCATGGCATGACAGCAATGGGATTGGCCAGGAGCAGGCAGGTGTCATGAGGTCATCAAGGAGAGCAGCTGGGAAGGCTGCAGAGAAGACGAGTGGGCCCCTGGTGAGGCCCTGCCCTGGGCTGAAGCCACCTGTACGTGACATGGGAACCTACGGGAGGTGACATGAGAACTTGCGGGATGTGACAGAGGGCAGCGGGGGAAGAGAGCAGAAGTCTGGGCAGCAAGCGGCATGTGTCCCGGCTGGGTCTGGCAGGCGGCTGCAGATGGGGGAAGTGGCCAAAGTGCAGAGAGGGGAGCGCTGGGGACCTTGTGGGCAGTCAGGTCTTGCAAGGCCAACACGGATGCCTTGCGTGATGGCATCAGTGATGCCACTGAAGTCCCAGAGGAGCTAGGCAATGCTATGCAAACTCTCGATTTGGGGTAGAAATGGAGAAAAGCTGAGACTGTTGAGGAAGAAATAATTTGTGAGGGGGGCAATGAGTTGGGGAGGCTAGCGGGGCAGAGAAAGGGAGGGCTCAGGGTGAAAGGTGGAAGGAGCAGCCTGTGGAAGAGGGCTCAGGAGGGGGGCTGAAGGGGCCAGGTGCCCGTGGGGAGGGTGTGGTGAGTGCTGCTCTGGCCAAAGCCCGCGCCTGATGGCCGTGGTCTGTCCTGCTTCTTGTCCTGGTTTCAGCTGGGGTAGAGCTGTCTTCAGAGTAGTTTGTGTGGTGTTGTGGTTTAGATTTGTGCTGAGAACAGTGTTGATAAGAGGGATGTGTTTGTTATTGGTGATGAGTGCTTGCACAGCGCTAAGGCCTTTTCTGCTTCTGACGCTGCCCCGCCAGGCAGTAGGCTGGGGGTGCACGAGAAGTTGGTAGGGGACGCAGCTGGGACAGCTGAGCCCAAGTGACCAAGGGATATGCCAGACCAGAGGACATCGTGCTGAGCAACAGAAGCTGGGCTAAGAAGAGGGAAGCGGGGATGTTCAGAGTGATGGCGTTTATCTTCCGCAGTAGCCGTTAGGAGGGAGGAAGCCCTGCTTTCCTTTCAATGGCTAAACATCTGCCTGCTGGTGGGAGGCAGGGAAGGAAGGCCTCATTTTGCATTGTTTGCGTGTGCAGCTCTTGCTTTACCTATGAAAGTGCCTTTCTCTCAAGCCATGTCTTGTCTCACTTTTACCTTTCCTGGGCTCAGTCTTGGCGCGGGGGGGTGTGGGTGGGTGTGTGTTTGTGTGTGTGGGTGTGTGTTTGTGTGTTTGGGCGTACATGCTTTGCTGGTGAAGTGGGGCTAGCAAGGAGGAGGAGGGCGACAGCAGGATCTGGAGAGAGCCAGGCTTGGAGCTGCCAAGTGGGTAATATCTGTGAGTGTGGGCACGCCCAAAGGCCAGGCTCACAGTGGAGGGAGCATGGGGCTGCGTGAGCCCGCAGGTAAGTTCTGCCCGGAAGGTAGGGATGTGGGGTGTGGTGATGCTGAGTGAAGGCCAACGGTGTGACAGTGCTGCTTGGATGGTAGAAATTGGCCATCAGGAGGACGAATTTTCACTCCAAGGGTAGTGCTCCAGAGCTTGGGAGAGGGGAGATGCAGAGGAAGGTGAAGATGACATGCGTGGCTGGGAGGTGGATCGTGATGCCGTTTCTATTGCAGCAACCTGACTGACTTGCGGCAGTGAGGCAGACACTGTGACGTCATCAAGTGCATCACAAACTGCAAAGTGACCCGGCTAGCAGCTCGGGCAGTGGGAAGGGCTAGTAGAGGCAGGCGAAGCCAAGACAGTTGGGCTGTTGCTTGTGAGGTCATGGCATGACAGCAATGGGATTGGCCAGGAGCAGGCAGGTGTCATGAGGTCATCAAGGAGAGCAGCTGGGAAGGCTGCAGAGAAGACGAGTGGGCCCCTGGTGAGGCCCTGCCCTGGGCTGAAGCCACCTGTACGTGACATGGGAACCTACGGGAGGTGACATGAGAACTTGCGGGATGTGACAGAGGGCAGCGGGGGAAGAGAGCAGAAGTCTGGGCAGCAAGCGGCATGTGTCCCGGCTGGGTCTGGCAGGCGGCTGCAGATGGGGGAAGTGGCCAAAGTGCAGAGAGGGGAGCGCTGGGGACCTTGTGGGCAGTCAGGTCTTGCAAGGCCAACACGGATGCCTTGCGTGATGGCATCAGTGATGCCACTGAAGTCCCAGAGGAGCTAGGCAATGCTATGCAAACTCTCGATTTGGGGTAGAAATGGAGAAAAGCTGAGACTGTTGAGGAAGAAATAATTTGTGAGGGGGGCAATGAGTTGGGGAGGCTAGCGGGGCAGAGAAAGGGAGGGCTCAGGGTGAAAGGTGGAAGGAGCAGCCTGTGGAAGAGGGCTCAGGAGGGGGGCTGAAGGGGCCAGGTGCCCGTGGGGAGGGTGTGGTGAGTGCTGCTCTGGCCAAAGCCCGTGCCTGATGGCCGTGGTCTGTCCTGCTTCTTGTCCTGGTTTCAGCTGGGGTAGAGCTGTCTTCAGAGTAGTTCGTGTGGTGTTGTGGTTTAGATTTGTGCTGAGAACAGTGTTGATAAGAGGGATGTGTTTGTTATTGGTGATGAGTGCTTGCACAGCGCTAAGGCCTTTTCTGCTTCTGACGCTGCCCCGCCAGGCAGTAGGCTGGGGGTGCACGAGAAGTTGGTAGGGGACGCAGCTGGGACAGCTGAGCCCAAGTGACCAAGGGATATGCCAGACCAGAGGACATCGTGCTGAGCAACAGAAGCTGGGCTAAGAAGAGGGAAGCGGGGATGTTCAGAGTGATGGCGTTTATCTTCCGCAGTAGCCGTTAGGAGGGAGGAAGCCCTGCTTTCCTTTCAATGGCTAAACATCTGCCTGCTGGTGGGAGGCAGGGAAGGAAGGCCTCATTTTGCATTGTTTGCGTGTGCAGCTCTTGCTTTACCTATGAAAGTGCCTTTCTCTCAAGCCATGTCTTGTCTCACTTTTACCTTTCCTGGGCTCAGTCTTGGCGCGGGGGGGTGTGGGTGGGTGTGTGTTTGTGTGTGTGGGTGTGTGTTTGTGTGTTTGGGCGTACATGCTTTGCTAGTGAAGTGGGGCTAGCAAGGAGGAGGAGGGCGACATCAGGATCTGGAGAGAGCCAGGCTTGGAGCTGCCAAGTGGGTAATATCTGTGAGTGTGGGCACGCCCAAAGGCCAGGCTCACAGTGGAGGGAGCATGGGGCTGCGTGAGCCCGCAGGTAAGTTCTGCCCGGAAGGTAGGGATGTGGGGTGTGGTGATGCTGAGTGAAGGCCAACGGTGTGACAGTGGTGCTTGGATGGTAGAAATTGGCCATCAGGAGGACGAATTTTCACTCCAAGGGTAGTGCTCCAGAGCTTGGGAGAGGGGAGATGCAGAGGAAGGTGAAGATGACATGCGTGGCTGGGAGGTGGATCGTGATGCCGTTTCTATTGCAGCAACCTGACTGACTTGCGGCAGTGAGGCAGACACTGTGACGTCATCAAGTGCATCACAAACTGCAAAGTGACCCGGCTAGCAGCTCGGGCAGTGGGAAGGGCTAGTAGAGGCAGGCGAAGCCAAGACAGTTGGGCTGTTGCTTGTGAGGTCATGGCATGACAGCAATGGGATTGGCCAGGAGCAGGCAGGTGTCATGAGGTCATCAAGGAGAGCAGCTGGGAAGGCTGCAGAGAAGACGAGTGGGCCCCTGGTGAGGCCCTGCCCTGGGCTGAAGCCACCTGTACGTGACATGGGAACCTACGGGAGGTGACATGAGAACTTGCGGGATGTGACAGAGGGCAGCGGGGGAAGAGAGCAGAAGTCTGGGCAGCAAGCGGCATGTGTCCCGGCTGGGTCTGGCAGGCGGCTGCAGATGGGGGAAGTGGCCAAAGTGCAGAGAGGGGAGCGCTGGGGACCTTGTGGGCAGTCAGGTCTTGCAAGGCCAACACGGATGCCTTGCGTGATGGCATCAGTGATGCCACTGAAGTCCCAGAGGAGCTAGGCAATGCTATGCAAACTCTCGATTTGGGGTAGAAATGGAGAAAAGCTGAGACTGTTGAGGAAGAAATAATTTGTGAGGGGGGCAATGAGTTGGGGAGGCTAGCGGGGCAGAGAAAGGGAGGGCTCAGGGTGAAAGGTGGAAGGAGCAGCCTGTGGAAGAGGGCTCAGGAGGGGGGCTGAAGGGGCCAGGTGCCCGTGGGGAGGGTGTGGTGAGTGCTGCTCTGGCCAAAGCCCGCGCCTGATGGCCGTGGTCTGTCCTGCTTCTTGTCCTGGTTTCAGCTGGGGTAGAGCTGTCTTCAGAGTAGTTTGTGTGGTGTTGTGGTTTAGATTTGTGCTGAGAACAGTGTTGATAAGAGGGATGTGTTTGTTATTGGTGATGAGTGCTTGCACAGCGCTAAGGCCTTTTCTGCTTCTGACGCTGCCCCGCCAGGCAGTAGGCTGGGGGTGCACGAGAAGTTGGTAGGGGACGCAGCTGGGACAGCTGAGCCCAAGTGACCAAGGGATATGCCAGACCAGAGGACATCGTGCTGAGCAACAGAAGCTGGGCTAAGAAGAGGGAAGCGGGGATGTTCAGAGTGATGGCGTTTATCTTCCGCAGTAGCCGTTAGGAGGGAGGAAGCCCTGCTTTCCTTTCAATGGCTAAACATCTGCCTGCTGGTGGGAGGCAGGGAAGGAAGGCCTCATTTTGCATTGTTTGCGTGTGCAGCTCTTGCTTTACCTATGAAAGTGCCTTTCTCTCAAGCCATGTCTTGTCTCACTTTTACCTTTCCTGGGCTCAGTCTTGGCGCGGGGGGGTGTGGGTGGGTGTGTGTTTGTGTGTGTGGGTGTGTGTTTGTGTGTTTGGGCGTACATGCTTTGCTGGTGAAGTGGGGCTAGCAAGGAGGAGGAGGGCGACATCAGGATCTGGAGAGAGCCAGGCTTGGAGCTGCCAAGTGGGTAATATCTGTGAGTGTGGGCACGCCCAAAGGCCAGGCTCACAGTGGAGGGAGCATGGGGCTGCGTGAGCCCGCAGGTAAGTTCTGCCCGGAAGGTAGGGATGTGGGGTGTGGTGATGCTGAGTGAAGGCCAACGGTGTGACAGTGGTGCTTGGATGGTAGAAATTGGCCATCAGGAGGACGAATTTTCACTCCAAGGGTAGTGCTCCAGAGCTTGGGAGAGGGGAGATGCAGAGGAAGGTGAAGATGACATGCGTGGCTGGGAGGTGGATCGTGATGCCGTTTCTATTGCAGCAACCTGACTGACTTGCGGCAGTGAGGCAGACACTGTGACGTCATCAAGTGCATCACAAACTGCAAAGTGACCCGGCTAGCAGCTCGGGCAGTGGGAAGGGCTAGTAGAGGCAGGCGAAGCCAAGACAGTTGGGCTGTTGCTTGTGAGGTCATGGCATGACAGCAATGGGATTGGCCAGGAGCAGGCAGGTGTCATGAGGTCATCAAGGAGAGCAGCTGGGAAGGCTGCAGAGAAGACGAGTGGGCCCCTGGTGAGGCCCTGCCCTGGGCTGAAGCCACCTGTACGTGACATGGGAACCTACGGGAGGTGACATGAGAACTTGCGGGATGTGACAGAGGGCAGCGGGGGAAGAGAGCAGAAGTCTGGGCAGCAAGCGGCATGTGTCCCGGCTGGGTCTGGCAGGCGGCTGCAGATGGGGGAAGTGGCCAAAGTGCAGAGAGGGGAGCGCTGGGGACCTTGTGGGCAGTCAGGTCTTGCAAGGCCAACACGGATGCCTTGCGTGATGGCATCAGTGATGCCACTGAAGTCCCAGAGGAGCTAGGCAATGCTATGCAAACTCTCGATTTGGGGTAGAAATGGAGAAAAGCTGAGACTGTTGAGGAAGAAATAATTTGTGAGGGGGGCAATGAGTTGGGGAGGCTAGCGGGGCAGAGAAAGGGAGGGCTCAGGGTGAAAGGTGGAAGGAGCAGCCTGTGGAAGAGGGCTCAGGAGGGGGGCTGAAGGGGCCAGGTGCCCGTGGGGAGGGTGTGGTGAGTGCTGCTCTGGCCAAAGCCCGTGCCTGATGGCCGTGGTCTGTCCTGCTTCTTGTCCTGGTTTCAGCTGGGGTAGAGCTGTCTTCAGAGTAGTTCGTGTGGTGTTGTGGTTTAGATTTGTGCTGAGAACAGTGTTGATAAGAGGGATGTGTTTGTTATTGGTGATGAGTGCTTGCACAGCGCTAAGGCCTTTTCTGCTTCTGACGCTGCCCCGCCAGGCAGTAGGCTGGGGGTGCACGAGAAGTTGGTAGGGGACGCAGCTGGGACAGCTGAGCCCAAGTGACCAAGGGATATGCCAGACCAGAGGACATCGTGCTGAGCAACAGAAGCTGGGCTAAGAAGAGGGAAGCGGGGATGTTCAGAGTGATGGCGTTTATCTTCCGCAGTAGCCGTTAGGAGGGAGGAAGCCCTGCTTTCCTTTCAATGGCTAAACATCTGCCTGCTGGTGGGAGGCAGGGAAGGAAGGCCTCATTTTGCATTGTTTGCGTGTGCAGCTCTTGCTTTACCTATGAAAGTGCCTTTCTCTCAAGCCATGTCTTGTCTCACTTTTACCTTTCCTGGGCTCAGTCTTGGCGCGGGGGGGTGTGGGTGGGTGTGTGTTTGTGTGTGTGGGTGTGTGTTTGTGTGTTTGGGCGTACATGCTTTGCTAGTGAAGTGGGGCTAGCAAGGAGGAGGAGGGCGACATCAGGATCTGGAGAGAGCCAGGCTTGGAGCTGCCAAGTGGGTAATATCTGTGAGTGTGGGCACGCCCAAAGGCCAGGCTCACAGTGGAGGGAGCATGGGGCTGCGTGAGCCCGCAGGTAAGTTCTGCCCGGAAGGTAGGGATGTGGGGTGTGGTGATGCTGAGTGAAGGCCAACGGTGTGACAGTGGTGCTTGGATGGTAGAAATTGGCCATCAGGAGGACGAATTTTCACTCCAAGGGTAGTGCTCCAGAGCTTGGGAGAGGGGAGATGCAGAGGAAGGTGAAGATGACATGCGTGGCTGGGAGGTGGATCGTGATGCCGTTTCTATTGCAGCAACCTGACTGACTTGCGGCAGTGAGGCAGACACTGTGACGTCATCAAGTGCATCACAAACTGCAAAGTGACCCGGCTAGCAGCTCGGGCAGTGGGAAGGGCTAGTAGAGGCAGGCGAAGCCAAGACAGTTGGGCTGTTGCTTGTGAGGTCATGGCATGAGAGCAATGGGATTGGCCAGGAGCAGGCAGGTGTCATGAGGTCATCAAGGAGAGCAGCTGGGAAGGCTGCAGAGAAGACGAGTGGGCCCCTGGTGAGGCCCTGCCCTGGGCTGAAGCCACCTGTACGTGACATGGGAACCTACGGGAGGTGACATGAGAACTTGCGGGATGTGACAGAGGGCAGCGGGGGAAGAGAGCAGAAGTCTGGGCAGCAAGCGGCATGTGTCCCGGCTGGGTCTGGCAGGCGGCTGCAGATGGGGGAAGTGGCCAAAGTGCAGAGAGGGGAGCGCTGGGGACCTTGTGGGCAGTCAGGTCTTGCAAGGCCAACACGGATGCCTTGCGTGATGGCATCAGTGATGCCACTGAAGTCCCAGAGGAGCTAGGCAATGCTATGCAAACTCTCGATTTGGGGTAGAAATGGAGAAAAGCTGAGACTGTTGAGGAAGAAATAATTTGTGAGGGGGGCAATGAGTTGGGGAGGCTAGCGGGGCAGAGAAAGGGAGGGCTCAGGGTGAAAGGTGGAAGGAGCAGCCTGTGGAAGAGGGCTCAGGAGGGGGGCTGAAGGGGCCAGGTGCCCGTGGGGAGGGTGTGGTGAGTGCTGCTCTGGCCAAAGCCCGCGCCTGATGGCCGTGGTCTGTCCTGCTTCTTGTCCTGGTTTCAGCTGGGGTAGAGCTGTCTTCAGAGTAGTTTGTGTGGTGTTGTGGTTTAGATTTGTGCTGAGAACAGTGTTGATAAGAGGGATGTGTTTGTTATTGGTGATGAGTGCTTGCACAGCGCTAAGGCCTTTTCTGCTTCTGACGCTGCCCCGCCAGGCAGTAGGCTGGGGGTGCACGAGAAGTTGGTAGGGGACGCAGCTGGGACAGCTGAGCCCAAGTGACCAAGGGATATGCCAGACCAGAGGACATCGTGCTGAGCAACAGAAGCTGGGCTAAGAAGAGGGAAGCGGGGATGTTCAGAGTGATGGCGTTTATCTTCCGCAGTAGCCGTTAGGAGGGAGGAAGCCCTGCTTTCCTTTCAATGGCTAAACATCTGCCTGCTGGTGGGAGGCAGGGAAGGAAGGCCTCATTTTGCATTGTTTGCGTGTGCAGCTCTTGCTTTACCTATGAAAGTGCCTTTCTCTCAAGCCATGTCTTGTCTCACTTTTACCTTTCCTGGGCTCAGTCTTGGCGCGGGGGGGTGTGGGTGGGTGTGTGTTTGTGTGTGTGGGTGTGTGTTTGTGTGTTTGGGCGTACATGCTTTGCTGGTGAAGCGGGGCTAGCAAGGAGGAGGAGGGCGACATCAGGATCTGGAGAGAGCCAGGCTTGGAGCTGCCAAGTGGGTAATATCTGTGAGTGTGGGCACGCCCAAAGGCCAGGCTCACAGTGGAGGGAGCATGGGGCTGCGTGAGCCCGCAGGTAAGTTCTGCCCGGAAGGTAGGGATGTGGGGTGTGGTGATGCTGAGTGAAGGCCAACGGTGTGACAGTGGTGCTTGGATGGTAGAAATTGGCCATCAGGAGGACGAATTTTCACTCCAAGGGTAGTGCTCCAGAGCTTGGGAGAGGGGAGATGCAGAGGAAGGTGAAGATGACATGCGTGGCTGGGAGGTGGATCGTGATGCCGTTTCTATTGCAGCAACCTGACTGACTTGCGGCAGTGAGGCAGACACTGTGACGTCATCAAGTGCATCACAAACTGCAAAGTGACCCGGCTAGCAGCTCGGGCAGTGGGAAGGGCTAGTAGAGGCAGGCGAAGCCAAGACAGTTGGGCTGTTGCTTGTGAGGTCATGGCATGACAGCAATGGGATTGGCCAGGAGCAGGCAGGTGTCATGAGGTCATCAAGGAGAGCAGCTGGGAAGGCTGCAGAGAAGACGAGTGGGCCCCTGGTGAGGCCCTGCCCTGGGCTGAAGCCACCTGTACGTGACATGGGAACCTACGGGAGGTGACATGAGAACTTGCGGGATGTGACAGAGGGCAGCGGGGGAAGAGAGCAGAAGTCTGGGCAGCAAGCGGCATGTGTCCCGGCTGGGTCTGGCAGGCGGCTGCAGATGGGGGAAGTGGCCAAAGTGCAGAGAGGGGAGCGCTGGGGACCTTGTGGGCAGTCAGGTCTTGCAAGGCCAACACGGATGCCTTGCGTGATGGCATCAGTGATGCCACTGAAGTCCCAGAGGAGCTAGGCAATGCTATGCAAACTCTCGATTTGGGGTAGAAATGGAGAAAAGCTGAGACTGTTGAGGAAGAAATAATTTGTGAGGGGGGCAATGAGTTGGGGAGGCTAGCGGGGCAGAGAAAGGGAGGGCTCAGGGTGAAAGGTGGAAGGAGCAGCCTGTGGAAGAGGGCTCAGGAGGGGGGCTGAAGGGGCCAGGTGCCCGTGGGGAGGGTGTGGTGAGTGCTGCTCTGGCCAAAGCCCGTGCCTGATGGCCGTGGTCTGTCCTGCTTCTTGTCCTGGTTTCAGCTGGGGTAGAGCTGTCTTCAGAGTAGTTCGTGTGGTGTTGTGGTTTAGATTTGTGCTGAGAACAGTGTTGATAAGAGGGATGTGTTTGTTATTGGTGATGAGTGCTTGCACAGCGCTAAGGCCTTTTCTGCTTCTGACGCTGCCCCGCCAGGCAGTAGGCTGGGGGTGCACGAGAAGTTGGTAGGGGACGCAGCTGGGACAGCTGAGCCCAAGTGACCAAGGGATATGCCAGACCAGAGGACATCGTGCTGAGCAACAGAAGCTGGGCTAAGAAGAGGGAAGCGGGGATGTTCAGAGTGATGGCGTTTATCTTCCGCAGTAGCCGTTAGGAGGGAGGAAGCCCTGCTTTCCTTTCAATGGCTAAACATCTGCCTGCTGGTGGGAGGCAGGGAAGGAAGGCCTCATTTTGCATTGTTTGCGTGTGCAGCTCTTGCTTTACCTATGAAAGTGCCTTTCTCTCAAGCCATGTCTTGTCTCACTTTTACCTTTCCTGGGCTCAGTCTTGGCGCGGGGGGGTGTGGGTGGGTGTGTGTTTGTGTGTGTGGGTGTGTGTTTGTGTGTTTGGGCGTACATGCTTTGCTGGTGAAGTGGGGCTAGCAAGGAGGAGGAGGGCGACATCAGGATCTGGAGAGAGCCAGGCTTGGAGCTGCCAAGTGGGTAATATCTGTGAGTGTGGGCACGCCCAAAGGCCAGGCTCACAGTGGAGGGAGCATGGGGCTGCGTGAGCCCGCAGGTAAGTTCTGCCCGGAAGGTAGGGATGTGGGGTGTGGTGATGCTGAGTGAAGGCCAACGGTGTGACAGTGGTGCTTGGATGGTAGAAATTGGCCATCAGGAGGACGAATTTTCACTCCAAGGGTAGTGCTCCAGAGCTTGGGAGAGGGGAGATGCAGAGGAAGGTGAAGATGACATGCGTGGCTGGGAGGTGGATCGTGATGCCGTTTCTATTGCAGCAACCTGACTGACTTGCGGCAGTGAGGCAGACACTGTGACGTCATCAAGTGCATCACAAACTGCAAAGTGACCCGGCTAGCAGCTCGGGCAGTGGGAAGGGCTAGTAGAGGCAGGCGAAGCCAAGACAGTTGGGCTGTTGCTTGTGAGGTCATGGCATGACAGCAATGGGATTGGCCAGGAGCAGGCAGGTGTCATGAGGTCATCAAGGAGAGCAGCTGGGAAGGCTGCAGAGAAGACGAGTGGGCCCCTGGTGAGGCCCTGCCCTGGGCTGAAGCCACCTGTACGTGAGATGGGAACCTACGGGAGGTGACATGAGAACTTGCAGGATGTGACAGAGGGCAGCGGGAGAAGAGAGCAGAAGTCTGGGCAGCAAGCAGCATGTGTCCCGGCTGGGTCTGGCAGGCGGCTGCAGATGGGGGAAGTGGCCAAAGTGCAGAGAGGGGAGCACTGGGGACCTTGTGGGCAGTCAGGTCTTGCAAGGCCAACACGGATGCCTTGCGTGATGGCATCAGTGATGCCACTGAAGTCCCAGAGGAGCTAGGCAATGCTATGCAAACTCTCGATTTGGGGTAGAAATGGAGAAAAGCTGAGACTGTTGAGGAAGAAATAATTTGTGAGGGGGGCAATGAGTTGGGGAGTCTAGCGGGGCAGAGAAAGGGAGGGCTCAGGGTGAAAGGTGGAAGGAGCAGCCTGTGGAAGAGGGCTCAGGAGGGGGGCTGAAGGGGCCAGGTGCCCGTGGGGAGGGTGTGGTGAGTGCTGCTCTGGCCAAAGCCCGTGCCTGATGGCCGTGGTCTGTCCTGCTTCTTGTCCTGGTTTCAGCTGGGGTAGAGCTGTCTTCAGAGTAGTTCGTGTGGTGTTGTGGTTTAGATTTGTGCTGAGAACAGTGTTGATAAGAGGGATGTGTTTGTTATTGGTGATGAGTGCTTGCACAGCGCTAAGGCCTTTTCTGCTTCTGACGCTGCCCCGCCAGGCAGTAGGCTGGGGGTGCACGAGAAGTTGGTAGGGGACGCAGCTGGGACAGCTGAGCCCAAGTGACCAAGGGATATGCCAGACCAGAGGACATCGTGCTGAGCAACAGAAGCTGGGCTAAGAAGAGGGAAGCGGGGATGTTCAGAGTGATGGCGTTTATCTTCCGCAGTAGCCGTTAGGAGGGAGGAAGCCCTGCTTTCCTTTCAATGGCTAAACATCTGCCTGCTGGTGGGAGGCAGGGAAGGAAGGCCTCATTTTGCATTGTTTGCGTGTGCAGCTCTTGCTTTACCTATGAAAGTGCCTTTCTCTCAAGCCATGTCTTGTCTCACTTTTACCTTTCCTGGGCTCAGTCTTGGCGCGGGGGGGTGTGGGTGGGTGTGTGTTTGTGTGTGTGGGTGTGTGTTTGTGTGTTTGGGCGTACATGCTTTGCTGGTGAAGTGGGGCTAGCAAGGAGGAGGAGGGCGACATCAGGATCTGGAGAGAGCCAGGCTTGGAGCTGCCAAGTGGGTAATATCTGTGAGTGTGGGCACGCCCAAAGGCCAGGCTCACAGTGGAGGGAGCATGGGGCTGCGTGAGCCCGCAGGTAAGTTCTGCCCGGAAGGTAGGGATGTGGGGTGTGGTGATGCTGAGTGAAGGCCAACGGTGTGACAGTGGTGCTTGGATGGTAGAAATTGGCCATCAGGAGGACGAATTTTCACTCCAAGGGTAGTGCTCCAGAGCTTGGGAGAGGGGAGATGCAGAGGAAGGTGAAGATGACATGCGTGGCTGGGAGGTGGATCGTGATGCCGTTTCTATTGCAGCAACCTGACTGACTTGCGGCAGTGAGGCAGACACTGTGACGTCATCAAGTGCATCACAAACTGCAAAGTGACCCGGCTAGCAGCTCGGGCAGTGGGAAGGGCTAGTAGAGGCAGGCGAAGCCAAGACAGTTGGGCTGTTGCTTGTGAGGTCATGGCATGACAGCAATGGGATTGGCCAGGAGCAGGCAGGTGTCATGAGGTCATCAAGGAGAGCAGCTGGGAAGGCTGCAGAGAAGACGAGTGGGCCCCTGGTGAGGCCCTGCCCTGGGCTGAAGCCACCTGTACGTGAGATGGGAACCTACGGGAGGTGACATGAGAACTTGCAGGATGTGACAGAGGGCAGCGGGAGAAGAGAGCAGAAGTCTGGGCAGCAAGCAGCATGTGTCCCGGCTGGGTCTGGCAGGCGGCTGCAGATGGGGGAAGTGGCCAAAGTGCAGAGAGGGGAGCGCTGGGGACCTTGTGGGCAGTCAGGTCTTGCAAGGCCAACACGGATGCCTTGCGTGATGGCATCAGTGATGCCACTGAAGTCCCAGAGGAGCTAGGCAATGCTATGCAAACTCTCGATTTGGGGTAGAAATGGAGAAAAGCTGAGACTGTTGAGGAAGAAATAATTTGTGAGGGGGGCAATGAGTTGGGGAGTCTAGCGGGGCAGAGAAAGGGAGGGCTCAGGGTGAAAGGTGGAAGGAGCAGCCTGTGGAAGAGGGGTGAGGAGGGGGGCTGAAGGGGCCAGGTGCCCGTGGGGAGGGTGTGGTGAGTGCTGCTCTGGCCAAAGCCCGTGCCTGATGGCCGTGGTCTGTCCTGCTTCTTGTCCTGGTTTCAGCTGGGGTAGAGCTGTCTTCAGAGTAGTTCGTGTGGTGTTGTGGTTTAGATTTGTGCTGAGAACAGTGTTGATAAGAGGGATGTGTTTGTTATTGGTGATGAGTGCTTGCACAGCGCTAAGGCCTTTTCTGCTTCTGACGCTGCCCCGCCAGGCAGTAGGCTGGGGGTGCACGAGAAGTTGGTAGGGGACGCAGCTGGGACAGCTGAGCCCAAGTGACCAAGGGATATGCCAGACCAGAGGACATCGTGCTGAGCAACAGAAGCTGGGCTAAGAAGAGGGAAGCGGGGATGTTCAGAGTGATGGCGTTTATCTTCCGCAGTAGCCGTTAGGAGGGAGGAAGCCCTGCTTTCCTTTCAATGGCTAAACATCTGCCTGCTGGTGGGAGGCAGGGAAGGAAGGCCTCATTTTGCATTGTTTGCGTGTGCAGCTCTTGCTTTACCTATGAAAGTGCCTTTCTCTCAAGCCATGTCTTGTCTCACTTTTACCTTTCCTGGGCTCAGTCTTGGCGCGGGGGGGTGTGGGTGGGTGTGTGTTTGTGTGTGTGGGTGTGTGTTTGTGTGTTTGGGCGTACATTCTTTGCTGGTGAAGTGGGGCTAGCAAGGAGGAGGAGGGCGACAGCAGGATCTGGAGAGAGCCAGTCTTGGAGCTGCCAAGTGGGTAATATCTGTGAGTGTGGGCACGCCCAAAGGCCAGGCTCACAGTGGAGGGAGCATGGGGCTGCGTGAGCCCGCAGGTAAGTTCTGCCCGGAAGGTAGGGATGTGGGGTGTGGTGATGCTGAGTGAAGGCCAACGGTGTGACAGTGGTGCTTGGATGGTAGAAATTGGCCATCAGGAGGACGAATTTTCACTCCAAGGGTAGTGCTCCAGAGCTTGGGAGAGGGGAGATGCAGAGGAAGGTGAAGATGACATGCGTGGCTGGGAGGTGGATCGTGATGCCGTTTCTATTGCAGCAACCTGACTGACTTGCGGCAGTGAGGCAGACACTGTGACGTCATCAAGTGCATCACAAACTGCAAAGTGACCCGGCTAGCAGCTCGGGCAGTGGGAAGGGCTAGTAGAGGCAGGCGAAGCCAAGACAGTTGGGCTGTTGCTTGTGAGGTCATGGCATGAGAGCAATGGGATTGGCCAGGAGCAGGCAGGTGTCATGAGGTCATCAAGGAGAGCAGCTGGGAAGGCTGCAGAGAAGACGAGTGGGCCCCTGGTGAGGCCCTGCCCTGGGCTGAAGCCACCTGTACGTGACATGGGAACCTACGGGAGGTGACATGAGAACTTGCGGGATGTGACAGAGGGCAGCGGGAGAAGAGAGCAGAAGTCTGGGCGGCAAGCAGCATGTGTCCCGGCTGGGTCTGGCAGGCGGCTGCAGATGGGGGAAGTGGCCAAAGTGCAGAGAGGGGAGCGCTGGGGACCTTGTGGGCAGTCAGGTCTTGCAAGGCCAACACGGATGCCTTGCGTGATGGCATCAGTGATGCCACTGAAGTCCCAGAGGAGCTAGGCAATGCTATGCAAACTCTCGATTTGGGGTAGAAATGGAGAAAAGCTGAGACTGTTGAGGAAGAAATAATTTGTGAGGGGGGCAATGAGTTGGGGAGGCTAGCGGGGCAGAGAAAGGGAGGGCTCAGGGTGAAAGGTGGAAGGAGCAGCCTGTGGAAGAGGGCTCAGGAGGGGGGCTGAAGGGGCCAGGTGCCCGTGGGGAGGGTGTGGTGAGTGCTGCTCTGGCCAAAGCCCGTGCCTGATGGCCGTGGTCTGTCCTGCTTCTTGTCCTGGTTTCAGCTGGGGTAGAGCTGTCTTCAGATTAGTTCGTGTGGTGTTGTGGTTTAGATTTGTGCTGAGAACAGTGTTGATAAGAGGGATGTGTTTGTTATTGGTGATGAGTGCTTGCACAGCGCTAAGGCCTTTTCTGCTTCTGACGCTGCCCCGCCAGGCAGTAGGCTGGGGGTGCACGAGAAGTTGGTAGGGGACGCAGCTGGGACAGCTGAGCCCAAGTGACCAAGGGATATGCCAGACCAGAGGACATCGTGCTGAGCAACAGAAGCTGGGCTAAGAAGAGGGAAGCGGGGATGTTCAGAGTGATGGCGTTTATCTTCCGCAGTAGCCGTTAGGAGGGAGGAAGCCCTGCTTTCCTTTCAATGGCTAAACATCTGCCTGCTGGTGGGAGGCAGGGAAGGAAGGCCTCATTTTGCATTGTTTGCGTGTGCAGCTCTTGCTTTACCTATGAAAGTGCCTTTCTCTCAAGCCATGTCTTGTCTCACTTTTACCTTTCCTGGGCTCAGTCTTGGCGCGGGGGGGTGTGGGTGGGTGTGTGTTTGTGTGTGTGGGTGTGTGTTTGTGTGTTTGGGCGTACATGCTTTGCTGGTGAAGTGGGGCTAGCAAGGAGGAGGAGGGCGACAGCAGGATCTGGAGAGAGCCAGGCTTGGAGCTGCCAAGTGGGTAATATCTGTGAGTGTGGGCACGCCCAAAGGCCAGGCTCACAGTGGAGGGAGCATGGGGCTGCGTGAGCCCGCAGGTAAGTTCTGCCCGGAAGGTAGGGATGTGGGGTGTGGTGATGCTGAGTGAAGGCCAACGGTGTGACAGTGGTGCTTGGATGGTAGAAATTGGCCATCAGGAGGACGAATTTTCACTCCAAGGGTAGTGCTCCAGAGCTTGGGAGAGGGGAGATGCAGAGGAAGGTGAAGATGACATGCGTGGCTGGGAGGTGGATCGTGATGCCGTTTCTATTGCAGCAACCTGACTGACTTGCGGCAGTGAGGCAGACACTGTGACGTCATCAAGTGCATCACAAACTGCAAAGTGACCCGGCTAGCAGCTCGGGCAGTGGGAAGGGCTAGTAGAGGCAGGCGAAGCCAAGACAGTTGGGCTGTTGCTTGTGAGGTCATGGCATGACAGCAATGGGATTGGCCAGGAGCAGGCAGGTGTCATGAGGTCATCAAGGAGAGCAGCTGGGAAGGCTGCAGAGAAGACGAGTGGGCCCCTGGTGAGGCCCTGCCCTGGGCTGAAGCCACCTGTACGTGAGATGGGAACCTACGGGAGGTGACATGAGAACTTGCGGGATGTGACAGAGGGCAGCGGGAGAAGAGAGCAGAAGTCTGGGCAGCAAGCGGCATGTGTCCCGGCTGGGTCTGGCAGGCGGCTGCAGATGGGGGAAGTGGCCAAAGTGCAGAGAGGGGAGCGCTGGGGACCTTGTGGGCAGTCAGGTCTTGCAAGGCCAACACGGATGCCTTGTGTGATGGCATCAGTGATGCCACTGAAGTCCCAGAGGAGCTAGGCAATGCTATGCAAACTCTCGATTTGGGGTAGAAATGGAGAAAAGCTGAGACTGTTGAGGAAGAAATAATTTGTGAGGGGGGCAATGAGTTGGGGAGGCTAGCGGGGCAGAGAAAGGGAGGGCTCAGGGTGAAAGGTGGAAGGAGCAGCCTGTGGAAGAGGGCTCAGGAGGGGGGCTGAAGGGGCCAGGTGCCCGTGGGGAGGGTGTGGTGAGTGCTGCTCTGGCCAAAGCCCGTGCCTGATGGCCGTGGTCTGTCCTGCTTCTTGTCCTGGTTTCAGCTGGGGTAGAGCTGTCTTCAGAGTAGTTCGTGTGGTGTTGTGGTTTAGATTTGTGCTGAGAACAGTGTTGATAAGAGGGATGTGTTTGTTATTGGTGATGAGTGCTTGCACAGCGCTAAGGCCTTTTCTGCTTCTGACGCTGCCCCGCCAGGCAGTAGGCTGGGGGTGCACGAGAAGTTGGTAGGGGACGCAGCTGGGACAGCTGAGCCCAAGTGACCAAGGGATATGCCAGACCAGAGGACATCGTGCTGAGCAACAGAAGCTGGGCTAAGAAGAGGGAAGCGGGGATGTTCAGAGTGATGGCGTTTATCTTCCGCAGTAGCCGTTAGGAGGGAGGAAGCCCTGCTTTCCTTTCAATGGCTAAACATCTGCCTGCTGGTGGGAGGCAGGGAAGGAAGGCCTCATTTTGCATTGTTTGCGTGTGCAGCTCTTGCTTTACCTATGAAAGTGCCTTTCTCTCAAGCCATGTCTTGTCTCACTTTTACCTTTCCTGGGCTCAGTCTTGGCGCGGGGGGGTGTGGGTGGGTGTGTGTTTGTGTGTGTGGGTGTGTGTTTGTGTGTTTGGGCGTACATGCTTTGCTGGTGAAGTGGGGCTAGCAAGGAGGAGGAGGGCGACAGCAGGATCTGGAGAGAGCCAGGCTTGGAGCTGCCAAGTGGGTAATATCTGTGAGTGTGGGCACGCCCAAAGGCCAGGCTCACAGTGGAGGGAGCATGGGGCTGCGTGAGCCCGCAGGTAAGTTCTGCCCGGAAGGTAGGGATGTGGGGTGTGGTGATGCTGAGTGAAGGCCAACGGTGTGACAGTGGTGCTTGGATGGTAGAAATTGGCCATCAGGAGGACGAATTTTCACTCCAAGGGTAGTGCTCCAGAGCTTGGGAGAGGGGAGATGCAGAGGAAGGTGAAGATGACATGCGTGGCTGGGAGGTGGATCGTGATGCCGTTTCTATTGCAGCAACCTGACTGACTTGCGGCAGTGAGGCAGACACTGTGACGTCATCAAGTGCATCACAAACTGCAAAGTGACCCGGCTAGCAGCTCGGGCAGTGGGAAGGGCTAGTAGAGGCAGGCGAAGCCAAGACAGTTGGGCTGTTGCTTGTGAGGTCATGGCATGACAGCAATGGGATTGGCCAGGAGCAGGCAGGTGTCATGAGGTCATCAAGGAGAGCAGCTGGGAAGGCTGCAGAGAAGACGAGTGGGCCCCTGGTGAGGCCCTGCCCTGGGCTGAAGCCACCTGTACGTGAGATGGGAACCTACGGGAGGTGACATGAGAACTTGCGGGATGTGACAGAGGGCAGCGGGAGAAGAGAGCAGAAGTCTGGGCAGCAAGCGGCATGTGTCCCGGCTGGGTCTGGCAGGCGGCTGCAGATGGGGGAAGTGGCCAAAGTGCAGAGAGGGGAGCGCTGGGGACCTTGTGGGCAGTCAGGTCTTGCAAGGCCAACACGGATGCCTTGCGTGATGGCATCAGTGATGCCACTGAAGTCCCAGAGGAGCTAGGCAATGCTATGCAAACTCTCGATTTGGGGTAGAAATGGAGAAAAGCTGAGACTGTTGAGGAAGAAATAATTTGTGAGGGGGGCAATGAGTTGGGGAGGCTAGCGGGGCAGAGAAAGGGAGGGCTCAGGGTGAAAGGTGGAAGGAGCAGCCTGTGGAAGAGGGCTCAGGAGGGGGGCTGAAGGGGCCAGGTGCCCGTGGGGAGGGTGTGGTGAGTGCTGCTCTGGCCAAAGCCCGTGCCTGATGGCCGTGGTCTGTCCTGCTTCTTGTCCTGGTTTCAGCTGGGGTAGAGCTGTCTTCAGAGTAGTTCGTGTGGTGTTGTGGTTTAGATTTGTGCTGAGAACAGTGTTGATAAGAGGGATGTGTTTGTTATTGGTGATGAGTGCTTGCACAGCGCTAAGGCCTTTTCTGCTTCTGACGCTGCCCCGCCAGGCAGTAGGCTGGGGGTGCACGAGAAGTTGGTAGGGGACGCAGCTGGGACAGCTGAGCCCAAGTGACCAAGGGATATGCCAGACCAGAGGACATCGTGCTGAGCAACAGAAGCTGGGCTAAGAAGAGGGAAGCGGGGATGTTCAGAGTGATGGCGTTTATCTTCCGCAGTAGCCGTTAGGAGGGAGGAAGCCCTGCTTTCCTTTCAATGGCTAAACATCTGCCTGCTGGTGGGAGGCAGGGAAGGAAGGCCTCATTTTGCATTGTTTGCGTGTGCAGCTCTTGCTTTACCTATGAAAGTGCCTTTCTCTCAAGCCATGTCTTGTCTCACTTTTACCTTTCCTGGGCTCAGTCTTGGCGCGGGGGGGGTGTGGGTGGGTGTGTGTTTGTGTGTGTGGGTGTGTGTTTGTGTGTTTGGGCGTACATGCTTTGCTGGTGAAGTGGGGCTAGCAAGGAGGAGGAGGGCGACATCAGGATCTGGAGAGAGCCAGTCTTGGAGCTGCCAAGTGGGTAATATCTGTGAGTGTGGGCACGCCCAAAGGCCAGGCTCACAGTGGAGGGAGCATGGGGCTGCGTGAGCCCGCAGGTAAGTTCTGCCCGGAAGGTAGGGATGTGGGGTGTGGTGATGCTGAGTGAAGGCCAACGGTGTGACAGTGGTGCTTGGATGGTAGAAATTGGCCATCAGGAGGACGAATTTTCACTCCAAGGGTAGTGCTCCAGAGCTTGGGAGAGGGGAGATGCAGAGGAAGGTGAAGATGACATGCGTGGCTGGGAGGTGGATCGTGATGCCGTTTCTATTGCAGCAACCTGACTGACTTGCGGCAGTGAGGCAGACACTGTGACGTCATCAAGTGCATCACAAACTGCAAAGTGACCCGGCTAGCAGCTCGGGCAGTGGGAAGGGCTAGTAGAGGCAGGCGAAGCCAAGACAGTTGGGCTGTTGCTTGTGAGGTCATGGCATGACAGCAATGGGATTGGCCAGGAGCAGGCAGGTGTCATGAGGTCATCAAGGAGAGCAGCTGGGAAGGCTGCAGAGAAGACGAGTGGGCCCCTGGTGAGGCCCTGCCCTGGGCTGAAGCCACCTGTACGTGACATGGGAACCTACGGGAGGTGACATGAGAACTTGCGGGATGTGACAGAGGGCAGCGGGGGAAGAGAGCAGAAGTCTGGGCAGCAAGCGGCATGTGTCCCGGCTGGGTCTGGCAGGCGGCTGCAGATGGGGGAAGTGGCCAAAGTGCAGAGAGGGGAGCGCTGGGGACCTTGTGGGCAGTCAGGTCTTGCAAGGCCAACACGGATGCCTTGCGTGATGGCATCAGTGATGCCACTGAAGTCCCAGAGGAGCTAGGCAATGCTATGCAAACTCTCGATTTGGGGTAGAAATGGAGAAAAGCTGAGACTGTTGAGGAAGAAATAATTTGTGAGGGGGGCAATGAGTTGGGGAGGCTAGCGGGGCAGAGAAAGGGAGGGCTCAGGGTGAAAGGTGGAAGGAGCAGCCTGTGGAAGAGGGCTCAGGAGGGGGGCTGAAGGGGCCAGGTGCCCGTGGGGAGGGTGTGGTGAGTGCTGCTCTGGCCAAAGCCCGCGCCTGATGGCCGTGGTCTGTCCTGCTTCTTGTCCTGGTTTCAGCTGGGGTAGAGCTGTCTTCAGAGTAGTTTGTGTGGTGTTGTGGTTTAGATTTGTGCTGAGAACAGTGTTGATAAGAGGGATGTGTTTGTTATTGGTGATGAGTGCTTGCACAGCGCTAAGGCCTTTTCTGCTTCTGACGCTGCCCCGCCAGGCAGTAGGCTGGGGGTGCACGAGAAGTTGGTAGGGGACGCAGCTGGGACAGCTGAGCCCAAGTGACCAAGGGATATGCCAGACCAGAGGACATCGTGCTGAGCAACAGAAGCTGGGCTAAGAAGAGGGAAGCGGGGATGTTCAGAGTGATGGCGTTTATCTTCCGCAGTAGCCGTTAGGAGGGAGGAAGCCCTGCTTTCCTTTCAATGGCTAAACATCTGCCTGCTGGTGGGAGGCAGGGAAGGAAGGCCTCATTTTGCATTGTTTGCGTGTGCAGCTCTTGCTTTACCTATGAAAGTGCCTTTCTCTCAAGCCATGTCTTGTCTCACTTTTACCTTTCCTGGGCTCAGTCTTGGCGCGGGGGGGTGTGGGTGGGTGTGTGTTTGTGTGTGTGGGTGTGTGTTTGTGTGTTTGGGCGTACATGCTTTGCTGGTGAAGTGGGGCTAGCAAGGAGGAGGAGGGCGACATCAGGATCTGGAGAGAGCCAGGCTTGGAGCTGCCAAGTGGGTAATATCTGTGAGTGTGGGCACGCCCAAAGGCCAGGCTCACAGTGGAGGGAGCATGGGGCTGCGTGAGCCCGCAGGTAAGTTCTGCCCGGAAGGTAGGGATGTGGGGTGTGGTGATGCTGAGTGAAGGCCAACGGTGTGACAGTGGTGCTTGGATGGTAGAAATTGGCCATCAGGAGGACGAATTTTCACTCCAAGGGTAGTGCTCCAGAGCTTGGGAGAGGGGAGATGCAGAGGAAGGTGAAGATGACATGCGTGGCTGGGAGGTGGATCGTGATGCCGTTTCTATTGCAGCAACCTGACTGACTTGCGGCAGTGAGGCAGACACTGTGACGTCATCAAGTGCATCACAAACTGCAAAGTGACCCGGCTAGCAGCTCGGGCAGTGGGAAGGGCTAGTAGAGGCAGGCGAAGCCAAGACAGTTGGGCTGTTGCTTGTGAGGTCATGGCATGACAGCAATGGGATTGGCCAGGAGCAGGCAGGTGTCATGAGGTCATCAAGGAGAGCAGCTGGGAAGGCTGCAGAGAAGACGAGTGGGCCCCTGGTGAGGCCCTGCCCTGGGCTGAAGCCACCTGTACGTGACATGGGAACCTACGGGAGGTGACATGAGAACTTGCGGGATGTGACAGAGGGCAGCGGGGGAAGAGAGCAGAAGTCTGGGCAGCAAGCGGCATGTGTCCCGGCTGGGTCTGGCAGGCGGCTGCAGATGGGGGAAGTGGCCAAAGTGCAGAGAGGGGAGCGCTGGGGACCTTGTGGGCAGTCAGGTCTTGCAAGGCCAACACGGATGCCTTGCGTGATGGCATCAGTGATGCCACTGAAGTCCCAGAGGAGCTAGGCAATGCTATGCAAACTCTCGATTTGGGGTAGAAATGGAGAAAAGCTGAGACTGTTGAGGAAGAAATAATTTGTGAGGGGGGCAATGAGTTGGGGAGGCTAGCGGGGCAGAGAAAGGGAGGGCTCAGGGTGAAAGGTGGAAGGAGCAGCCTGTGGAAGAGGGCTCAGGAGGGGGGCTGAAGGGGCCAGGTGCCCGTGGGGAGGGTGTGGTGAGTGCTGCTCTGGCCAAAGCCCGTGCCTGATGGCCGTGGTCTGTCCTGCTTCTTGTCCTGGTTTCAGCTGGGGTAGAGCTGTCTTCAGAGTAGTTCGTGTGGTGTTGTGGTTTAGATTTGTGCTGAGAACAGTGTTGATAAGAGGGATGTGTTTGTTATTGGTGATGAGTGCTTGCACAGCGCTAAGGCCTTTTCTGCTTCTGACGCTGCCCCGCCAGGCAGTAGGCTGGGGGTGCACGAGAAGTTGGTAGGGGACGCAGCTGGGACAGCTGAGCCCAAGTGACCAAGGGATATGCCAGACCAGAGGACATCGTGCTGAGCAACAGAAGCTGGGCTAAGAAGAGGGAAGCGGGGATGTTCAGAGTGATGGCGTTTATCTTCCGCAGTAGCCGTTAGGAGGGAGGAAGCCCTGCTTTCCTTTCAATGGCTAAACATCTGCCTGCTGGTGGGAGGCAGGGAAGGAAGGCCTCATTTTGCATTGTTTGCGTGTGCAGCTCTTGCTTTACCTATGAAAGTGCCTTTCTCTCAAGCCATGTCTTGTCTCACTTTTACCTTTCCTGGGCTCAGTCTTGGCGCGGGGGGGTGTGGGTGGGTGTGTGTTTGTGTGTGTGGGTGTGTGTTTGTGTGTTTGGGCGTACATGCTTTGCTGGTGAAGTGGGGCTAGCAAGGAGGAGGAGGGCGACATCAGGATCTGGAGAGAGCCAGGCTTGGAGCTGCCAAGTGGGTAATATCTGTGAGTGTGGGCACGCCCAAAGGCCAGGCTCACAGTGGAGGGAGCATGGGGCTGCGTGAGCCCGCAGGTAAGTTCTGCCCGGAAGGTAGGGATGTGGGGTGTGGTGATGCTGAGTGAAGGCCAACGGTGTGACAGTGCTGCTTGGATGGTAGAAATTGGCCATCAGGAGGACGAATTTTCACTCCAAGGGTAGTGCTCCAGAGCTTGGGAGAGGGGAGATGCAGAGGAAGGTGAAGATGACATGCGTGGCTGGGAGGTGGATCGTGATGCCGTTTCTATTGCAGCAACCTGACTGACTTGCGGCAGTGAGGCAGACACTGTGACGTCATCAAGTGCATCACAAACTGCAAAGTGACCCGGCTAGCAGCTCGGGCAGTGGGAAGGGCTAGTAGAGGCAGGCGAAGCCAAGACAGTTGGGCTGTTGCTTGTGAGGTCATGGCATGACAGCAATGGGATTGGCCAGGAGCAGGCAGGTGTCATGAGGTCATCAAGGAGAGCAGCTGGGAAGGCTGCAGAGAAGACGAGTGGGCCCCTGGTGAGGCCCTGCCCTGGGCTGAAGCCACCTGTACGTGACATGGGAACCTACGGGAGGTGACATGAGAACTTGCGGGATGTGACAGAGGGCAGCGGGAGAAGAGAGCAGAAGTCTGGGCGGCAAGCGGCATGTGTCCCGGCTGGGTCTGGCAGGCGGCTGCAGATGGGGGAAGTGGCCAAAGTGCAGAGAGGGGAGCGCTGGGGACCTTGTGGGCAGTCAGGTCTTGCAAGGCCAACACGGATGCCTTGCGTGATGGCATCAGTGATGCCACTGAAGTCCCAGAGGAGCTAGGCAATGCTATGCAAACTCTCGATTTGGGGTAGAAATGGAGAAAAGCTGAGACTGTTGAGGAAGAAATAATTTGTGAGGGGGGCAATGAGTTGGGGAGTCTAGCGGGGCAGAGAAAGGGAGGGCTCAGGGTGAAAGGTGGAAGGAGCAGCCTGTGGAAGAGGGCTCAGGAGGGGGGCTGAAGGGGCCAGGTGCCCGTGGGGAGGGTGTGGTGAGTGCTGCTCTGGCCAAAGCCCGTGCCTGATGGCCGTGGTCTGTCCTGCTTCTTGTCCTGGTTTCAGCTGGGGTAGAGCTGTCTTCAGAGTAGTTCGTGTGGTGTTGTGGTTTAGATTTGTGCTGAGAACAGTGTTGATAAGAGGGATGTGTTTGTTATTGGTGATGAGTGCTTGCACAGCGCTAAGGCCTTTTCTGCTTCTGACGCTGCCCCGCCAGGCAGTAGGCTGGGGGTGCACGAGAAGTTGGTAGGGGACGCAGCTGGGACAGCTGAGCCCAAGTGACCAAGGGATATGCCAGACCAGAGGACATCGTGCTGAGCAACAGAAGCTGGGCTAAGAAGAGGGAAGCGGGGATGTTCAGAGTGATGGCGTTTATCTTCCGCAGTAGCCGTTAGGAGGGAGGAAGCCCTGCTTTCCTTTCAATGGCTAAACATCTGCCTGCTGGTGGGAGGCAGGGAAGGAAGGCCTCATTTTGCATTGTTTGCGTGTGCAGCTCTTGCTTTACCTATGAAAGTGCCTTTCTCTCAAGCCATGTCTTGTCTCACTTTTACCTTTCCTGGGCTCAGTCTTGGCGCGGGGGGGTGTGGGTGGGTGTGTGTTTGTGTGTGTGGGTGTGTGTTTGTGTGTTTGGGCGTACATGCTTTGCTGGTGAAGTGGGGCTAGCAAGGAGGAGGAGGGCGACAGCAGGATCTGGAGAGAGCCAGTCTTGGAGCTGCCAAGTGGGTAATATCTGTGAGTGTGGGCACGCCCAAAGGCCAGGCTCACAGTGGAGGGAGCATGGGGCTGCGTGAGCCCGCAGGTAAGTTCTGCCCGGAAGGTAGGGATGTGGGGTGTGGTGATGCTGAGTGAAGGCCAACGGTGTGACAGTGGTGCTTGGATGGTAGAAATTGGCCATCAGGAGGACGAATTTTCACTCCAAGGGTAGTGCTCCAGAGCTTGGGAGAGGGGAGATGCAGAGGAAGGTGAAGATGACATGCGTGGCTGGGAGGTGGATCGTGATGCCGTTTCTATTGCAGCAACCTGACTGACTTGCGGCAGTGAGGCAGACACTGTGACGTCATCAAGTGCATCACAAACTGCAAAGTGACCCGGCTAGCAGCTCGGGCAGTGGGAAGGGCTAGTAGAGGCAGGCGAAGCCAAGACAGTTGGGCTGTTGCTTGTGAGGTCATGGCATGACAGCAATGGGATTGGCCAGGAGCAGGCAGGTGTCATGAGGTCATCAAGGAGAGCAGATGGGAAGGCTGCAGAGAAGACGAGTGGGCCCCTGGTGAGGCCCTGCCCTGGGCTGAAGCCACCTGTACGTGACATGGGAACCTACGGGAGGTGACATGAGAACTTGCGGGATGTGACAGAGGGCAGCGGGAGAAGAGAGCAGAAGTCTGGGCGGCAAGCGGCATGTGTCCCGGCTGGGTCTGGCAGGCGGCTGCAGATGGGGGAAGTGGCCAAAGTGCAGAGAGGGGAGCGCTGGGGACCTTGTGGGCAGTCAGGTCTTGCAAGGCCAACACGGATGCCTTGCGTGATGGCATCAGTGATGCCACTGAAGTCCCAGAGGAGCTAGGCAATGCTATGCAAACTCTCGATTTGGGGTAGAAATGGAGAAAAGCTGAGACTGTTGAGGAAGAAATAATTTGTGAGGGGGGCAATGAGTTGGGGAGGCTAGCGGGGCAGAGAAAGGGAGGGCTCAGGGTGAAAGGTGGAAGGAGCAGCCTGTGGAAGAGGGCTCAGGAGGGGGGCTGAAGGGGCCAGGTGCCCGTGGGGAGGGTGTGGTGAGTGCTGCTCTGGCCAAAGCCCATGCCTGATGGCCGTGGTCTGTCCTGCTTCTTGTCCTGGTTTCAGCTGGGGTAGAGCTGTCTTCAGAGTAGTTCGTGTGGTGTTGTGGTTTAGATTTGTGCTGAGAACAGTGTTGATAAGAGGGATGTGTTTGTTATTGGTGATGAGTGCTTGCACAGCGCTAAGGCCTTTTCTGCTTCTGACGCTGCCCCGCCAGGCAGTAGGCTGGGGGTGCACGAGAAGTTGGTAGGGGACGCAGCTGGGACAGCTGAGCCCAAGTGACCAAGGGATATGCCAGACCAGAGGACATCGTGCTGAGCAACAGAAGCTGGGCTAAGAAGAGGGAAGCGGGGATGTTCAGAGTGATGGCGTTTATCTTCCGCAGTAGCCGTTAGGAGGGAGGAAGCCCTGCTTTCCTTTCAATGGCTAAACATCTGCCTGCTGGTGGGAGGCAGGGAAGGAAGGCCTCATTTTGCATTGTTTGCGTGTGCAGCTCTTGCTTTACCTGTGAAAGTGCCTTTCTCTCAAGCCATGTCTTGTCTCACTTTTACCTTTCCTGGGCTCAGTCTTGGCGCGGGGGGGTGTGGGTGGGTGTGTGTTTGTGTGTGTGGGTGTGTGTTTGTGTGTTTGGGCGTACATGCTTTGCTGGTGAAGTGGGGCTAGCAAGGAGGAGGGGGGCGACATCAGGATCTGGAGAGAGCCAGGCTTGGAGCTGCCAAGTGGGTAATATCTGTGAGTGTGGGCACGCCCAAAGGCCAGGCTCACAGTGGAGGGAGCATGGGGCTGCGTGAGCCCGCAGGTAAGTTCTGCCCGGAAGGTAGGGATGTGGGGTGTGGTGATGCTGAGTGAAGGCCAACGGTGTGACAGTGGTGCTTGGATGGTAGAAATTGGCCATCAGGAGGACGAATTTTCACTCCAAGGGTAGTGCTCCAGAGCTTGGGAGAGGGGAGATGCAGAGGAAGGTGAAGATGACATGCGTGGCTGGGAGGTGGATCGTGATGCCGTTTCTATTGCAGCAACCTGACTGACTTGCGGCAGTGAGGCAGACACTGTGACGTCATCAAGTGCATCACAAACTGCAAAGTGACCCGGCTAGCAGCTCGGGCAGTGGGAAGGGCTAGTAGAGGCAGGCGAAGCCAAGACAGTTGGGCTGTTGCTTGTGAGGTCATGGCATGACAGCAATGGGATTGGCCAGGAGCAGGCAGGTGTCATGAGGTCATCAAGGAGAGCAGCTGGGAAGGCTGCAGAGAAGACGAGTGGGCCCCTGGTGAGGCCCTGCCCTGGGCTGAAGCCACCTGTACGTGAGATGGGAACCTACGGGAGGTGACATGAGAACTTGCGGGATGTGACAGAGGGCAGCGGGAGAAGAGAGCAGAAGTCTGGGCGGCAAGCGGCATGTGTCCCGGCTGGGTCTGGCAGGCGGCTGCAGATGGGGGAAGTGGCCAAAGTGCAGAGAGGGGAGCGCTGGGGACCTTGTGGGCAGTCAGGTCTTGCAAGGCCAACACGGATGCCTTGCGTGATGGCATCAGTGATGCCACTGAAGTCCCAGAGGAGCTAGGCAATGCTATGCAAACTCTCGATTTGGGGTAGAAATGGAGAAAAGCTGAGACTGTTGAGGAAGAAATAATTTGTGAGGGGGGCAATGAGTTGGGGAGGCTAGCGGGGCAGAGAAAGGGAGGGCTCAGGGTGAAAGGTGGAAGGAGCAGCCTGTGGAAGAGGGCTCAGGAGGGGGGCTGAAGGGGCCAGGTGCCCGTGGGGAGGGTGTGGTGAGTGCTGCTCTGGCCAAAGCCCGTGCCTGATGGCCGTGGTCTGTCCTGCTTCTTGTCCTGGTTTCAGCTGGGGTAGAGCTGTCTTCAGAGTAGTTCGTGTGGTGTTGTGGTTTAGATTTGTGCTGAGAACAGTGTTGATAAGAGGGATGTGTTTGTTATTGGTGATGAGTGCTTGCACAGCGCTAAGGCCTTTTCTGCTTCTGACGCTGCCCCGCCAGGCAGTAGGCTGGGGGTGCACGAGAAGTTGGTAGGGGACGCAGCTGGGACAGCTGAGCCCAAGTGACCAAGGGATATGCCAGACCAGAGGACATCGTGCTGAGCAACAGAAGCTGGGCTAAGAAGAGGGAAGCGGGGATGTTCAGAGTGATGGCGTTTATCTTCCGCAGTAGCCGTTAGGAGGGAGGAAGCCCTGCTTTCCTTTCAATGGCTAAACATCTGCCTGCTGGTGGGAGGCAGGGAAGGAAGGCCTCATTTTGCATTGTTTGCGTGTGCAGCTCTTGCTTTACCTATGAAAGTGCCTTTCTCTCAAGCCATGTCTTGTCTCACTTTTACCTTTCCTGGGCTCAGTCTTGGCGCGGGGGGGTGTGGGTGGGTGTGTGTTTGTGTGTGTGGGTGTGTGTTTGTGTGTTTGGGCGTACATGCTTTGCTGGTGAAGTGGGGCTAGCAAGGAGGAGGAGGGCGACAGCAGGATCTGGAGAGAGCCAGGCTTGGAGCTGCCAAGTGGGTAATATCTGTGAGTGTGGGCACGCCCAAAGGCCAGGCTCACAGTGGAGGGAGCATGGGGCTGCGTGAGCCCGCAGGTAAGTTCTGCCCGGAAGGTAGGGATGTGGGGTGTGGTGATGCTGAGTGAAGGCCAACGGTGTGACAGTGGTGCTTGGATGGTAGAAATTGGCCATCAGGAGGACGAATTTTCACTCCAAGGGTAGTGCTCCAGAGCTTGGGAGAGGGGAGATGCAGAGGAAGGTGAAGATGACATGCGTGGCTGGGAGGTGGATCGTGATGCCGTTTCTATTGCAGCAACCTGACTGACTTGCGGCAGTGAGGCAGACACTGTGACGTCATCAAGTGCATCACAAACTGCAAAGTGACCCGGCTAGCAGCTCGGGCAGTGGGAAGGGCTAGTAGAGGCAGGCGAAGCCAAGACAGTTGGGCTGTTGCTTGTGAGGTCATGGCATGACAGCAATGGGATTGGCCAGGAGCAGGCAGGTGTCATGAGGTCATCAAGGAGAGCAGCTGGGAAGGCTGCAGAGAAGACGAGTGGGCCCCTGGTGAGGCCCTGCCCTGGGCTGAAGCCACCTGTACGTGAGATGGGAACCTACGGGAGGTGACATGAGAACTTGCGGGATGTGACAGAGGGCAGCGGGAGAAGAGAGCAGAAGTCTGGGCAGCAAGCGGCATGTGTCCCGGCTGGGTCTGGCAGGCGGCTGCAGATGGGGGAAGTGGCCAAAGTGCAGAGAGGGGAGCGCTGGGGACCTTGTGGGCAGTCAGGTCTTGCAAGGCCAACACGGATGCCTTGCGTGATGGCATCAGTGATGCCACTGAAGTCCCAGAGGAGCTAGGCAATGCTATGCAAACTCTCGATTTGGGGTAGAAATGGAGAAAAGCTGAGACTGTTGAGGAAGAAATAATTTGTGAGGGGGGCAATGAGTTGGGGAGGCTAGCGGGGCAGAGAAAGGGAGGGCTCAGGGTGAAAGGTGGAAGGAGCAGCCTGTGGAAGAGGGCTCAGGAGGGGGGCTGAAGGGGCCAGGTGCCCGTGGGGAGGGTGTGGTGAGTGCTGCTCTGGCCAAAGCCCGTGCCTGATGGCCGTGGTCTGTCCTGCTTCTTGTCCTGGTTTCAGCTGGGGTAGAGCTGTCTTCAGAGTAGTTCGTGTGGTGTTGTGGTTTAGATTTGTGCTGAGAACAGTGTTGATAAGAGGGATGTGTTTGTTATTGGTGATGAGTGCTTGCACAGCGCTAAGGCCTTTTCTGCTTCTGACGCTGCCCCGCCAGGCAGTAGGCTGGGGGTGCACGAGAAGTTGGTAGGGGACGCAGCTGGGACAGCTGAGCCCAAGTGACCAAGGGATATGCCAGACCAGAGGACATCGTGCTGAGCAACAGAAGCTGGGCTAAGAAGAGGGAAGCGGGGATGTTCAGAGTGATGGCGTTTATCTTCCGCAGTAGCCGTTAGGAGGGAGGAAGCCCTGCTTTCCTTTCAATGGCTAAACATCTGCCTGCTGGTGGGAGGCAGGGAAGGAAGGCCTCATTTTGCATTGTTTGCGTGTGCAGCTCTTGCTTTACCTATGAAAGTGCCTTTCTCTCAAGCCATGTCTTGTCTCACTTTTACCTTTCCTGGGCTCAGTCTTGGCGCGGGGGGGTGTGGGTGGGTGTGTGTTTGTGTGTGTGGGTGTGTGTTTGTGTGTTTGGGCGTACATGCTTTGCTGGTGAAGTGGGGCTAGCAAGGAGGAGGAGGGCGACATCAGGATCTGGAGAGAGCCAGGCTTGGAGCTGCCAAGTGGGTAATATCTGTGAGTGTGGGCACGCCCAAAGGCCAGGCTCACAGTGGAGGGAGCATGGGGCTGCGTGAGCCCGCAGGTAAGTTCTGCCCGGAAGGTAGGGATGTGGGGTGTGGTGATGCTGAGTGAAGGCCAACGGTGTGACAGTGGTGCTTGGATGGTAGAAATTGGCCATCAGGAGGACGAATTTTCACTCCAAGGGTAGTGCTCCAGAGCTTGGGAGAGGGGAGATGCAGAGGAAGGTGAAGATGACATGCGTGGCTGGGAGGTGGATCGTGATGCCGTTTCTATTGCAGCAACCTGACTGACTTGCGGCAGTGAGGCAGACACTGTGACGTCATCAAGTGCATCACAAACTGCAAAGTGACCCGGCTAGCAGCTCGGGCAGTGGGAAGGGCTAGTAGAGGCAGGCGAAGCCAAGACAGTTGGGCTGTTGCTTGTGAGGTCATGGCATGACAGCAATGGGATTGGCCAGGAGCAGGCAGGTGTCATGAGGTCATCAAGGAGAGCAGCTGGGAAGGCTGCAGAGAAGACGAGTGGGCCCCTGGTGAGGCCCTGCCCTGGGCTGAAGCCACCTGTACGTGAGATGGGAACCTACGGGAGGTGACATGAGAACTTGCAGGATGTGACAGAGGGCAGCGGGAGAAGAGAGCAGAAGTCTGGGCAGCAAGCGGCATGTGTCCCGGCTGGGTCTGGCAGGCGGCTGCAGATGGGGGAAGTGGCCAAAGTGCAGAGAGGGGAGCGCTGGGGACCTTGTGGGCAGTCAGGTCTTGCAAGGCCAACACGGATGCCTTGCGTGATGGCATCAGTGATGCCACTGAAGTCCCAGAGGAGCTAGGCAATGCTATGCAAACTCTCGATTTGGGGTAGAAATGGAGAAAAGCTGAGACTGTTGAGGAAGAAATAATTTGTGAGGGGGGCAATGAGTTGGGGAGGCTAGCGGGGCAGAGAAAGGGAGGGCTCAGGGTGAAAGGTGGAAGGAGCAGCCTGTGGAAGAGGGCTCAGGAGGGGGGCTGAAGGGGCCAGGTGCCCGTGGGGAGGGTGTGGTGAGTGCTGCTCTGGCCAAAGCCCGTGCCTGATGGCCGTGGTCTGTCCTGCTTCTTGTCCTGGTTTCAGCTGGGGTAGAGCTGTCTTCAGAGTAGTTCGTGTGGTGTTGTGGTTTAGATTTGTGCTGAGAACAGTGTTGATAAGAGGGATGTGTTTGTTATTGGTGATGAGTGCTTGCACAGCGCTAAGGCCTTTTCTGCTTCTGACGCTGCCCCGCCAGGCAGTAGGCTGGGGGTGCACGAGAAGTTGGTAGGGGACGCAGCTGGGACAGCTGAGCCCAAGTGACCAAGGGATATGCCAGACCAGAGGACATCGTGCTGAGCAACAGAAGCTGGGCTAAGAAGAGGGAAGCGGGGATGTTCAGAGTGATGGCGTTTATCTTCCGCAGTAGCCGTTAGGAGGGAGGAAGCCCTGCTTTCCTTTCAATGGCTAAACATCTGCCTGCTGGTGGGAGGCAGGGAAGGAAGGCCTCATTTTGCATTGTTTGCGTGTGCAGCTCTTGCTTTACCTGTGAAAGTGCCTTTCTCTCAAGCCATGTCTTGTCTCACTTTTACCTTTCCTGGGCTCAGTCTTGGCGCGGGGGGGTGTGGGTGGGTGTGTGTTTGTGTGTGTGGGTGTGTGTTTGTGTGTTTGGGCGTACATGCTTTGCTGGTGAAGTGGGGCTAGCAAGGAGGAGGAGGGCGACAGCAGGATCTGGAGAGAGCCAGGCTTGGAGCTGCCAAGTGGGTAATATCTGTGAGTGTGGGCACGCCCAAAGGCCAGGCTCACAGTGGAGGGAGCATGGGGCTGCGTGAGCCCGCAGGTAAGTTCTGCCCGGAAGGTAGGGATGTGGGGTGTGGTGATGCTGAGTGAAGGCCAACGGTGTGACAGTGCTGCTTGGATGGTAGAAATTGGCCATCAGGAGGACGAATTTTCACTCCAAGGGTAGTGCTCCAGAGCTTGGGAGAGGGGAGATGCAGAGGAAGGTGAAGATGACATGCGTGGCTGGGAGGTGGATCGTGATGCCGTTTCTATTGCAGCAACCTGACTGACTTGCGGCAGTGAGGCAGACACTGTGACGTCATCAAGTGCATCACAAACTGCAAAGTGACCCGGCTAGCAGCTCGGGCAGTGGGAAGGGCTAGTAGAGGCAGGCGAAGCCAAGACAGTTGGGCTGTTGCTTGTGAGGTCATGGCATGACAGCAATGGGATTGGCCAGGAGCAGGCAGGTGTCATGAGGTCATCAAGGAGAGCAGCTGGGAAGGCTGCAGAGAAGACGAGTGGGCCCCTGGTGAGGCCCTGCCCTGGGCTGAAGCCACCTGTACGTGACATGGGAACCTACGGGAGGTGACATGAGAACTTGCGGGATGTGACAGAGGGCAGCGGGGGAAGAGAGCAGAAGTCTGGGCAGCAAGCGGCATGTGTCCCGGCTGGGTCTGGCAGGCGGCTGCAGATGGGGGAAGTGGCCAAAGTGCAGAGAGGGGAGCGCTGGGGACCTTGTGGGCAGTCAGGTCTTGCAAGGCCAACACGGATGCCTTGCGTGATGGCATCAGTGATGCCACTGAAGTCCCAGAGGAGCTAGGCAATGCTATGCAAACTCTCGATTTGGGGTAGAAATGGAGAAAAGCTGAGACTGTTGAGGAAGAAATAATTTGTGAGGGGGGCAATGAGTTGGGGAGGCTAGCGGGGCAGAGAAAGGGAGGGCTCAGGGTGAAAGGTGGAAGGAGCAGCCTGTGGAAGAGGGCTCAGGAGGGGGGCTGAAGGGGCCAGGTGCCCGTGGGGAGGGTGTGGTGAGTGCTGCTCTGGCCAAAGCCCGTGCCTGATGGCCGTGGTCTGTCCTGCTTCTTGTCCTGGTTTCAGCTGGGGTAGAGCTGTCTTCAGAGTAGTTCGTGTGGTGTTGTGGTTTAGATTTGTGCTGAGAACAGTGTTGATAAGAGGGATGTGTTTGTTATTGGTGATGAGTGCTTGCACAGCGCTAAGGCCTTTTCTGCTTCTGACGCTGCCCCGCCAGGCAGTAGGCTGGGGGTGCACGAGAAGTTGGTAGGGGACGCAGCTGGGACAGCTGAGCCCAAGTGACCAAGGGATATGCCAGACCAGAGGACATCGTGCTGAGCAACAGAAGCTGGGCTAAGAAGAGGGAAGCGGGGATGTTCAGAGTGATGGCGTTTATCTTCCGCAGTAGCCGTTAGGAGGGAGGAAGCCCTGCTTTCCTTTCAATGGCTAAACATCTGCCTGCTGGTGGGAGGCAGGGAAGGAAGGCCTCATTTTGCATTGTTTGCGTGTGCAGCTCTTGCTTTACCTATGAAAGTGCCTTTCTCTCAAGCCATGTCTTGTCTCACTTTTACCTTTCCTGGGCTCAGTCTTGGCGCGGGGGAGTGTGGGTGGGTGTGTGTTTGTGTGTGTGGGTGTGTGTTTGTGTGTTTGGGCGTACATGCTTTGCTGGTGAAGTGGGGCTAGCAAGGAGGAGGAGGGCGACAGCAGGATCTGGAGAGAGCCAGGCTTGGAGCTGCCAAGTGGGTAATATCTGTGAGTGTGGGCACGCCCAAAGGCCAGGCTCACAGTGGAGGGAGCATGGGGCTGCGTGAGCCCGCAGGTAAGTTCTGCCCGGAAGGTAGGGATGTGGGGTGTGGTGATGCTGAGTGAAGGCCAACGGTGTGACAGTGGTGCTTGGATGGTAGAAATTGGCCATCAGGAGGACGAATTTTCACTCCAAGGGTAGTGCTCCAGAGCTTGGGAGAGGGGAGATGCAGAGGAAGGTGAAGATGACATGCGTGGCTGGGAGGTGGATCGTGATGCCGTTTCTATTGCAGCAACCTGACTGACTTGCGGCAGTGAGGCAGACACTGTGACGTCATCAAGTGCATCACAAACTGCAAAGTGACCCGGCTAGCAGCTCGGGCAGTGGGAAGGGCTAGTAGAGGCAGGCGAAGCCAAGACAGTTGGGCTGTTGCTTGTGAGGTCATGGCATGACAGCAATGGGATTGGCCAGGAGCAGGCAGGTGTCATGAGGTCATCAAGGAGAGCAGCTGGGAAGGCTGCAGAGAAGACGAGTGGGCCCCTGGTGAGGCCCTGCCCTGGGCTGAAGCCACCTGTACGTGAGATGGGAACCTACGGGAGGTGACATGAGAACTTGCGGGATGTGACAGAGGGCAGCGGGAGAAGAGAGCAGAAGTCTGGGCAGCAAGCGGCATGTGTCCCGGCTGGGTCTGGCAGGCGGCTGCAGATGGGGGAAGTGGCCAAAGTGCAGAGAGGGGAGCGCTGGGGACCTTGTGGGCAGTCAGGTCTTGCAAGGCCAACACGGATGCCTTGCGTGATGGCATCAGTGATGCCACTGAAGTCCCAGAGGAGCTAGGCAATGCTATGCAAACTCTCGATTTGGGGTAGAAATGGAGAAAAGCTGAGACTGTTGAGGAAGAAATAATTTGTGAGGGGGGCAATGAGTTGGGGAGGCTAGCGGGGCAGAGAAAGGGAGGGCTCAGGGTGAAAGGTGGAAGGAGCAGCCTGTGGAAGAGGGCTCAGGAGGGGGGCTGAAGGGGCCAGGTGCCCGTGGGGAGGGTGTGGTGAGTGCTGCTCTGGCCAAAGCCCGTGCCTGATGGCCGTGGTCTGTCCTGCTTCTTGTCCTGGTTTCAGCTGGGGTAGAGCTGTCTTCAGAGTAGTTCGTGTGGTGTTGTGGTTTAGATTTGTGCTGAGAACAGTGTTGATAAGAGGGATGTGTTTGTTATTGGTGATGAGTGCTTGCACAGCGCTAAGGCCTTTTCTGCTTCTGACGCTGCCCCGCCAGGCAGTAGGCTGGGGGTGCACGAGAAGTTGGTAGGGGACGCAGCTGGGACAGCTGAGCCCAAGTGACCAAGGGATATGCCAGACCAGAGGACATCGTGCTGAGCAACAGAAGCTGGGCTAAGAAGAGGGAAGCGGGGATGTTCAGAGTGATGGCGTTTATCTTCCGCAGTAGCCGTTAGGAGGGAGGAAGCCCTGCTTTCCTTTCAATGGCTAAACATCTGCCTGCTGGTGGGAGGCAGGGAAGGAAGGCCTCATTTTGCATTGTTTGCGTGTGCAGCTCTTGCTTTACCTATGAAAGTGCCTTTCTCTCAAGCCATGTCTTGTCTCACTTTTACCTTTCCTGGGCTCAGTCTTGGCGCGGGGGGGGTGTGGGTGGGTGTGTGTTTGTGTGTGTGGGTGTGTGTTTGTGTGTTTGGGCGTACATGCTTTGCTAGTGAAGTGGGGCTAGCAAGGAGGAGGAGGGCGACATCAGGATCTGGAGAGAGCCAGGCTTGGAGCTGCCAAGTGGGTAATATCTGTGAGTGTGGGCACGCCCAAAGGCCAGGCTCACAGTGGAGGGAGCATGGGGCTGCGTGAGCCCGCAGGTAAGTTCTGCCCGGAAGGTAGGGATGTGGGGTGTGGTGATGCTGAGTGAAGGCCAACGGTGTGACAGTGGTGCTTGGATGGTAGAAATTGGCCATCAGGAGGACGAATTTTCACTCCAAGGGTAGTGCTCCAGAGCTTGGGAGAGGGGAGATGCAGAGGAAGGTGAAGATGACATGCGTGGCTGGGAGGTGGATCGTGATGCCGTTTCTATTGCAGCAACCTGACTGACTTGCGGCAGTGAGGCAGACACTGTGACGTCATCAAGTGCATCACAAACTGCAAAGTGACCCGGCTAGCAGCTCGGGCAGTGGGAAGGGCTAGTAGAGGCAGGCGAAGCCAAGACAGTTGGGCTGTTGCTTGTGAGGTCATGGCATGACAGCAATGGGATTGGCCAGGAGCAGGCAGGTGTCATGAGGTCATCAAGGAGAGCAGATGGGAAGGCTGCAGAGAAGACGAGTGGGCCCCTGGTGAGGCCCTGCCCTGGGCTGAAGCCACCTGTACGTGACATGGGAACCTACGGGAGGTGACATGAGAACTTGCGGGATGTGACAGAGGGCAGCGGGAGAAGAGAGCAGAAGTCTGGGCAGCAAGCGGCATGTGTCCCGGCTGGGTCTGGCAGGCGGCTGCAGATGGGGGAAGTGGCCAAAGTGCAGAGAGGGGAGCGCTGGGGACCTTGTGGGCAGTCAGGTCTTGCAAGGCCAACACGGATGCCTTGCGTGATGGCATCAGTGATGCCACTGAAGTCCCAGAGGAGCTAGGCAATGCTATGCAAACTCTCGATTTGGGGTAGAAATGGAGAAAAGCTGAGACTGTTGAGGAAGAAATAATTTGTGAGGGGGGCAATGAGTTGGGGAGGCTAGCGGGGCAGAGAAAGGGAGGGCTCAGGGTGAAAGGTGGAAGGAGCAGCCTGTGGAAGAGGGCTCAGGAGGGGGGCTGAAGGGGCCAGGTGCCCGTGGGGAGGGTGTGGTGAGTGCTGCTCTGGCCAAAGCCCGTGCCTGATGGCCGTGGTCTGTCCTGCTTCTTGTCCTGGTTTCAGCTGGGGTAGAGCTGTCTTCAGAGTAGTTCGTGTGGTGTTGTGGTTTAGATTTGTGCTGAGAACAGTGTTGATAAGAGGGATGTGTTTGTTATTGGTGATGAGTGCTTGCACAGCGCTAAGGCCTTTTCTGCTTCTGACGCTGCCCCGCCAGGCAGTAGGCTGGGGGTGCACGAGAAGTTGGTAGGGGACGCAGCTGGGACAGCTGAGCCCAAGTGACCAAGGGATATGCCAGACCAGAGGACATCGTGCTGAGCAACAGAAGCTGGGCTAAGAAGAGGGAAGCGGGGATGTTCAGAGTGATGGCGTTTATCTTCCGCAGTAGCCGTTAGGAGGGAGGAAGCCCTGCTTTCCTTTCAATGGCTAAACATCTGCCTGCTGGTGGGAGGCAGGGAAGGAAGGCCTCATTTTGCATTGTTTGCGTGTGCAGCTCTTGCTTTACCTATGAAAGTGCCTTTCTCTCAAGCCATGTCTTGTCTCACTTTTACCTTTCCTGGGCTCAGTCTTGGCGCGGGGGGGTGTGGGTGGGTGTGTGTTTGTGTGTGTGGGTGTGTGTTTGTGTGTTTGGGCGTACATGCTTTGCTAGTGAAGTGGGGCTAGCAAGGAGGAGGAGGGCGACATCAGGATCTGGAGAGAGCCAGGCTTGGAGCTGCCAAGTGGGTAATATCTGTGAGTGTGGGCACGCCCAAAGGCCAGGCTCACAGTGGAGGGAGCATGGGGCTGCGTGAGCCCGCAGGTAAGTTCTGCCCGGAAGGTAGGGATGTGGGGTGTGGTGATGCTGAGTGAAGGCCAACGGTGTGACAGTGGTGCTTGGATGGTAGAAATTGGCCATCAGGAGGACGAATTTTCACTCCAAGGGTAGTGCTCCAGAGCTTGGGAGAGGGGAGATGCAGAGGAAGGTGAAGATGACATGCGTGGCTGGGAGGTGGATCGTGATGCCGTTTCTATTGCAGCAACCTGACTGACTTGCGGCAGTGAGGCAGACACTGTGACGTCATCAAGTGCATCACAAACTGCAAAGTGACCCGGCTAGCAGCTCGGGCAGTGGGAAGGGCTAGTAGAGGCAGGCGAAGCCAAGACAGTTGGGCTGTTGCTTGTGAGGTCATGGCATGACAGCAATGGGATTGGCCAGGAGCAGGCAGGTGTCATGAGGTCATCAAGGAGAGCAGATGGGAAGGCTGCAGAGAAGACGAGTGGGCCCCTGGTGAGGCCCTGCCCTGGGCTGAAGCCACCTGTACGTGACATGGGAACCTACGGGAGGTGACATGAGAACTTGCGGGATGTGACAGAGGGCAGCGGGAGAAGAGAGCAGAAGTCTGGGCGGCAAGCGGCATGTGTCCCGGCTGGGTCTGGCAGGCGGCTGCAGATGGGGGAAGTGGCCAAAGTGCAGAGAGGGGAGCGCTGGGGACCTTGTGGGCAGTCAGGTCTTGCAAGGCCAACACGGATGCCTTGCGTGATGGCATCAGTGATGCCACTGAAGTCCCAGAGGAGCTAGGCAATGCTATGCAAACTCTCGATTTGGGGTAGAAATGGAGAAAAGCTGAGACTGTTGAGGAAGAAATAATTTGTGAGGGGGGCAATGAGTTGGGGAGGCTAGCGGGGCAGAGAAAAGGAGGGCTCAGGGTGAAAGGTGGAAGGAGCAGCCTGTGGAAGAGGGCTCAGGAAGGGGGCTGAAGGGGCCAGGTGCCCATGGGGAGGGTGTGGTGAGTGCTGCTCTGGCCAAAGCCCGTGCCTGATGGCCGTGGTCTGTCCTGCTTCTTGTCCTGGTTTCAGCTGGGGTAGAGCTGTCTTCAGAGTAGTTCGTGTGGTGTTGTGGTTTAGATTTGTGCTGAGAACAGTGTTGATAAGAGGGATGTGTTTGTTATTGGTGATGAGTGCTTGCACAGCGCTAAGGCCTTTTCTGCTTCTGACGCTGCCCCGCCAGGCAGTAGGCTGGGGGTGCACGAGAAGTTGGTAGGGGACGCAGCTGGGACAGCTGAGCCCAAGTGACCAAGGGATATGCCAGACCAGAGGACATCGTGCTGAGCAACAGAAGCTGGGCTAAGAAGAGGGAAGCGGGGATGTTCAGAGTGATGGCGTTTATCTTCCGCAGTAGCCGTTAGGAGGGAGGAAGCCCTGCTTTCCTTTCAATGGCTAAACATCTGCCTGCTGGTGGGAGGCAGGGAAGGAAGGCCTCATTTTGCATTGTTTGCGTGTGCAGCTCTTGCTTTACCTATGAAAGTGCCTTTCTCTCAAGCCATGTCTTGTCTCACTTTTACCTTTCCTGGGCTCAGTCTTGGCGCGGGGGGGTGTGGGTGGGTGTGTGTTTGTGTGTGTGGGTGTGTGTTTGTGTGTTTGGGCGTACATGCTTTGCTGGTGAAGTGGGGCTAGCAAGGAGGAGGAGGGCGACATCAGGATCTGGAGAGAGCCAGGCTTGGAGCTGCCAAGTGGGTAATATCTGTGAGTGTGGGCACGCCCAAAGGCCAGGCTCACAGTGGAGGGAGCATGGGGCTGCGTGAGCCCGCAGGTAAGTTCTGCCCGGAAGGTAGGGATGTGGGGTGTGGTGATGCTGAGTGAAGGCCAACGGTGTGACAGTGGTGCTTGGATGGTAGAAATTGGCCATCAGGAGGACGAATTTTCACTCCAAGGGTAGTGCTCCAGAGCTTGGGAGAGGGGAGATGCAGAGGAAGGTGAAGATGACATGCGTGGCTGGGAGGTGGATCGTGATGCCGTTTCTATTGCAGCAACCTGACTGACTTGCGGCAGTGAGGCAGACACTGTGACGTCATCAAGTGCATCACAAACTGCAAAGTGACCCGGCTAGCAGCTCGGGCAGTGGGAAGGGCTAGTAGAGGCAGGCGAAGCCAAGACAGTTGGGCTGTTGCTTGTGAGGTCATGGCATGACAGCAATGGGATTGGCCAGGAGCAGGCAGGTGTCATGAGGTCATCAAGGAGAGCAGATGGGAAGGCTGCAGAGAAGACGAGCGGGCCCCTGGTGAGGCCCTGCCCTGGGCTGAAGCCACCTGTACGTGACATGGGAACCTACGGGAGGTGACATGAGAACTTGCGGGATGTGACAGAGGGCAGCGGGAGAAGAGAGCAGAAGTCTGGGCGGCAAGCGGCATGTGTCCCGGCTGGGTCTGGCAGGCGGCTGCAGATGGGGGAAGTGGCCAAAGTGCAGAGAGGGGAGCGCTGGGGACCTTGTGGGCAGTCAGGTCTTGCAAGGCCAACACGGATGCCTTGCGTGATGGCATCAGTGATGCCACTGAAGTCCCAGAGGAGCTAGGCAATGCTATGCAAACTCTCGATTTGGGGTAGAAATGGAGAAAAGCTGAGACTGTTGAGGAAGAAATAATTTGTGAGGGGGGCAATGAGTTGGGGAGGCTAGCGGGGCAGAGAAAGGGAGGGCTCAGGGTGAAAGGTGGAAGGAGCAGCCTGTGGAAGAGGGCTCAGGAGGGGGGCTGAAGGGGCCAGGTGCCCGTGGGGAGGGTGTGGTGAGTGCTGCTCTGGCCAAAGCCCGTGCCTGATGGCCGTGGTCTGTCCTGCTTCTTGTCCTGGTTTCAGCTGGGGTAGAGCTGTCTTCAGAGTAGTTCGTGTGGTGTTGTGGTTTAGATTTGTGCTGAGAACAGTGTTGATAAGAGGGATGTGTTTGTTATTGGTGATGAGTGCTTGCACAGCGCTAAGGCCTTTTCTGCTTCTGACGCTGCCCCGCCAGGCAGTAGGCTGGGGGTGCACGAGAAGTTGGTAGGGGACGCAGCTGGGACAGCTGAGCCCAAGTGACCAAGGGATATGCCAGACCAGAGGACATCGTGCTGAGCAACAGAAGCTGGGCTAAGAAGAGGGAAGCGGGGATGTTCAGAGTGATGGCGTTTATCTTCCGCAGTAGCCGTTAGGAGGGAGGAAGCCCTGCTTTCCTTTCAATGGCTAAACATCTGCCTGCTGGTGGGAGGCAGGGAAGGAAGGCCTCATTTTGCATTGTTTGCGTGTGCAGCTCTTGCTTTACCTATGAAAGTGCCTTTCTCTCAAGCCATGTCTTGTCTCACTTTTACCTTTCCTGGGCTCAGTCTTGGCGCGGGGGGGTGTGGGGGAGGGGGGGTGGGGTGTGTGTGTGTGTGTGTGTGTGTGTGTGTTTGGGCGTACATGCTTTGCTGGTGAAGTGGGGCTAGCAAGGAGGAGGGGGGCGACATCAGGATCTGGAGAGAGCCAGGCTTGGAGCTGCCAAGTGGGTAATATCTGTGAGTGTGGGCACGCCCAAAGGCCAGGCTCACAGTGGAGGGAGCATGGGGCTGCGTGAGCCCGCAGGTAAGTTCTGCCCGGAAGGTAGGGATGTGGGGTGTGGTGATGCTGAGTGAAGGCCAACGGTGTGACAGTGCTGCTTGGATGGTAGAAATTGGCCATCAGGAGGACGAATTTTCACTCCAAGGGTAGTGCTCCAGAGCTTGGGAGAGGGGAGACGCAGAGGAAGGTGAAGATGACATGCGTGGCTGGGAGGTGGATCGTGATGCCGTTTCTATTGCAGCAACCTGACTGACTTGCGGCAGTGAGGCAGACACTGTGATGTCATCAAGTGCATCACAAACTGCAAAGTGACCCGGCTAGCAGCTCGGGCAGTGGGAAGGGCTAGTAGAGGCAGGCGAAGCCAAGACAGTTGGGCTGTTGCTTGTGAGGTCATGGCATGACAGCAATGGGATTGGCCAGGAGCAGGCAGGTGTCATGAGGTCATCAAGGAGAGCAGCTGGGAAGGCTGCAGAGAAGACGAGTGGGCCCCTGGTGAGGCCCTGCCCTGGGCTGAAGCCACCTGTACGTGACATGGGAACCTACGGGAGGTGACATGAGAACTTGCGGGATGTGACAGAGGGCAGCGGGAGAAGAGAGCAGAAGTCTGGGCGGCAAGCGGCATGTGTCCCGGCTGGGTCTGGCAGGCGGCTGCAGATGGGGGAAGTGGCCAAAGTGCAGAGAGGGGAGCGCTGGGGACCTTGTGGGCAGTCAGGTCTTGCAAGGCCAACACGGATGCCTTGCGTGATGGCATCAGTGATGCCACTGAAGTCCCAGAGGAGCTAGGCAATGCTATGCAAACTCTCGATTTGGGGTAGAAATGGAGAAAAGCTGAGACTGTTGAGGAAGAAATAATTTGTGAGGGGGGCAATGAGTTGGGGAGGCTAGCGGGGCAGAGAAAGGGAGGGCTCAGGGTGAAAGGTGGAAGGAGCAGCCTGTGGAAGAGGGCTCAGGAGGGGGGCTGAAGGGGCCAGGTGCCCGTGGGGAGGGTGTGGTGAGTGCTGCTCTGGCCAAAGCCCGTGCCTGATGGCCGTGGTCTGTCCTGCTTCTTGTCCTGGTTTCAGCTGGGGTAGAGTTATCTTCAGAGTAGTTCGTGTGGTGTTGTGGTTTAGATTTGTGCTGAGAACAGTGTTGATAAGAGGGATGTGTTTGTTATTGGTGATGAGTGCTTGCACAGCGCTAAGGCCTTTTCTGCTTCTGACGCTGCCCCGCCAGGCAGTAGGCTGGGGGTGCACGAGAAGTTGGTAGGGGACGCAGCTGGGACAGCTGAGCCCAAGTGACCAAGGGATATGCCAGACCAGAGGACATCGTGCTGAGCAACAGAAGCTGGGCTAAGAAGAGGGAAGCGGGGATGTTCAGAGTGATGGCGTTTATCTTCCGCAGTAGCCGTTAGGAGGGAGGAAGCCCTGCTTTCCTTTCAATGGCTAAACATCTGCCTGCTGGTGGGAGGCAGGGAAGGAAGGCCTCATTTTGCATTGTTTGCGTGTGCAGCTCTTGCTTTACCTGTGAAAGTGCCTTTCTCTCAAGCCATGTCTTGTCTCACTTTTACCTTTCCTGGGCTCAGTCTTGGCGCGGGGGGGTGTGGGTGGGTGTGTGTTTGTGTGTGTGGGTGTGTGTTTGTGTGTTTGGGCGTACATGCTTTGCTGGTGAAGTGGGGCTAGCAAGGAGGAGGAGGGCGACATCAGGATCTGGAGAGAGCCAGGCTTGGAGCTGCCAAGTGGGTAATATCTGTGAGTGTGGGCACGCCCAAAGGCCAGGCTCACAGTGGAGGGAGCATGGGGCTGCGTGAGCCCGCAGGTAAGTTCTGCCCGGAAGGTAGGGATGTGGGGTGTGGTGATGCTGAGTGAAGGCCAACGGTGTGACAGTGGTGCTTGGATGGTAGAAATTGGCCATCAGGAGGACGAATTTTCACTCCAAGGGTAGTGCTCCAGAGCTTGGGAGAGGGGAGATGCAGAGGAAGGTGAAGATGACATGCGTGGCTGGGAGGTGGATCGTGATGCCGTTTCTATTGCAGCAACCTGACTGACTTGCGGCAGTGAGGCAGACACTGTGACGTCATCAAGTGCATCACAAACTGCAAAGTGACCCGGCTAGCAGCTCGGGCAGTGGGAAGGGCTAGTAGAGGCAGGCGAAGCCAAGACAGTTGGGCTGTTGCTTGTGAGGTCATGGCATGACAGCAATGGGATTGGCCAGGAGCAGGCAGGTGTCATGAGGTCATCAAGGAGAGCAGCTGGGAAGGCTGCAGAGAAGACGAGTGGGCCCCTGGTGAGGCCCTGCCCTGGGCTGAAGCCACCTGTACGTGAGATGGGAACCTACGGGAGGTGACATGAGAACTTGCGGGATGTGACAGAGGGCAGCGGGAGAAGAGAGCAGAAGTCTGGGCGGCAAGCGGCATGTGTCCCGGCTGGGTCTGGCAGGCGGCTGCAGATGGGGGAAGTGGCCAAAGTGCAGAGAGGGGAGCGCTGGGGACCTTGTGGGCAGTCAGGTCTTGCAAGGCCAACACGGATGCCTTGCGTGATGGCATCAGTGATGCCACTGAAGTCCCAGAGGAGCTAGGCAATGCTATGCAAACTCTCGATTTGGGGTAGAAATGGAGAAAAGCTGAGACTGTTGAGGAAGAAATAATTTGTGAGGGGGGCAATGAGTTGGGGAGGCTAGCGGGGCAGAGAAAAGGAGGGCTCAGGGTGAAAGGTGGAAGGAGCAGCCTGTGGAAGAGGGCTCAGGAGGGGGGCTGAAGGGGCCAGGTGCCCATGGGGAGGGTGTGGTGAGTGCTGCTCTGGCCAAAGCCCGTGCCTGATGGCCGTGGTCTGTCCTGCTTCTTGTCCTGGTTTCAGCTGGGGTAGAGCTGTCTTCAGAGTAGTTCGTGTGGTGTTGTGGTTTAGATTTGTGCTGAGAACAGTGTTGATAAGAGGGATGTGTTTGTTATTGGTGATGAGTGCTTGCACAGCGCTAAGGCCTTTTCTGCTTCTGACGCTGCCCCGCCAGGCAGTAGGCTGGGGGTGCACGAGAAGTTGGTAGGGGACGCAGCTGGGACAGCTGAGCCCAAGTGACCAAGGGATATGCCAGACCAGAGGACATCGTGCTGAGCAACAGAAGCTGGGCTAAGAAGAGGGAAGCGGGGATGTTCAGAGTGATGGCGTTTATCTTCCGCAGTAGCCGTTAGGAGGGAGGAAGCCCTGCTTTCCTTTCAATGGCTAAACATCTGCCTGCTGGTGGGAGGCAGGGAAGGAAGGCCTCATTTTGCATTGTTTGCGTGTGCAGCTCTTGCTTTACCTATGAAAGTGCCTTTCTCTCAAGCCATGTCTTGTCTCACTTTTACCTTTCCTGGGCTCAGTCTTGGCGCGGGGGGGTGTGGGTGGGTGTGTGTTTGTGTGTGTGGGTGTGTGTTTGTGTGTTTGGGCGTACATGCTTTGCTGGTGAAGTGGGGCTAGCAAGGAGGAGGAGGGCGACATCAGGATCTGGAGAGAGCCAGGCTTGGAGCTGCCAAGTGGGTAATATCTGTGAGTGTGGGCACGCCCAAAGGCCAGGCTCACAGTGGAGGGAGCATGGGGCTGCGTGAGCCCGCAGGTAAGTTCTGCCCGGAAGGTAGGGATGTGGGGTGTGGTGATGCTGAGTGAAGGCCAACGGTGTGACAGTGGTGCTTGGATGGTAGAAATTGGCCATCAGGAGGACGAATTTTCACTCCAAGGGTAGTGCTCCAGAGCTTGGGAGAGGGGAGATGCAGAGGAAGGTGAAGATGACATGCGTGGCTGGGAGGTGGATCGTGATGCCGTTTCTATTGCAGCAACCTGACTGACTTGCGGCAGTGAGGCAGACACTGTGACGTCATCAAGTGCATCACAAACTGCAAAGTGACCCGGCTAGCAGCTCGGGCAGTGGGAAGGGCTAGTAGAGGCAGGCGAAGCCAAGACAGTTGGGCTGTTGCTTGTGAGGTCATGGCATGACAGCAATGGGATTGGCCAGGAGCAGGCAGGTGTCATGAGGTCATCAAGGAGAGCAGCTGGGAAGGCTGCAGAGAAGACGAGCGGGCCCCTGGTGAGGCCCTGCCCTGGGCTGAAGCCACCTGTACGTGACATGGGAACCTACGGGAGGTGACATGAGAACTTGCGGGATGTGACAGAGGGCAGCGGGAGAAGAGAGCAGAAGTCTGGGCGGCAAGCAGCATGTGTCCCGGCTGGGTCTGGCAGGCGGCTGCAGATGGGGGAAGTGGCCAAAGTGCAGAGAGGGGAGCGCTGGGGACCTTGTGGGCAGTCAGGTCTTGCAAGGCCAACACGGATGCCTTGCGTGATGGCATCAGTGATGCCACTGAAGTCCCAGAGGAGCTAGGCAATGCTATGCAAACTCTCGATTTGGGGTAGAAATGGAGAAAAGCTGAGACTGTTGAGGAAGAAATAATTTGTGAGGGGGGCAATGAGTTGGGGAGGCTAGCGGGGCAGAGAAAGGGAGGGCTCAGGGTGAAAGGTGGAAGGAGCAGCCTGTGGAAGAGGGCTCAGGAGGGGGGCTGAAGGGGCCAGGTGCCCATGGGGAGGGTGTGGTGAGTGCTGCTCTGGCCAAAGCCCGTGCCTGATGGCCGTGGTCTGTCCTGCTTCTTGTCCTGGTTTCAGCTGGGGTAGAGCTGTCTTCAGAGTAGTTCGTGTGGTGTTGTGGTTTAGATTTGTGCTGAGAACAGTGTTGATAAGAGGGATGTGTTTGTTATTGGTGATGAGTGCTTGCACAGCGCTAAGGCCTTTTCTGCTTCTGACGCTGCCCCGCCAGGCAGTAGGCTGGGGGTGCACGAGAAGTTGGTAGGGGACGCAGCTGGGACAGCTGAGCCCAAGTGACCAAGGGATATGCCAGACCAGAGGACATCGTGCTGAGCAACAGAAGCTGGGCTAAGAAGAGGGAAGCGGGGATGTTCAGAGTGATGGCGTTTATCTTCCGCAGTAGCCGTTAGGAGGGAGGAAGCCCTGCTTTCCTTTCAATGGCTAAACATCTGCCTGCTGGTGGGAGGCAGGGAAGGAAGGCCTCATTTTGCATTGTTTGCGTGTGCAGCTCTTGCTTTACCTATGAAAGTGCCTTTCTCTCAAGCCATGTCTTGTCTCACTTTTACCTTTCCTGGGCTCAGTCTTGGCGCGGGGGGGTGTGGGGGAGGGGGGTGGGGTGTGTGTGTGTGTGTGTGTGTGTGTGTGTTTGGGCGTACATGCTTTGCTGGTGAAGTGGGGCTAGCAAGGAGGAGGGGGGCGACATCAGGATCTGGAGAGAGCCAGGCTTGGAGCTGCCAAGTGGGTAATATCTGTGAGTGTGGGCACGCCCAAAGGCCAGGCTCACAGTGGAGGGAGCATGGGGCTGCGTGAGCCCGCAGGTAAGTTCTGCCCGGAAGGTAGGGATGTGGGGTGTGGTGATGCTGAGTGAAGGCCAACGGTGTGACAGTGGTGCTTGGATGGTAGAAATTGGCCATCAGGAGGACGAATTTTCACTCCAAGGGTAGTGCTCCAGAGCTTGGGAGAGGGGAGACGCAGAGGAAGGTGAAGATGACATGCGTGGCTGGGAGGTGGATCGTGATGCCGTTTCTATTGCAGCAACCTGACTGACTTGCGGCAGTGAGGCAGACACTGTGATGTCATCAAGTGCATCACAAACTGCAAAGTGACCCGGCTAGCAGCTCGGGCAGTGGGAAGGGCTAGTAGAGGCAGGCGAAGCCAAGACAGTTGGGCTGTTGCTTGTGAGGTCATGGCATGACAGCAATGGGATTGGCCAGGAGCAGGCAGGTGTCATGAGGTCATCAAGGAGAGCAGCTGGGAAGGCTGCAGAGAAGACGAGTGGGCCCCTGGTGAGGCCCTGCCCTGGGCTGAAGCCACCTGTACGTGAGATGGGAACCTACGGGAGGTGACATGAGAACTTGCGGGATGTGACAGAGGGCAGCGGGAGAAGAGAGCAGAAGTCTGGGCGGCAAGCGGCATGTGTCCCGGCTGGGTCTGGCAGGCGGCTGCAGATGGGGGAAGTGGCCAAAGTGCAGAGAGGGGAGCGCTGGGGACCTTGTGGGCAGTCAGGTCTTGCAAGGCCAACACGGATGCCTTGCGTGATGGCATCAGTGATGCCACTGAAGTCCCAGAGGAGCTAGGCAATGCTATGCAAACTCTCGATTTGGGGTAGAAATGGAGAAAAGCTGAGACTGTTGAGGAAGAAATAATTTGTGAGGGGGGCAATGAGTTGGGGAGGCTAGCGGGGCAGAGAAAGGGAGGGCTCAGGGTGAAAGGTGGAAGGAGCAGCCTGTGGAAGAGGGCTCAGGAGGGGGGCTGAAGGGGCCAGGTGCCCGTGGGGAGGGTGTGGTGAGTGCTGCTCTGGCCAAAGCCCGTGCCTGATGGCCGTGGTCTGTCCTGCTTCTTGTCCTGGTTTCAGCTGGGGTAGAGTTATCTTCAGAGTAGTTCGTGTGGTGTTGTGGTTTAGATTTGTGCTGAGAACAGTGTTGATAAGAGGGATGTGTTTGTTATTGGTGATGAGTGCTTGCACAGCGCTAAGGCCTTTTCTGCTTCTGACGCTGCCCCGCCAGGCAGTAGGCTGGGGGTGCACGAGAAGTTGGTAGGGGACGCAGCTGGGACAGCTGAGCCCAAGTGACCAAGGGATATGCCAGACCAGAGGACATCGTGCTGAGCAACAGAAGCTGGGCTAAGAAGAGGGAAGCGGGGATGTTCAGAGTGATGGCGTTTATCTTCCGCAGTAGCCGTTAGGAGGGAGGAAGCCCTGCTTTCCTTTCAATGGCTAAACATCTGCCTGCTGGTGGGAGGCAGGGAAGGAAGGCCTCATTTTGCATTGTTTGCGTGTGCAGCTCTTGCTTTACCTATGAAAGTGCCTTTCTCTCAAGCCATGTCTTGTCTCACTTTTACCTTTCCTGGGCTCAGTCTTGGCGCGGGGGGGTGTGGGGGAGGGGGGTGGGGGGTGTGTGTGTGTGTGTGTGTGTGTTTGGGCGTACATGCTTTGCTGGTGAAGTGGGGCTAGCAAGGAGGAGGGGGGCGACAGCAGGATCTGGAGAGAGCCAGGCTTGGAGCTGCCAAGTGGGTAATATCTGTGAGTGTGGGCACGCCCAAAGGCCAGGCTCACAGTGGAGGGAGCATGGGGCTGCGTGAGCCCGCAGGTAAGTTCTGCCAGGAAGGTAGGGATGTGGGGTGTGGTGATGCTGAGTGAAGGCCAACGGTGTGACAGTGCTGCTTGGATGGTAGAAATTGGCCATCAGGAGGACGAATTTTCACTCCAAGGGTAGTGCTCCAGAGCTTGGGAGAGGGGAGACGCAGAGGAAGGTGAAGATGACATGCGTGGCTGGGAGGTGGATCGTGATGCCGTTTCTATTGCAGCAACCTGACTGACTTGCGGCAGTGAGGCAGACACTGTGACGTCATCAAGTGCATCACAAACTGCAAAGTGACCCGGCTAACAGCTCGGGCAGTGGGAAGGGCTAGTAGAGGCAGGCGAAGCCAAGACAGTTGGGCTGTTGCTTGTGAGGTCATGGCATGACAGCAATGGGATTGGCCAGGAGCAGGCAGGTGTCATGAGGTCATCAAGGAGAGCAGCTGGGAAGGCTGCAGAGAAGACGAGTGGGCCCCTGGTGAGGCCCTGCCCTGGGCTGAAGCCACCTGTACGTGAGATGGGAACCTACGGGAGGTGACATGAGAACTTGCGGGATGTGACAGAGGGCAGCGGGAGAAGAGAGCAGAAGTCTGGGCGGCAAGCGGCATGTGTCCCGGCTGGGTCTGGCAGGCGGCTGCAGATGGGGGAAGTGGCCAAAGTGCAGAGAGGGGAGCGCTGGGGACCTTGTGGGCAGTCAGGTCTTGCAAGGCCAACACGGATGCCTTGCGTGATGGCATCAGTGATGCCACTGAAGTCCCAGAGGAGCTAGGCAATGCTATGCAAACTCTCGATTTGGGGTAGAAATGGAGAAAAGCTGAGACTGTTGAGGAAGAAATAATTTGTGAGGGGGGCAATGAGTTGGGGAGTCTAGCGGGGCAGAGAAAGGGAGGGCTCAGGGTGAAAGGTGGAAGGAGCAGCCTGTGGAAGAGGGCTCAGGAGGGGGGCTGAAGGGGCCAGGTGCCCGTGGGGAGGGTGTGGTGAGTGCTGCTCTGGCCAAAGCCCGTGCCTGATGGCCGTGGTCTGTCCTGCTTCTTGTCCTGGTTTCAGCTGGGGTAGAGTTATCTTCAGAGTAGTTCGTGTGGTGTTGTGGTTTAGATTTGTGCTGAGAACAGTGTTGATAAGAGGGATGTGTTTGTTATTGGTGATGAGTGCTTGCACAGCGCTAAGGCCTTTTCTGCTTCTGACGCTGCCCCGCCAGGCAGTAGGCTGGGGGTGCACGAGAAGTTGGTAGGGGACGCAGCTGGGACAGCTGAGCCCAAGTGACCAAGGGATATGCCAGACCAGAGGACATCGTGCTGAGCAACAGAAGCTGGGCTAAGAAGAGGGAAGCGGGGATGTTCAGAGTGATGGCGTTTATCTTCCGCAGTAGCCGTTAGGAGGGAGGAAGCCCTGCTTTCCTTTCAATGGCTAAACATCTGCCTGCTGGTGGGAGGCAGGGAAGGAAGGCCTCATTTTGCATTGTTTGCGTGTGCAGCTCTTGCTTTACCTATGAAAGTGCCTTTCTCTCAAGCCATGTCTTGTCTCACTTTTACCTTTCCTGGGCTCAGTCTTGGCGCGGGGGGGTGTGGGTGGGTGTGTGTTTGTGTGTGTGGGTGTGTGTTTGTGTGTTTGGGCGTACATGCTTTGCTAGTGAAGTGGGGCTAGCAAGGAGGAGGAGGGCGACATCAGGATCTGGAGAGAGCCAGGCTTGGAGCTGCCAAGTGGGTAATATCTGTGAGTGTGGGCACGCCCAAAGGCCAGGCTCACAGTGGAGGGAGCATGGGGCTGCGTGAGCCCGCAGGTAAGTTCTGCCCGGAAGGTAGGGATGTGGGGTGTGGTGATGCTGAGTGAAGGCCAACGGTGTGACAGTGGTGCTTGGATGGTAGAAATTGGCCATCAGGAGGACGAATTTTCACTCCAAGGGTAGTGCTCCAGAGCTTGGGAGAGGGGAGATGCAGAGGAAGGTGAAGATGACATGCGTGGCTGGGAGGTGGATCGTGATGCCGTTTCTATTGCAGCAACCTGACTGACTTGCGGCAGTGAGGCAGACACTGTGACGTCATCAAGTGCATCACAAACTGCAAAGTGACCCGGCTAGCAGCTCGGGCAGTGGGAAGGGCTAGTAGAGGCAGGCGAAGCCAAGACAGTTGGGCTGTTGCTTGTGAGGTCATGGCATGACAGCAATGGGATTGGCCAGGAGCAGGCAGGTGTCATGAGGTCATCAAGGAGAGCAGCTGGGAAGGCTGCAGAGAAGACGAGTGGGCCCCTGGTGAGGCCCTGCCCTGGGCTGAAGCCACCTGTACGTGAGATGGGAACCTACGGGAGGTGACATGAGAACTTGCGGGATGTGACAGAGGGCAGCGGGAGAAGAGAGCAGAAGTCTGGGCAGCAAGCGGCATGTGTCCCGGCTGGGTCTGGCAGGCGGCTGCAGATGGGGGAAGTGGCCAAAGTGCAGAGAGGGGAGCGCTGGGGACCTTGTGGGCAGTCAGGTCTTGCAAGGCCAACACGGATGCCTTGCGTGATGGCATCAGTGATGCCACTGAAGTCCCAGAGGAGCTAGGCAATGCTATGCAAACTCTCGATTTGGGGTAGAAATGGAGAAAAGCTGAGACTGTTGAGGAAGAAATAATTTGTGAGGGGGGCAATGAGTTGGGGAGTCTAGCGGGGCAGAGAAAGGGAGGGCTCAGGGTGAAAGGTGGAAGGAGCAGCCTGTGGAAGAGGGCTCAGGAGGGGGGCTGAAGGGGCCAGGTGCCCGTGGGGAGGGTGTGGTGAGTGCTGCTCTGGCCAAAGCCCGTGCCTGATGGCCGTGGTCTGTCCTGCTTCTTGTCCTGGTTTCAGCTGGGGTAGAGCTGTCTTCAGAGTAGTTCGTGTGGTGTTGTGGTTTAGATTTGTGCTGAGAACAGTGTTGATAAGAGGGATGTGTTTGTTATTGGTGATGAGTGCTTGCACAGCGCTAAGGCCTTTTCTGCTTCTGACGCTGCCCCGCCAGGCAGTAGGCTGGGGGTGCACGAGAAGTTGGTAGGGGACGCAGCTGGGACAGCTGAGCCCAAGTGACCAAGGGATATGCCAGACCAGAGGACATCGTGCTGAGCAACAGAAGCTGGGCTAAGAAGAGGGAAGCGGGGATGTTCAGAGTGATGGCGTTTATCTTCCGCAGTAGCCGTTAGGAGGGAGGAAGCCCTGCTTTCCTTTCAATGGCTAAACATCTGCCTGCTGGTGGGAGGCAGGGAAGGAAGGCCTCATTTTGCATTGTTTGCGTGTGCAGCTCTTGCTTTACCTGTGAAAGTGCCTTTCTCTCAAGCCATGTCTTGTCTCACTTTTACCTTTCCTGGGCTCAGTCTTGGCGCGGGGGGGTGTGGGTGGGTGTGTGTTTGTGTGTGTGGGTGTGTGTTTGTGTGTTTGGGCGTACATGCTTTGCTGGTGAAGTGGGGCTAGCAAGGAGGAGGAGGGCGACATCAGGATCTGGAGAGAGCCAGGCTTGGAGCTGCCAAGTGGGTAATATCTGTGAGTGTGGGCACGCCCAAAGGCCAGGCTCACAGTGGAGGGAGCATGGGGCTGCGTGAGCCCGCAGGTAAGTTCTGCCCGGAAGGTAGGGATGTGGGGTGTGGTGATGCTGAGTGAAGGCCAACGGTGTGACAGTGGTGCTTGGATGGTAGAAATTGGCCATCAGGAGGACGAATTTTCACTCCAAGGGTAGTGCTCCAGAGCTTGGGAGAGGGGAGATGCAGAGGAAGGTGAAGATGACATGCGTGGCTGGGAGGTGGATCGTGATGCCGTTTCTATTGCAGCAACCTGACTGACTTGCGGCAGTGAGGCAGACACTGTGACGTCATCAAGTGCATCACAAACTGCAAAGTGACCCGGCTAGCAGCTCGGGCAGTGGGAAGGGCTAGTAGAGGCAGGCGAAGCCAAGACAGTTGGGCTGTTGCTTGTGAGGTCATGGCATGACAGCAATGGGATTGGCCAGGAGCAGGCAGGTGTCATGAGGTCATCAAGGAGAGCAGCTGGGAAGGCTGCAGAGAAGACGAGTGGGCCCCTGGTGAGGCCCTGCCCTGGGCTGAAGCCACCTGTACGTGACATGGGAACCTACGGGAGGTGACATGAGAACTTGCGGGATGTGACAGAGGGCAGCGGGAGAAGAGAGCAGAAGTCTGGGCGGCAAGCGGCATGTGTCCCGGCTGGGTCTGGCAGGCGGCTGCAGATGGGGGAAGTGGCCAAAGTGCAGAGAGGGGAGCGCTGGGGACCTTGTGGGCAGTCAGGTCTTGCAAGGCCAACACGGATGCCTTGCGTGATGGCATCAGTGATGCCACTGAAGTCCCAGAGGAGCTAGGCAATGCTATGCAAACTCTCGATTTGGGGTAGAAATGGAGAAAAGCTGAGACTGTTGAGGAAGAAATAATTTGTGAGGGGGGCAATGAGTTGGGGAGGCTAGCGGGGCAGAGAAAGGGAGGGCTCAGGGTGAAAGGTGGAAGGAGCAGCCTGTGGAAGAGGGCTCAGGAGGGGGGCTGAAGGGGCCAGGTGCCCATGGGGAGGGTGTGGTGAGTGCTGCTCTGGCCAAAGCCCGTGCCTGATGGCCGTGGTCTGTCCTGCTTCTTGTCCTGGTTTCAGCTGGGGTAGAGCTGTCTTCAGAGTAGTTCGTGTGGTGTTGTGGTTTAGATTTGTGCTGAGAACAGTGTTGATAAGAGGGATGTGTTTGTTATTGGTGATGAGTGCTTGCACAGCGCTAAGGCCTTTTCTGCTTCTGACGCTGCCCCGCCAGGCAGTAGGCTGGGGGTGCACGAGAAGTTGGTAGGGGACGCAGCTGGGACAGCTGAGCCCAAGTGACCAAGGGATATGCCAGACCAGAGGACATCGTGCTGAGCAACAGAAGCTGGGCTAAGAAGAGGGAAGCGGGGATGTTCAGAGTGATGGCGTTTATCTTCCGCAGTAGCCGTTAGGAGGGAGGAAGCCCTGCTTTCCTTTCAATGGCTAAACATCTGCCTGCTGGTGGGAGGCAGGGAAGGAAGGCCTCATTTTGCATTGTTTGCGTGTGCAGCTCTTGCTTTACCTATGAAAGTGCCTTTCTCTCAAGCCATGTCTTGTCTCACTTTTACCTTTCCTGGGCTCAGTCTTGGCGCGGGGGGGTGTGGGTGGGTGTGTGTTTGTGTGTGTGGGTGTGTGTTTGTGTGTTTGGGCGTACATGCTTTGCTGGTGAAGTGGGGCTAGCAAGGAGGAGGAGGGCGACAGCAGGATCTGGAGAGAGCCAGGCTTGGAGCTGCCAAGTGGGTAATATCTGTGAGTGTGGGCACGCCCAAAGGCCAGGCTCACAGTGGAGGGAGCATGGGGCTGCGTGAGCCCGCAGGTAAGTTCTGCCCGGAAGGTAGGGATGTGGGGTGTGGTGATGCTGAGTGAAGGCCAACGGTGTGACAGTGGTGCTTGGATGGTAGAAATTGGCCATCAGGAGGACGAATTTTCACTCCAAGGGTAGTGCTCCAGAGCTTGGGAGAGGGGAGATGCAGAGGAAGGTGAAGATGACATGCGTGGCTGGGAGGTGGATCGTGATGCCGTTTCTATTGCAGCAACCTGACTGACTTGCGGCAGTGAGGCAGACACTGTGACGTCATCAAGTGCATCACAAACTGCAAAGTGACCCGGCTAGCAGCTCGGGCAGTGGGAAGGGCTAGTAGAGGCAGGCGAAGCCAAGACAGTTGGGCTGTTGCTTGTGAGGTCATGGCATGACAGCAATGGGATTGGCCAGGAGCAGGCAGGTGTCATGAGGTCATCAAGGAGAGCAGCTGGGAAGGCTGCAGAGAAGACGAGCGGGCCCCTGGTGAGGCCCTGCCCTGGGCTGAAGCCACCTGTACGTGAGATGGGAACCTACGGGAGGTGACATGAGAACTTGCGGGATGTGACAGAGGGCAGCGGGAGAAGAGAGCAGAAGTCTGGGCGGCAAGCAGCATGTGTCCCGGCTGGGTCTGGCAGGCGGCTGCAGATGGGGGAAGTGGCCAAAGTGCAGAGAGGGGAGCGCTGGGGACCTTGTGGGCAGTCAGGTCTTGCAAGGCCAACACGGATGCCTTGCGTGATGGCATCAGTGATGCCACTGAAGTCCCAGAGGAGCTAGGCAATGCTATGCAAACTCTCGATTTGGGGTAGAAATGGAGAAAAGCTGAGACTGTTGAGGAAGAAATAATTTGTGAGGGGGGCAATGAGTTGGGGAGGCTAGCGGGGCAGAGAAAGGGAGGGCTCAGGGTGAAAGGTGGAAGGAGCAGCCTGTGGAAGAGGGCTCAGGAGGGGGGCTGAAGGGGCCAGGTGCCCATGGGGAGGGTGTGGTGAGTGCTGCTCTGGCCAAAGCCCGTGCCTGATGGCCGTGGTCTGTCCTGCTTCTTGTCCTGGTTTCAGCTGGGGTAGAGCTGTCTTCAGAGTAGTTCGTGTGGTGTTGTGGTTTAGATTTGTGCTGAGAACAGTGTTGATAAGAGGGATGTGTTTGTTATTGGTGATGAGTGCTTGCACAGCGCTAAGGCCTTTTCTGCTTCTGACGCTGCCCCGCCAGGCAGTAGGCTGGGGGTGCACGAGAAGTTGGTAGGGGACGCAGCTGGGACAGCTGAGCCCAAGTGACCAAGGGATATGCCAGACCAGAGGACATCGTGCTGAGCAACAGAAGCTGGGCTAAGAAGAGGGAAGCGGGGATGTTCAGAGTGATGGCGTTTATCTTCCGCAGTAGCCGTTAGGAGGGAGGAAGCCCTGCTTTCCTTTCAATGGCTAAACATCTGCCTGCTGGTGGGAGGCAGGGAAGGAAGGCCTCATTTTGCATTGTTTGCGTGTGCAGCTCTTGCTTTACCTATGAAAGTGCCTTTCTCTCAAGCCATGTCTTGTCTCACTTTTACCTTTCCTGGGCTCAGTCTTGGCGCGGGGGGGGTGTGGGGGAGGGGGGTGGGGTGTGTGTGTGTGTGTGTGTGTGTGTGTGTTTGGGCGTACATGCTTTGCTGGTGAAGTGGGGCTAGCAAGGAGGAGGGGGGCGACATCAGGATCTGGAGAGAGCCAGGCTTGGAGCTGCCAAGTGGGTAATATCTGTGAGTGTGGGCACGCCCAAAGGCCAGGCTCACAGTGGAGGGAGCATGGGGCTGCGTGAGCCCGCAGGTAAGTTCTGCCCGGAAGGTAGGGATGTGGGGTGTGGTGATGCTGAGTGAAGGCCAACGGTGTGACAGTGCTGCTTGGATGGTAGAAATTGGCCATCAGGAGGACGAATTTTCACTCCAAGGGTAGTGCTCCAGAGCTTGGGAGAGGGGAGACGCAGAGGAAGGTGAAGATGACATGCGTGGCTGGGAGGTGGATCGTGATGCCGTTTCTATTGCAGCAACCTGACTGACTTGCGGCAGTGAGGCAGACACTGTGATGTCATCAAGTGCATCACAAACTGCAAAGTGACCCGGCTAGCAGCTCGGGCAGTGGGAAGGGCTAGTAGAGGCAGGCGAAGCCAAGACAGTTGGGCTGTTGCTTGTGAGGTCATGGCATGACAGCAATGGGATTGGCCAGGAGCAGGCAGGTGTCATGAGGTCATCAAGGAGAGCAGCTGGGAAGGCTGCAGAGAAGACGAGTGGGCCCCTGGTGAGGCCCTGCCCTGGGCTGAAGCCACCTGTACGTGAGATGGGAACCTACGGGAGGTGACATGAGAACTTGCGGGATGTGACAGAGGGCAGCGGGAGAAGAGAGCAGAAGTCTGGGCGGCAAGCGGCATGTGTCCCGGCTGGGTCTGGCAGGCGGCTGCAGATGGGGGAAGTGGCCAAAGTGCAGAGAGGGGAGCGCTGGGGACCTTGTGGGCAGTCAGGTCTTGCAAGGCCAACACGGATGCCTTGCGTGATGGCATCAGTGATGCCACTGAAGTCCCAGAGGAGCTAGGCAATGCTATGCAAACTCTCGATTTGGGGTAGAAATGGAGAAAAGCTGAGACTGTTGAGGAAGAAATAATTTGTGAGGGGGGCAATGAGTTGGGGAGGCTAGCGGGGCAGAGAAAGGGAGGGCTCAGGGTGAAAGGTGGAAGGAGCAGCCTGTGGAAGAGGGCTCAGGAGGGGGGCTGAAGGGGCCAGGTGCCCGTGGGGAGGGTGTGGTGAGTGCTGCTCTGGCCAAAGCCCGTGCCTGATGGCCGTGGTCTGTCCTGCTTCTTGTCCTGGTTTCAGCTGGGGTAGAGTTATCTTCAGAGTAGTTCGTGTGGTGTTGTGGTTTAGATTTGTGCTGAGAACAGTGTTGATAAGAGGGATGTGTTTGTTATTGGTGATGAGTGCTTGCACAGCGCTAAGGCCTTTTCTGCTTCTGACGCTGCCCCGCCAGGCAGTAGGCTGGGGGTGCACGAGAAGTTGGTAGGGGACGCAGCTGGGACAGCTGAGCCCAAGTGACCAAGGGATATGCCAGACCAGAGGACATCGTGCTGAGCAACAGAAGCTGGGCTAAGAAGAGGGAAGCGGGGATGTTCAGAGTGATGGCGTTTATCTTCCGCAGTAGCCGTTAGGAGGGAGGAAGCCCTGCTTTCCTTTCAATGGCTAAACATCTGCCTGCTGGTGGGAGGCAGGGAAGGAAGGCCTCATTTTGCATTGTTTGCGTGTGCAGCTCTTGCTTTACCTATGAAAGTGCCTTTCTCTCAAGCCATGTCTTGTCTCACTTTTACCTTTCCTGGGCTCAGTCTTGGCGCGGGGGGGTGTGGGGGAGGGGGGTGGGGGGTGTGTGTGTGTGTGTGTGTGTTTGGGCGTACATGCTTTGCTGGTGAAGTGGGGCTAGCAAGGAGGAGGGGGGCGACAGCAGGATCTGGAGAGAGCCAGGCTTGGAGCTGCCAAGTGGGTAATATCTGTGAGTGTGGGCACGCCCAAAGGCCAGGCTCACAGTGGAGGGAGCATGGGGCTGCGTGAGCCCGCAGGTAAGTTCTGCCAGGAAGGTAGGGATGTGGGGTGTGGTGATGCTGAGTGAAGGCCAACGGTGTGACAGTGCTGCTTGGATGGTAGAAATTGGCCATCAGGAGGACGAATTTTCACTCCAAGGGTAGTGCTCCAGAGCTTGGGAGAGGGGAGACGCAGAGGAAGGTGAAGATGACATGCGTGGCTGGGAGGTGGATCGTGATGCCGTTTCTATTGCAGCAACCTGACTGACTTGCGGCAGTGAGGCAGACACTGTGACGTCATCAAGTGCATCACAAACTGCAAAGTGACCCGGCTAACAGCTCGGGCAGTGGGAAGGGCTAGTAGAGGCAGGCGAAGCCAAGACAGTTGGGCTGTTGCTTGTGAGGTCATGGCATGACAGCAATGGGATTGGCCAGGAGCAGGCAGGTGTCATGAGGTCATCAAGGAGAGCAGCTGGGAAGGCTGCAGAGAAGACGAGTGGGCCCCTGGTGAGGCCCTGCCCTGGGCTGAAGCCACCTGTACGTGACATGGGAACCTACGGGAGGTGACATGAGAACTTGCGGGATGTGACAGAGGGCAGCGGGAGAAGAGAGCAGAAGTCTGGGCGGCAAGCGGCATGTGTCCCGGCTGGGTCTGGCAGGCGGCTGCAGATGGGGGAAGTGGCCAAAGTGCAGAGAGGGGAGCGCTGGGGACCTTGTGGGCAGTCAGGTCTTGCAAGGCCAACACGGATGCCTTGCGTGATGGCATCAGTGATGCCACTGAAGTCCCAGAGGAGCTAGGCAATGCTATGCAAACTCTCGATTTGGGGTAGAAATGGAGAAAAGCTGAGACTGTTGAGGAAGAAATAATTTGTGAGGGGGGCAATGAGTTGGGGAGTCTAGCGGGGCAGAGAAAGGGAGGGCTCAGGGTGAAAGGTGGAAGGAGCAGCCTGTGGAAGAGGGCTCAGGAGGGGGGCTGAAGGGGCCAGGTGCCCGTGGGGAGGGTGTGGTGAGTGCTGCTCTGGCCAAAGCCCGTGCCTGATGGCCGTGGTCTGTCCTGCTTCTTGTCCTGGTTTCAGCTGGGGTAGAGTTATCTTCAGAGTAGTTCGTGTGGTGTTGTGGTTTAGATTTGTGCTGAGAACAGTGTTGATAAGAGGGATGTGTTTGTTATTGGTGATGAGTGCTTGCACAGCGCTAAGGCCTTTTCTGCTTCTGACGCTGCCCCGCCAGGCAGTAGGCTGGGGGTGCACGAGAAGTTGGTAGGGGACGCAGCTGGGACAGCTGAGCCCAAGTGACCAAGGGATATGCCAGACCAGAGGACATCGTGCTGAGCAACAGAAGCTGGGCTAAGAAGAGGGAAGCGGGGATGTTCAGAGTGATGGCGTTTATCTTCCGCAGTAGCCGTTAGGAGGGAGGAAGCCCTGCTTTCCTTTCAATGGCTAAACATCTGCCTGCTGGTGGGAGGCAGGGAAGGAAGGCCTCATTTTGCATTGTTTGCGTGTGCAGCTCTTGCTTTACCTATGAAAGTGCCTTTCTCTCAAGCCATGTCTTGTCTCACTTTTACCTTTCCTGGGCTCAGTCTTGGCGCGGGGGGGTGTGGGGGAGGGGGGTGGGGGGTGTGTGTGTGTGTGTGTGTGTGTGTGTTTGGGCGTACATGCTTTGCTGGTGAAGTGGGGCTAGCAAGGAGGAGGGGGGCGACATCAGGATCTGGAGAGAGCCAGGCTTGGAGCTGCCAAGTGGGTAATATCTGTGAGTGTGGGCACGCCCAAAGGCCAGGCTCACAGTGGAGGGAGCATGGGGCTGCGTGAGCCCGCAGGTAAGTTCTGCCCGGAAGGTAGGGATGTGGGGTGTGGTGATGCTGAGTGAAGGCCAACGGTGTGACAGTGGTGCTTGGATGGTAGAAATTGGCCATCAGGAGGACGAATTTTCACTCCAAGGGTAGTGCTCCAGAGCTTGGGAGAGGGGAGATGCAGAGGAAGGTGAAGATGACATGCGTGGCTGGGAGGTGGATCGTGATGCCGTTTCTATTGCAGCAACCTGACTGACTTGCGGCAGTGAGGCAGACACTGTGACGTCATCAAGTGCATCACAAACTGCAAAGTGACCCGGCTAGCAGCTCGGGCAGTGGGAAGGGCTAGTAGAGGCAGGCGAAGCCAAGACAGTTGGGCTGTTGCTTGTGAGGTCATGGCATGACAGCAATGGGATTGGCCAGGAGCAGGCAGGTGTCATGAGGTCATCAAGGAGAGCAGCTGGGAAGGCTGCAGAGAAGACGAGTGGGCCCCTGGTGAGGCCCTGCCCTGGGCTGAAGCCACCTGTACGTGACATGGGAACCTACGGGAGGTGACATGAGAACTTGCGGGATGTGACAGAGGGCAGCGGGGGAAGAGAGCAGAAGTCTGGGCAGCAAGCGGCATGTGTCCCGGCTGGGTCTGGCAGGCGGCTGCAGATGGGGGAAGTGGCCAAAGTGCAGAGAGGGGAGCGCTGGGGACCTTGTGGGCAGTCAGGTCTTGCAAGGCCAACACGGATGCCTTGCGTGATGGCATCAGTGATGCCACTGAAGTCCCAGAGGAGCTAGGCAATGCTATGCAAACTCTCGATTTGGGGTAGAAATGGAGAAAAGCTGAGACTGTTGAGGAAGAAATAATTTGTGAGGGGGGCAATGAGTTGGGGAGGCTAGCGGGGCAGAGAAAGGGAGGGCTCAGGGTGAAAGGTGGAAGGAGCAGCCTGTGGAAGAGGGCTCAGGAGGGGGGCTGAAGGGGCCAGGTGCCCGTGGGGAGGGTGTGGTGAGTGCTGCTCTGGCCAAAGCCCGTGCCTGATGGCCGTGGTCTGTCCTGCTTCTTGTCCTGGTTTCAGCTGGGGTAGAGCTGTCTTCAGAGTAGTTCGTGTGGTGTTGTGGTTTAGATTTGTGCTGAGAACAGTGTTGATAAGAGGGATGTGTTTGTTATTGGTGATGAGTGCTTGCACAGCGCTAAGGCCTTTTCTGCTTCTGACGCTGCCCCGCCAGGCAGTAGGCTGGGGGTGCACGAGAAGTTGGTAGGGGACGCAGCTGGGACAGCTGAGCCCAAGTGACCAAGGGATATGCCAGACCAGAGGACATCGTGCTGAGCAACAGAAGCTGGGCTAAGAAGAGGGAAGCGGGGATGTTCAGAGTGATGGCGTTTATCTTCCGCAGTAGCCGTTAGGAGGGAGGAAGCCCTGCTTTCCTTTCAATGGCTAAACATCTGCCTGCTGGTGGGAGGCAGGGAAGGAAGGCCTCATTTTGCATTGTTTGCGTGTGCAGCTCTTGCTTTACCTATGAAAGTGCCTTTCTCTCAAGCCATGTCTTGTCTCACTTTTACCTTTCCTGGGCTCAGTCTTGGCGCGGGGGAGTGTGGGTGGGTGTGTGTTTGTGTGTGTGGGTGTGTGTTTGTGTGTTTGGGCGTACATGCTTTGCTGGTGAAGTGGGGCTAGCAAGGAGGAGGAGGGCGACATCAGGATCTGGAGAGAGCCAGGCTTGGAGCTGCCAAGTGGGTAATATCTGTGAGTGTGGGCACGCCCAAAGGCCAGGCTCACAGTGGAGGGAGCATGGGGCTGCGTGAGCCCGCAGGTAAGTTCTGCCCGGAAGGTAGGGATGTGGGGTGTGGTGATGCTGAGTGAAGGCCAACGGTGTGACAGTGGTGCTTGGATGGTAGAAATTGGCCATCAGGAGGACGAATTTTCACTCCAAGGGTAGTGCTCCAGAGCTTGGGAGAGGGGAGATGCAGAGGAAGGTGAAGATGACATGCGTGGCTGGGAGGTGGATCGTGATGCCGTTTCTATTGCAGCAACCTGACTGACTTGCGGCAGTGAGGCAGACACTGTGACGTCATCAAGTGCATCACAAACTGCAAAGTGACCCGGCTAGCAGCTCGGGCAGTGGGAAGGGCTAGTAGAGGCAGGCGAAGCCAAGACAGTTGGGCTGTTGCTTGTGAGGTCATGGCATGACAGCAATGGGATTGGCCAGGAGCAGGCAGGTGTCATGAGGTCATCAAGGAGAGCAGCTGGGAAGGCTGCAGAGAAGACGAGTGGGCCCCTGGTGAGGCCCTGCCCTGGGCTGAAGCCACCTGTACTTGACATGGGAACCTACGGGAGGTGACATGAGAACTTGCGGGATGTGACAGAGGGCAGCGGGAGAAGAGAGCAGAAGTCTGGGCAGCAAGCGGCATGTGTCCCGGCTGGGTCTGGCAGGCGGCTGCAGATGGGGGAAGTGGCCAAAGTGCAGAGAGGGGAGCGCTGGGGACCTTGTGGGCAGTCAGGTCTTGCAAGGCCAACACGGATGCCTTGCGTGATGGCATCAGTGATGCCACTGAAGTCCCAGAGGAGCTAGGCAATGCTATGCAAACTCTCGATTTGGGGTAGAAATGGAGAAAAGCTGAGACTGTTGAGGAAGAAATAATTTGTGAGGGGGGCAATGAGTTGGGGAGGCTAGCGGGGCAGAGAAAGGGAGGGCTCAGGGTGAAAGGTGGAAGGAGCAGCCTGTGGAAGAGGGCTCAGGAGGGGGGCTGAAGGGGCCAGGTGCCCGTGGGGAGGGTGTGGTGAGTGCTGCTCTGGCCAAAGCCCGTGCCTGATGGCCGTGGTCTGTCCTGCTTCTTGTCCTGGTTTCAGCTGGGGTAGAGCTGTCTTCAGAGTAGTTCATGTGGTGTTGTGGTTTAGATTTGTGCTGAGAACAGTGTTGATAAGAGGGATGTGTTTGTTATTGGTGATGAGTGCTTGCACAGCGCTAAGGCCTTTTCTGCTTCTGACGCTGCCCCGCCAGGCAGTAGGCTGGGGGTGCACGAGAAGTTGGTAGGGGACGCAGCTGGGACAGCTGAGCCCAAGTGACCAAGGGATATGCCAGACCAGAGGACATCGTGCTGAGCAACAGAAGCTGGGCTAAGAAGAGGGAAGCGGGGATGTTCAGAGTGATGGCGTTTATCTTCCGCAGTAGCCGTTAGGAGGGAGGAAGCCCTGCTTTCCTTTCAATGGCTAAACATCTGCCTGCTGGTGGGAGGCAGGGAAGGAAGGCCTCATTTTGCATTGTTTGCGTGTGCAGCTCTTGCTTTACCTATGAAAGTGCCTTTCTCTCAAGCCATGTCTTGTCTCACTTTTACCTTTCCTGGGCTCAGTCTTGGCGCGGGGGGGTGTGGGGGAGGGGGGTGGGGTGTGTGTGTGTGTGTGTGTGTGTTTGGGCGTACATGCTTTGCTGGTGAAGTGGGGCTAGCAAGGAGGAGGGGGGCGACATCAGGATCTGGAGAGAGCCAGGCTTGGAGCTGCCAAGTGGGTAATATCTGTGAGTGTGGGCACGCCCAAAGGCCAGGCTCACAGTGGAGGGAGCATGGGGCTGCGTGAGCCCGCAGGTAAGTTCTGCCAGGAAGGTAGGGATGTGGGGTGTGGTGATGCTGAGTGAAGGCCAACGGTGTGACAGTGCTGCTTGGATGGTAGAAATTGGCCATCAGGAGGACGAATTTTCACTCCAAGGGTAGTGCTCCAGAGCTTGGGAGAGGGGAGACGCAGAGGAAGGTGAAGATGACATGCGTGGCTGGGAGGTGGATCGTGATGCCGTTTCTATTGCAGCAACCTGACTGACTTGCGGCAGTGAGGCAGACACTGTGACGTCATCAAGTGCATCACAAACTGCAAAGTGACCCGGCTAACAGCTCGGGCAGTGGGAAGGGCTAGTAGAGGCAGGCGAAGCCAAGACAGTTGGGCTGTTGCTTGTGAGGTCATGGCATGACAGCAATGGGATTGGCCAGGAGCAGGCAGGTGTCATGAGGTCATCAAGGAGAGCAGCTGGGAAGGCTGCAGAGAAGACGAGTGGGCCCCTGGTGAGGCCCTGCCCTGGGCTGAAGCCACCTGTACGTGAGATGGGAACCTACGGGAGGTGACATGAGAACTTGCGGGATGTGACAGAGGGCAGCGGGAGAAGAGAGCAGAAGTCTGGGCGGCAAGCGGCATGTGTCCCGGCTGGGTCTGGCAGGCGGCTGCAGATGGGGGAAGTGGCCAAAGTGCAGAGAGGGGAGCGCTGGGGACCTTGTGGGCAGTCAGGTCTTGCAAGGCCAACACGGATGCCTTGCGTGATGGCATCAGTGATGCCACTGAAGTCCCAGAGGAGCTAGGCAATGCTATGCAAACTCTCGATTTGGGGTAGAAATGGAGAAAAGCTGAGACTGTTGAGGAAGAAATAATTTGTGAGGGGGGCAATGAGTTGGGGAGTCTAGCGGGGCAGAGAAAGGGAGGGCTCAGGGTGAAAGGTGGAAGGAGCAGCCTGTGGAAGAGGGCTCAGGAGGGGGGCTGAAGGGGCCAGGTGCCCGTGGGGAGGGTGTGGTGAGTGCTGCTCTGGCCAAAGCCCGTGCCTGATGGCCGTGGTCTGTCCTGCTTCTTGTCCTGGTTTCAGCTGGGGTAGAGTTATCTTCAGAGTAGTTCGTGTGGTGTTGTGGTTTAGATTTGTGCTGAGAACAGTGTTGATAAGAGGGATGTGTTTGTTATTGGTGATGAGTGCTTGCACAGCGCTAAGGCCTTTTCTGCTTCTGACGCTGCCCCGCCAGGCAGTAGGCTGGGGGTGCACGAGAAGTTGGTAGGGGACGCAGCTGGGACAGCTGAGCCCAAGTGACCAAGGGATATGCCAGACCAGAGGACATCGTGCTGAGCAACAGAAGCTGGGCTAAGAAGAGGGAAGCGGGGATGTTCAGAGTGATGGCGTTTATCTTCCGCAGTAGCCGTTAGGAGGGAGGAAGCCCTGCTTTCCTTTCAATGGCTAAACATCTGCCTGCTGGTGGGAGGCAGGGAAGGAAGGCCTCATTTTGCATTGTTTGCGTGTGCAGCTCTTGCTTTACCTATGAAAGTGCCTTTCTCTCAAGCCATGTCTTGTCTCACTTTTACCTTTCCTGGGCTCAGTCTTGGCGCGGGGGGGGTGTGGGGGAGGGGGGTGGGGTGTGTGTGTGTGTGTGTGTGTGTGTGTGTTTGGGCGTACATGCTTTGCTGGTGAAGTGGGGCTAGCAAGGAGGAGGGGGGCGACATCAGGATCTGGAGAGAGCCAGGCTTGGAGCTGCCAAGTGGGTAATATCTGTGAGTGTGGGCACGCCCAAAGGCCAGGCTCACAGTGGAGGGAGCATGGGGCTGCGTGAGCCCGCAGGTAAGTTCTGCCCGGAAGGTAGGGATGTGGGGTGTGGTGATGCTGAGTGAAGGCCAACGGTGTGACAGTGGTGCTTGGATGGTAGAAATTGGCCATCAGGAGGACGAATTTTCACTCCAAGGGTAGTGCTCCAGAGCTTGGGAGAGGGGAGATGCAGAGGAAGGTGAAGATGACATGCGTGGCTGGGAGGTGGATCGTGATGCCGTTTCTATTGCAGCAACCTGACTGACTTGCGGCAGTGAGGCAGACACTGTGACGTCATCAAGTGCATCACAAACTGCAAAGTGACCCGGCTAGCAGCTCGGGCAGTGGGAAGGGCTAGTAGAGGCAGGCGAAGCCAAGACAGTTGGGCTGTTGCTTGTGAGGTCATGGCATGACAGCAATGGGATTGGCCAGGAGCAGGCAGGTGTCATGAGGTCATCAAGGAGAGCAGCTGGGAAGGCTGCAGAGAAGACGAGTGGGCCCCTGGTGAGGCCCTGCCCTGGGCTGAAGCCACCTGTACGTGAGATGGGAACCTACGGGAGGTGACATGAGAACTTGCGGGATGTGACAGAGGGCAGCGGGAGAAGAGAGCAGAAGTCTGGGCGGCAAGCGGCATGTGTCCCGGCTGGGTCTGGCAGGCGGCTGCAGATGGGGGAAGTGGCCAAAGTGCAGAGAGGGGAGCGCTGGGGACCTTGTGGGCAGTCAGGTCTTGCAAGGCCAACACGGATGCCTTGCGTGATGGCATCAGTGATGCCACTGAAGTCCCAGAGGAGCTAGGCAATGCTATGCAAACTCTCGATTTGGGGTAGAAATGGAGAAAAGCTGAGACTGTTGAGGAAGAAATAATTTGTGAGGGGGGCAATGAGTTGGGGAGTCTAGCGGGGCAGAGAAAGGGAGGGCTCAGGGTGAAAGGTGGAAGGAGCAGCCTGTGGAAGAGGGCTCAGGAGGGGGGCTGAAGGGGCCAGGTGCCCGTGGGGAGGGTGTGGTGAGTGCTGCTCTGGCCAAAGCCCGTGCCTGATGGCCGTGGTCTGTCCTGCTTCTTGTCCTGGTTTCAGCTGGGGTAGAGCTGTCTTCAGAGTAGTTCGTGTGGTGTTGTGGTTTAGATTTGTGCTGAGAACAGTGTTGATAAGAGGGATGTGTTTGTTATTGGTGATGAGTGCTTGCACAGCGCTAAGGCCTTTTCTGCTTCTGACGCTGCCCCGCCAGGCAGTAGGCTGGGGGTGCACGAGAAGTTGGTAGGGGACGCAGCTGGGACAGCTGAGCCCAAGTGACCAAGGGATATGCCAGACCAGAGGACATCGTGCTGAGCAACAGAAGCTGGGCTAAGAAGAGGGAAGCGGGGATGTTCAGAGTGATGGCGTTTATCTTCCGCAGTAGCCGTTAGGAGGGAGGAAGCCCTGCTTTCCTTTCAATGGCTAAACATCTGCCTGCTGGTGGGAGGCAGGGAAGGAAGGCCTCATTTTGCATTGTTTGCGTGTGCAGCTCTTGCTTTACCTATGAAAGTGCCTTTCTCTCAAGCCATGTCTTGTCTCACTTTTACCTTTCCTGGGCTCAGTCTTGGCGCGGGGGGGTGTGGGTGGGTGTGTGTTTGTGTGTGTGGGTGTGTGTTTGTGTGTTTGGGCGTACATGCTTTGCTGGTGAAGTGGGGCTAGCAAGGAGGAGGAGGGCGACATCAGGATCTGGAGAGAGCCAGGCTTGGAGCTGCCAAGTGGGTAATATCTGTGAGTGTGGGCACGCCCAAAGGCCAGGCTCACAGTGGAGGGAGCATGGGGCTGCGTGAGCCCGCAGGTAAGTTCTGCCCGGAAGGTAGGGATGTGGGGTGTGGTGATGCTGAGTGAAGGCCAACGGTGTGACAGTGGTGCTTGGATGGTAGAAATTGGCCATCAGGAGGACGAATTTTCACTCCAAGGGTAGTGCTCCAGAGCTTGGGAGAGGGGAGATGCAGAGGAAGGTGAAGATGACATGCGTGGCTGGGAGGTGGATCGTGATGCCGTTTCTATTGCAGCAACCTGACTGACTTGCGGCAGTGAGGCAGACACTGTGACGTCATCAAGTGCATCACAAACTGCAAAGTGACCCGGCTAGCAGCTCGGGCAGTGGGAAGGGCTAGTAGAGGCAGGCGAAGCCAAGACAGTTGGGCTGTTGCTTGTGAGGTCATGGCATGACAGCAATGGGATTGGCCAGGAGTAGGCAGGTGTCATGAGGTCATCAAGGAGAGCAGCTGGGAAGGCTGCAGAGAAGACGAGTGGGCCCCTGGTGAGGCCCTGCCCTGGGCTGAAGCCACCTGTACTTGACATGGGAACCTACGGGAGGTGACATGAGAACTTGCGGGATGTGACAGAGGGCAGCGGGAGAAGAGAGCAGAAGTCTGGGCAGCAAGCGGCATGTGTCCCGGCTGGGTCTGGCAGGCGGCTGCAGATGGGGGAAGTGGCCAAAGTGCAGAGAGGGGAGCGCTGGGGACCTTGTGGGCAGTCAGGTCTTGCAAGGCCAACACGGATGCCTTGCGTGATGGCATCAGTGATGCCACTGAAGTCCCAGAGGAGCTAGGCAATGCTATGCAAACTCTCGATTTGGGGTAGAAATGGAGAAAAGCTGAGACTGTTGAGGAAGAAATAATTTGTGAGGGGGGCAATGAGTTGGGGAGGCTAGCGGGGCAGAGAAAGGGAGGGCTCAGGGTGAAAGGTGGAAGGAGCAGCCTGTGGAAGAGGGCTCAGGAGGGGGGCTGAAGGGGCCAGGTGCCCGTGGGGAGGGTGTGGTGAGTGCTGCTCTGGCCAAAGCCCGTGCCTGATGGCCGTGGTCTGTCCTGCTTCTTGTCCTGGTTTCAGCTGGGGTAGAGCTGTCTTCAGAGTAGTTCGTGTGGTGTTGTGGTTTAGATTTGTGCTGAGAACAGTGTTGATAAGAGGGATGTGTTTGTTATTGGTGATGAGTGCTTGCACAGCGCTAAGGCCTTTTCTGCTTCTGACGCTGCCCCGCCAGGCAGTAGGCTGGGGGTGCACGAGAAGTTGGTAGGGGACGCAGCTGGGACAGCTGAGCCCAAGTGACCAAGGGATATGCCAGACCAGAGGACATCGTGCTGAGCAACAGAAGCTGGGCTAAGAAGAGGGAAGCGGGGATGTTCAGAGTGATGGCGTTTATCTTCCGCAGTAGCCGTTAGGAGGGAGGAAGCCCTGCTTTCCTTTCAATGGCTAAACATCTGCCTGCTGGTGGGAGGCAGGGAAGGAAGGCCTCATTTTGCATTGTTTGCGTGTGCAGCTCTTGCTTTACCTATGAAAGTGCCTTTCTCTCAAGCCATGTCTTGTCTCACTTTTACCTTTCCTGGGCTCAGTCTTGGCGCGGGGGGGTGTGGGGGAGGGGGGTGGGGTGTGTGTGTGTGTGTGTGTGTGTTTGGGCGTACATGCTTTGCTGGTGAAGTGGGGCTAGCAAGGAGGAGGGGGGCGACAGCAGGATCTGGAGAGAGCCAGGCTTGGAGCTGCCAAGTGGGTAATATCTGTGAGTGTGGGCACGCCCAAAGGCCAGGCTCACAGTGGAGGGAGCATGGGGCTGCGTGAGCCCGCAGGTAAGTTCTGCCAGGAAGGTAGGGATGTGGGGTGTGGTGATGCTGAGTGAAGGCCAACGGTGTGACAGTGCTGCTTGGATGGTAGAAATTGGCCATCAGGAGGACGAATTTTCACTCCAAGGGTAGTGCTCCAGAGCTTGGGAGAGGGGAGACGCAGAGGAAGGTGAAGATGACATGCGTGGCTGGGAGGTGGATCGTGATGCCGTTTCTATTGCAGCAACCTGACTGACTTGCGGCAGTGAGGCAGACACTGTGACGTCATCAAGTGCATCACAAACTGCAAAGTGACCCGGCTAACAGCTCGGGCAGTGGGAAGGGCTAGTAGAGGCAGGCGAAGCCAAGACAGTTGGGCTGTTGCTTGTGAGGTCATGGCATGACAGCAATGGGATTGGCCAGGAGCAGGCAGGTGTCATGAGGTCATCAAGGAGAGCAGCTGGGAAGGCTGCAGAGAAGACGAGTGGGCCCCTGGTGAGGCCCTGCCCTGGGCTGAAGCCACCTGTACGTGACATGGGAACCTACGGGAGGTGACATGAGAACTTGCGGGATGTGACAGAGGGCAGCGGGAGAAGAGAGCAGAAGTCTGGGCGGCAAGCGGCATGTGTCCCGGCTGGGTCTGGCAGGCGGCTGCAGATGGGGGAAGTGGCCAAAGTGCAGAGAGGGGAGCGCTGGGGACCTTGTGGGCAGTCAGGTCTTGCAAGGCCAACACGGATGCCTTGCGTGATGGCATCAGTGATGCCACTGAAGTCCCAGAGGAGCTAGGCAATGCTATGCAAACTCTCGATTTGGGGTAGAAATGGAGAAAAGCTGAGACTGTTGAGGAAGAAATAATTTGTGAGGGGGGCAATGAGTTGGGGAGTCTAGCGGGGCAGAGAAAGGGAGGGCTCAGGGTGAAAGGTGGAAGGAGCAGCCTGTGGAAGAGGGCTCAGGAGGGGGGCTGAAGGGGCCAGGTGCCCGTGGGGAGGGTGTGGTGAGTGCTGCTCTGGCCAAAGCCCGTGCCTGATGGCCGTGGTCTGTCCTGCTTCTTGTCCTGGTTTCAGCTGGGGTAGAGTTATCTTCAGAGTAGTTCGTGTGGTGTTGTGGTTTAGATTTGTGCTGAGAACAGTGTTGATAAGAGGGATGTGTTTGTTATTGGTGATGAGTGCTTGCACAGCGCTAAGGCCTTTTCTGCTTCTGACGCTGCCCCGCCAGGCAGTAGGCTGGGGGTGCACGAGAAGTTGGTAGGGGACGCAGCTGGGACAGCTGAGCCCAAGTGACCAAGGGATATGCCAGACCAGAGGACATCGTGCTGAGCAACAGAAGCTGGGCTAAGAAGAGGGAAGCGGGGATGTTCAGAGTGATGGCGTTTATCTTCCGCAGTAGCCGTTAGGAGGGAGGAAGCCCTGCTTTCCTTTCAATGGCTAAACATCTGCCTGCTGGTGGGAGGCAGGGAAGGAAGGCCTCATTTTGCATTGTTTGCGTGTGCAGCTCTTGCTTTACCTATGAAAGTGCCTTTCTCTCAAGCCATGTCTTGTCTCACTTTTACCTTTCCTGGGCTCAGTCTTGGCGCGGGGGGGTGTGGGGGAGGGGGGTGGGGTGTGTGTGTGTGTGTGTGTGTGTGTGTGTTTGGGCGTACATGCTTTGCTGGTGAAGTGGGGCTAGCAAGGAGGAGGGGGGCGACATCAGGATCTGGAGAGAGCCAGGCTTGGAGCTGCCAAGTGGGTAATATCTGTGAGTGTGGGCACGCCCAAAGGCCAGGCTCACAGTGGAGGGAGCATGGGGCTGCGTGAGCCCGCAGGTAAGTTCTGCCCGGAAGGTAGGGATGTGGGGTGTGGTGATGCTGAGTGAAGGCCAACGGTGTGACAGTGGTGCTTGGATGGTAGAAATTGGCCATCAGGAGGACGAATTTTCACTCCAAGGGTAGTGCTCCAGAGCTTGGGAGAGGGGAGATGCAGAGGAAGGTGAAGATGACATGCGTGGCTGGGAGGTGGATCGTGATGCCGTTTCTATTGCAGCAACCTGACTGACTTGCGGCAGTGAGGCAGACACTGTGACGTCATCAAGTGCATCACAAACTGCAAAGTGACCCGGCTAGCAGCTCGGGCAGTGGGAAGGGCTAGTAGAGGCAGGCGAAGCCAAGACAGTTGGGCTGTTGCTTGTGAGGTCATGGCATGACAGCAATGGGATTGGCCAGGAGCAGGCAGGTGTCATGAGGTCATCAAGGAGAGCAGCTGGGAAGGCTGCAGAGAAGACGAGTGGGCCCCTGGTGAGGCCCTGCCCTGGGCTGAAGCCACCTGTACGTGAGATGGGAACCTACGGGAGGTGACATGAGAACTTGCGGGATGTGACAGAGGGCAGCGGGAGAAGAGAGCAGAAGTCTGGGCGGCAAGCGGCATGTGTCCCGGCTGGGTCTGGCAGGCGGCTGCAGATGGGGGAAGTGGCCAAAGTGCAGAGAGGGGAGCGCTGGGGACCTTGTGGGCAGTCAGGTCTTGCAAGGCCAACACGGATGCCTTGCGTGATGGCATCAGTGATGCCACTGAAGTCCCAGAGGAGCTAGGCAATGCTATGCAAACTCTCGATTTGGGGTAGAAATGGAGAAAAGCTGAGACTGTTGAGGAAGAAATAATTTGTGAGGGGGGCAATGAGTTGGGGAGGCTAGCGGGGCAGAGAAAGGGAGGGCTCAGGGTGAAAGGTGGAAGGAGCAGCCTGTGGAAGAGGGCTCAGGAGGGGGGCTGAAGGGGCCAGGTGCCCATGGGGAGGGTGTGGTGAGTGCTGCTCTGGCCAAAGCCCGTGCCTGATGGCCGTGGTCTGTCCTGCTTCTTGTCCTGGTTTCAGCTGGGGTAGAGCTGTCTTCAGAGTAGTTCGTGTGGTGTTGTGGTTTAGATTTGTGCTGAGAACAGTGTTGATAAGAGGGATGTGTTTGTTATTGGTGATGAGTGCTTGCACAGCGCTAAGGCCTTTTCTGCTTCTGACGCTGCCCCGCCAGGCAGTAGGCTGGGGGTGCACGAGAAGTTGGTAGGGGACGCAGCTGGGACAGCTGAGCCCAAGTGACCAAGGGATATGCCAGACCAGAGGACATCGTGCTGAGCAACAGAAGCTGGGCTAAGAAGAGGGAAGCGGGGATGTTCAGAGTGATGGCGTTTATCTTCCGCAGTAGCCGTTAGGAGGGAGGAAGCCCTGCTTTCCTTTCAATGGCTAAACATCTGCCTGCTGGTGGGAGGCAGGGAAGGAAGGCCTCATTTTGCATTGTTTGCGTGTGCAGCTCTTGCTTTACCTATGAAAGTGCCTTTCTCTCAAGCCATGTCTTGTCTCACTTTTACCTTTCCTGGGCTCAGTCTTGGCGCGGGGGGGTGTGGGTGGGTGTGTGTTTGTGTGTGTGGGTGTGTGTTTGTGTGTTTGGGCGTACATGCTTTGCTGGTGAAGTGGGGCTAGCAAGGAGGAGGAGGGCGACATCAGGATCTGGAGAGAGCCAGGCTTGGAGCTGCCAAGTGGGTAATATCTGTGAGTGTGGGCACGCCCAAAGGCCAGGCTCACAGTGGAGGGAGCATGGGGCTGCGTGAGCCCGCAGGTAAGTTCTGCCCGGAAGGTAGGGATGTGGGGTGTGGTGATGCTGAGTGAAGGCCAACGGTGTGACAGTGCTGCTTGGATGGTAGAAATTGGCCATCAGGAGGACGAATTTTCACTCCAAGGGTAGTGCTCCAGAGCTTGGGAGAGGGGAGATGCAGAGGAAGGTGAAGATGACATGCGTGGCTGGGAGGTGGATCGTGATGCCGTTTCTATTGCAGCAACCTGACTGACTTGCGGCAGTGAGGCAGACACTGTGACGTCATCAAGTGCATCACAAACTGCAAAGTGACCCGGCTAGCAGCTCGGGCAGTGGGAAGGGCTAGTAGAGGCAGGCGAAGCCAAGACAGTTGGGCTGTTGCTTGTGAGGTCATGGCATGACAGCAATGGGATTGGCCAGGAGCAGGCAGGTGTCATGAGGTCATCAAGGAGAGCAGCTGGGAAGGCTGCAGAGAAGACGAGCGGGCCCCTGGTGAGGCCCTGCCCTGGGCTGAAGCCACCTGTACGTGAGATGGGAACCTACGGGAGGTGACATGAGAACTTGCGGGATGTGACAGAGGGCAGCGGGAGAAGAGAGCAGAAGTCTGGGCGGCAAGCGGCATGTGTCCCGGCTGGGTCTGGCAGGCGGCTGCAGATGGGGGAAGTGGCCAAAGTGCAGAGAGGGGAGCGCTGGGGACCTTGTGGGCAGTCAGGTCTTGCAAGGCCAACACGGATGCCTTGCGTGATGGCATCAGTGATGCCACTGAAGTCCCAGAGGAGCTAGGCAATGCTATGCAAACTCTCGATTTGGGGTAGAAATGGAGAAAAGCTGAGACTGTTGAGGAAGAAATAATTTGTGAGGGGGGCAATGAGTTGGGGAGGCTAGCGGGGCAGAGAAAGGGAGGGCTCAGGGTGAAAGGTGGAAGGAGCAGCCTGTGGAAGAGGGCTCAGGAGGGGGGCTGAAGGGGCCAGGTGCCCATGGGGAGGGTGTGGTGAGTGCTGCTCTGGCCAAAGCCCGTGCCTGATGGCCGTGGTCTGTCCTGCTTCTTGTCCTGGTTTCAGCTGGGGTAGAGCTGTCTTCAGAGTAGTTCGTGTGGTGTTGTGGTTTAGATTTGTGCTGAGAACAGTGTTGATAAGAGGGATGTGTTTGTTATTGGTGATGAGTGCTTGCACAGCGCTAAGGCCTTTTCTGCTTCTGACGCTGCCCCGCCAGGCAGTAGGCTGGGGGTGCACGAGAAGTTGGTAGGGGACGCAGCTGGGACAGCTGAGCCCAAGTGACCAAGGGATATGCCAGACCAGAGGACATCGTGCTGAGCAACAGAAGCTGGGCTAAGAAGAGGGAAGCGGGGATGTTCAGAGTGATGGCGTTTATCTTCCGCAGTAGCCGTTAGGAGGGAGGAAGCCCTGCTTTCCTTTCAATGGCTAAACATCTGCCTGCTGGTGGGAGGCAGGGAAGGAAGGCCTCATTTTGCATTGTTTGCGTGTGCAGCTCTTGCTTTACCTATGAAAGTGCCTTTCTCTCAAGCCATGTCTTGTCTCACTTTTACCTTTCCTGGGCTCAGTCTTGGCGCGGGGGGGTGTGGGGGAGGGGGGTGGGGTGTGTGTGTGTGTGTGTGTGTGTGTGTGTTTGGGCGTACATGCTTTGCTGGTGAAGTGGGGCTAGCAAGGAGGAGGGGGGCGACATCAGGATCTGGAGAGAGCCAGGCTTGGAGCTGCCAAGTGGGTAATATCTGTGAGTGTGGGCACGCCCAAAGGCCAGGCTCACAGTGGAGGGAGCATGGGGCTGCGTGAGCCCGCAGGTAAGTTCTGCCCGGAAGGTAGGGATGTGGGGTGTGGTGATGCTGAGTGAAGGCCAACGGTGTGACAGTGCTGCTTGGATGGTAGAAATTGGCCATCAGGAGGACGAATTTTCACTCCAAGGGTAGTGCTCCAGAGCTTGGGAGAGGGGAGACGCAGAGGAAGGTGAAGATGACATGCGTGGCTGGGAGGTGGATCGTGATGCCGTTTCTATTGCAGCAACCTGACTGACTTGCGGCAGTGAGGCAGACACTGTGATGTCATCAAGTGCATCACAAACTGCAAAGTGACCCGGCTAGCAGCTCGGGCAGTGGGAAGGGCTAGTAGAGGCAGGCGAAGCCAAGACAGTTGGGCTGTTGCTTGTGAGGTCATGGCATGACAGCAATGGGATTGGCCAGGAGCAGGCAGGTGTCATGAGGTCATCAAGGAGAGCAGCTGGGAAGGCTGCAGAGAAGACGAGTGGGCCCCTGGTGAGGCCCTGCCCTGGGCTGAAGCCACCTGTACGTGAGATGGGAACCTACGGGAGGTGACATGAGAACTTGCGGGATGTGACAGAGGGCAGCGGGAGAAGAGAGCAGAAGTCTGGGCGGCAAGCGGCATGTGTCCCGGCTGGGTCTGGCAGGCGGCTGCAGATGGGGGAAGTGGCCAAAGTGCAGAGAGGGGAGCGCTGGGGACCTTGTGGGCAGTCAGGTCTTGCAAGGCCAACACGGATGCCTTGCGTGATGGCATCAGTGATGCCACTGAAGTCCCAGAGGAGCTAGGCAATGCTATGCAAACTCTCGATTTGGGGTAGAAATGGAGAAAAGCTGAGACTGTTGAGGAAGAAATAATTTGTGAGGGGGGCAATGAGTTGGGGAGGCTAGCGGGGCAGAGAAAGGGAGGGCTCAGGGTGAAAGGTGGAAGGAGCAGCCTGTGGAAGAGGGCTCAGGAGGGGGGCTGAAGGGGCCAGGTGCCCGTGGGGAGGGTGTGGTGAGTGCTGCTCTGGCCAAAGCCCGTGCCTGATGGCCGTGGTCTGTCCTGCTTCTTGTCCTGGTTTCAGCTGGGGTAGAGTTATCTTCAGAGTAGTTCGTGTGGTGTTGTGGTTTAGATTTGTGCTGAGAACAGTGTTGATAAGAGGGATGTGTTTGTTATTGGTGATGAGTGCTTGCACAGCGCTAAGGCCTTTTCTGCTTCTGACGCTGCCCCGCCAGGCAGTAGGCTGGGGGTGCACGAGAAGTTGGTAGGGGACGCAGCTGGGACAGCTGAGCCCAAGTGACCAAGGGATATGCCAGACCAGAGGACATCGTGCTGAGCAACAGAAGCTGGGCTAAGAAGAGGGAAGCGGGGATGTTCAGAGTGATGGCGTTTATCTTCCGCAGTAGCCGTTAGGAGGGAGGAAGCCCTGCTTTCCTTTCAATGGCTAAACATCTGCCTGCTGGTGGGAGGCAGGGAAGGAAGGCCTCATTTTGCATTGTTTGCGTGTGCAGCTCTTGCTTTACCTATGAAAGTGCCTTTCTCTCAAGCCATGTCTTGTCTCACTTTTACCTTTCCTGGGCTCAGTCTTGGCGCGGGGGGGTGTGGGGGAGGGGGGTGGGGGGTGTGTGTGTGTGTGTGTGTGTTTGGGCGTACATGCTTTGCTGGTGAAGTGGGGCTAGCAAGGAGGAGGGGGGCGACAGCAGGATCTGGAGAGAGCCAGGCTTGGAGCTGCCAAGTGGGTAATATCTGTGAGTGTGGGCACGCCCAAAGGCCAGGCTCACAGTGGAGGGAGCATGGGGCTGCGTGAGCCCGCAGGTAAGTTCTGCCAGGAAGGTAGGGATGTGGGGTGTGGTGATGCTGAGTGAAGGCCAACGGTGTGACAGTGCTGCTTGGATGGTAGAAATTGGCCATCAGGAGGACGAATTTTCACTCCAAGGGTAGTGCTCCAGAGCTTGGGAGAGGGGAGACGCAGAGGAAGGTGAAGATGACATGCGTGGCTGGGAGGTGGATCGTGATGCCGTTTCTATTGCAGCAACCTGACTGACTTGCGGCAGTGAGGCAGACACTGTGACGTCATCAAGTGCATCACAAACTGCAAAGTGACCCGGCTAACAGCTCGGGCAGTGGGAAGGGCTAGTAGAGGCAGGCGAAGCCAAGACAGTTGGGCTGTTGCTTGTGAGGTCATGGCATGACAGCAATGGGATTGGCCAGGAGCAGGCAGGTGTCATGAGGTCATCAAGGAGAGCAGCTGGGAAGGCTGCAGAGAAGACGAGTGGGCCCCTGGTGAGGCCCTGCCCTGGGCTGAAGCCACCTGTACGTGACATGGGAACCTACGGGAGGTGACATGAGAACTTGCGGGATGTGACAGAGGGCAGCGGGAGAAGAGAGCAGAAGTCTGGGCGGCAAGCGGCATGTGTCCCGGCTGGGTCTGGCAGGCGGCTGCAGATGGGGGAAGTGGCCAAAGTGCAGAGAGGGGAGCGCTGGGGACCTTGTGGGCAGTCAGGTCTTGCAAGGCCAACACGGATGCCTTGCGTGATGGCATCAGTGATGCCACTGAAGTCCCAGAGGAGCTAGGCAATGCTATGCAAACTCTCGATTTGGGGTAGAAATGGAGAAAAGCTGAGACTGTTGAGGAAGAAATAATTTGTGAGGGGGGCAATGAGTTGGGGAGTCTAGCGGGGCAGAGAAAGGGAGGGCTCAGGGTGAAAGGTGGAAGGAGCAGCCTGTGGAAGAGGGCTCAGGAGGGGGGCTGAAGGGGCCAGGTGCCCGTGGGGAGGGTGTGGTGAGTGCTGCTCTGGCCAAAGCCCGTGCCTGATGGCCGTGGTCTGTCCTGCTTCTTGTCCTGGTTTCAGCTGGGGTAGAGTTATCTTCAGAGTAGTTCGTGTGGTGTTGTGGTTTAGATTTGTGCTGAGAACAGTGTTGATAAGAGGGATGTGTTTGTTATTGGTGATGAGTGCTTGCACAGCGCTAAGGCCTTTTCTGCTTCTGACGCTGCCCCGCCAGGCAGTAGGCTGGGGGTGCACGAGAAGTTGGTAGGGGACGCAGCTGGGACAGCTGAGCCCAAGTGACCAAGGGATATGCCAGACCAGAGGACATCGTGCTGAGCAACAGAAGCTGGGCTAAGAAGAGGGAAGCGGGGATGTTCAGAGTGATGGCGTTTATCTTCCGCAGTAGCCGTTAGGAGGGAGGAAGCCCTGCTTTCCTTTCAATGGCTAAACATCTGCCTGCTGGTGGGAGGCAGGGAAGGAAGGCCTCATTTTGCATTGTTTGCGTGTGCAGCTCTTGCTTTACCTATGAAAGTGCCTTTCTCTCAAGCCATGTCTTGTCTCACTTTTACCTTTCCTGGGCTCAGTCTTGGCGCGGGGGGGTGTGGGGGAGGGGGGTGGGGGGTGTGTGTGTGTGTGTGTGTGTGTGTGTTTGGGCGTACATGCTTTGCTGGTGAAGTGGGGCTAGCAAGGAGGAGGGGGGCGACATCAGGATCTGGAGAGAGCCAGGCTTGGAGCTGCCAAGTGGGTAATATCTGTGAGTGTGGGCACGCCCAAAGGCCAGGCTCACAGTGGAGGGAGCATGGGGCTGCGTGAGCCCGCAGGTAAGTTCTGCCCGGAAGGTAGGGATGTGGGGTGTGGTGATGCTGAGTGAAGGCCAACGGTGTGACAGTGGTGCTTGGATGGTAGAAATTGGCCATCAGGAGGACGAATTTTCACTCCAAGGGTAGTGCTCCAGAGCTTGGGAGAGGGGAGATGCAGAGGAAGGTGAAGATGACATGCGTGGCTGGGAGGTGGATCGTGATGCCGTTTCTATTGCAGCAACCTGACTGACTTGCGGCAGTGAGGCAGACACTGTGACGTCATCAAGTGCATCACAAACTGCAAAGTGACCCGGCTAGCAGCTCGGGCAGTGGGAAGGGCTAGTAGAGGCAGGCGAAGCCAAGACAGTTGGGCTGTTGCTTGTGAGGTCATGGCATGACAGCAATGGGATTGGCCAGGAGCAGGCAGGTGTCATGAGGTCATCAAGGAGAGCAGCTGGGAAGGCTGCAGAGAAGACGAGTGGGCCCCTGGTGAGGCCCTGCCCTGGGCTGAAGCCACCTGTACGTGAGATGGGAACCTACGGGAGGTGACATGAGAACTTGCGGGATGTGACAGAGGGCAGCGGGGGAAGAGAGCAGAAGTCTGGGCAGCAAGCGGCATGTGTCCCGGCTGGGTCTGGCAGGCGGCTGCAGATGGGGGAAGTGGCCAAAGTGCAGAGAGGGGAGCGCTGGGGACCTTGTGGGCAGTCAGGTCTTGCAAGGCCAACACGGATGCCTTGCGTGATGGCATCAGTGATGCCACTGAAGTCCCAGAGGAGCTAGGCAATGCTATGCAAACTCTCGATTTGGGGTAGAAATGGAGAAAAGCTGAGACTGTTGAGGAAGAAATAATTTGTGAGGGGGGCAATGAGTTGGGGAGGCTAGCGGGGCAGAGAAAGGGAGGGCTCAGGGTGAAAGGTGGAAGGAGCAGCCTGTGGAAGAGGGCTCAGGAGGGGGGCTGAAGGGGCCAGGTGCCCGTGGGGAGGGTGTGGTGAGTGCTGCTCTGGCCAAAGCCCGTGCCTGATGGCCGTGGTCTGTCCTGCTTCTTGTCCTGGTTTCAGCTGGGGTAGAGCTGTCTTCAGAGTAGTTCGTGTGGTGTTGTGGTTTAGATTTGTGCTGAGAACAGTGTTGATAAGAGGGATGTGTTTGTTATTGGTGATGAGTGCTTGCACAGCGCTAAGGCCTTTTCTGCTTCTGACGCTGCCCCGCCAGGCAGTAGGCTGGGGGTGCACGAGAAGTTGGTAGGGGACGCAGCTGGGACAGCTGAGCCCAAGTGACCAAGGGATATGCCAGACCAGAGGACATCGTGCTGAGCAACAGAAGCTGGGCTAAGAAGAGGGAAGCGGGGATGTTCAGAGTGATGGCGTTTATCTTCCGCAGTAGCCGTTAGGAGGGAGGAAGCCCTGCTTTCCTTTCAATGGCTAAACATCTGCCTGCTGGTGGGAGGCAGGGAAGGAAGGCCTCATTTTGCATTGTTTGCGTGTGCAGCTCTTGCTTTACCTATGAAAGTGCCTTTCTCTCAAGCCATGTCTTGTCTCACTTTTACCTTTCCTGGGCTCAGTCTTGGCGCGGGGGAGTGTGGGTGGGTGTGTGTTTGTGTGTGTGGGTGTGTGTTTGTGTGTTTGGGCGTACATGCTTTGCTGGTGAAGTGGGGCTAGCAAGGAGGAGGAGGGCGACAGCAGGATCTGGAGAGAGCCAGTCTTGGAGCTGCCAAGTGGGTAATATCTGTGAGTGTGGGCACGCCCAAAGGCCAGGCTCACAGTGGAGGGAGCATGGGGCTGCGTGAGCCCGCAGGTAAGTTCTGCCCGGAAGGTAGGGATGTGGGGTGTGGTGATGCTGAGTGAAGGCCAACGGTGTGACAGTGGTGCTTGGATGGTAGAAATTGGCCATCAGGAGGACGAATTTTCACTCCAAGGGTAGTGCTCCAGAGCTTGGGAGAGGGGAGATGCAGAGGAAGGTGAAGATGACATGCGTGGCTGGGAGGTGGATCGTGATGCCGTTTCTATTGCAGCAACCTGACTGACTTGCGGCAGTGAGGCAGACACTGTGACGTCATCAAGTGCATCACAAACTGCAAAGTGACCCGGCTAGCAGCTCGGGCAGTGGGAAGGGCTAGTAGAGGCAGGCGAAGCCAAGACAGTTGGGCTGTTGCTTGTGAGGTCATGGCATGACAGCAATGGGATTGGCCAGGAGCAGGCAGGTGTCATGAGGTCATCAAGGAGAGCAGCTGGGAAGGCTGCAGAGAAGACGAGTGGGCCCCTGGTGAGGCCCTGCCCTGGGCTGAAGCCACCTGTACGTGAGATGGGAACCTACGGGAGGTGACATGAGAACTTGCGGGATGTGACAGAGGGCAGCGGGAGAAGAGAGCAGAAGTCTGGGCAGCAAGCGGCATGTGTCCCGGCTGGGTCTGGCAGGCGGCTGCAGATGGGGGAAGTGGCCAAAGTGCAGAGAGGGGAGCGCTGGGGACCTTGTGGGCAGTCAGGTCTTGCAAGGCCAACACGGATGCCTTGCGTGATGGCATCAGTGATGCCACTGAAGTCCCAGAGGAGCTAGGCAATGCTATGCAAACTCTCGATTTGGGGTAGAAATGGAGAAAAGCTGAGACTGTTGAGGAAGAAATAATTTGTGAGGGGGGCAATGAGTTGGGGAGGCTAGCGGGGCAGAGAAAGGGAGGGCTCAGGGTGAAAGGTGGAAGGAGCAGCCTGTGGAAGAGGGCTCAGGAGGGGGGCTGAAGGGGCCAGGTGCCCGTGGGGAGGGTGTGGTGAGTGCTGCTCTGGCCAAAGCCCGTGCCTGATGGCCGTGGTCTGTCCTGCTTCTTGTCCTGGTTTCAGCTGGGGTAGAGCTGTCTTCAGAGTAGTTCGTGTGGTGTTGTGGTTTAGATTTGTGCTGAGAACAGTGTTGATAAGAGGGATGTGTTTGTTATTGGTGATGAGTGCTTGCACAGCGCTAAGGCCTTTTCTGCTTCTGACGCTGCCCCGCCAGGCAGTAGGCTGGGGGTGCACGAGAAGTTGGTAGGGGACGCAGCTGGGACAGCTGAGCCCAAGTGACCAAGGGATATGCCAGACCAGAGGACATCGTGCTGAGCAACAGAAGCTGGGCTAAGAAGAGGGAAGCGGGGATGTTCAGAGTGATGGCGTTTATCTTCCGCAGTAGCCGTTAGGAGGGAGGAAGCCCTGCTTTCCTTTCAATGGCTAAACATCTGCCTGCTGGTGGGAGGCAGGGAAGGAAGGCCTCATTTTGCATTGTTTGCGTGTGCAGCTCTTGCTTTACCTATGAAAGTGCCTTTCTCTCAAGCCATGTCTTGTCTCACTTTTACCTTTCCTGGGCTCAGTCTTGGCGCGGGGGGGTGTGGGGGAGGGGGGTGGGGGGGTGTGTGTGTGTGTGTGTGTGTGTGTGTTTGGGCGTACATGCTTTGCTGGTGAAGTGGGGCTAGCAAGGAGGAGGGGGGCGACATCAGGATCTGGAGAGAGCCAGGCTTGGAGCTGCCAAGTGGGTAATATCTGTGAGTGTGGGCACGCCCAAAGGCCAGGCTCACAGTGGAGGGAGCATGGGGCTGCGTGAGCCCGCAGGTAAGTTCTGCCCGGAAGGTAGGGATGTGGGGTGTGGTGATGCTGAGTGAAGGCCAACGGTGTGACAGTGCTGCTTGGATGGTAGAAATTGGCCATCAGGAGGACGAATTTTCACTCCAAGGGTAGTGCTCCAGAGCTTGGGAGAGGGGAGACGCAGAGGAAGGTGAAGATGACATGCGTGGCTGGGAGGTGGATCGTGATGCCGTTTCTATTGCAGCAACCTGACTGACTTGCGGCAGTGAGGCAGACACTGTGATGTCATCAAGTGCATCACAAACTGCAAAGTGACCCGGCTAGCAGCTCGGGCAGTGGGAAGGGCTAGTAGAGGCAGGCGAAGCCAAGACAGTTGGGCTGTTGCTTGTGAGGTCATGGCATGACAGCAATGGGATTGGCCAGGAGCAGGCAGGTGTCATGAGGTCATCAAGGAGAGCAGCTGGGAAGGCTGCAGAGAAGACGAGTGGGCCCCTGGTGAGGCCCTGCCCTGGGCTGAAGCCACCTGTACGTGAGATGGGAACCTACGGGAGGTGACATGAGAACTTGCGGGATGTGACAGAGGGCAGCGGGAGAAGAGAGCAGAAGTCTGGGCGGCAAGCGGCATGTGTCCCGGCTGGGTCTGGCAGGCGGCTGCAGATGGGGGAAGTGGCCAAAGTGCAGAGAGGGGAGCGCTGGGGACCTTGTGGGCAGTCAGGTCTTGCAAGGCCAACACGGATGCCTTGCGTGATGGCATCAGTGATGCCACTGAAGTCCCAGAGGAGCTAGGCAATGCTATGCAAACTCTCGATTTGGGGTAGAAATGGAGAAAAGCTGAGACTGTTGAGGAAGAAATAATTTGTGAGGGGGGCAATGAGTTGGGGAGGCTAGCGGGGCAGAGAAAGGGAGGGCTCAGGGTGAAAGGTGGAAGGAGCAGCCTGTGGAAGAGGGCTCAGGAGGGGGGCTGAAGGGGCCAGGTGCCCGTGGGGAGGGTGTGGTGAGTGCTGCTCTGGCCAAAGCCCGTGCCTGATGGCCGTGGTCTGTCCTGCTTCTTGTCCTGGTTTCAGCTGGGGTAGAGTTATCTTCAGAGTAGTTCGTGTGGTGTTGTGGTTTAGATTTGTGCTGAGAACAGTGTTGATAAGAGGGATGTGTTTGTTATTGGTGATGAGTGCTTGCACAGCGCTAAGGCCTTTTCTGCTTCTGACGCTGCCCCGCCAGGCAGTAGGCTGGGGGTGCACGAGAAGTTGGTAGGGGACGCAGCTGGGACAGCTGAGCCCAAGTGACCAAGGGATATGCCAGACCAGAGGACATCGTGCTGAGCAACAGAAGCTGGGCTAAGAAGAGGGAAGCGGGGATGTTCAGAGTGATGGCGTTTATCTTCCGCAGTAGCCGTTAGGAGGGAGGAAGCCCTGCTTTCCTTTCAATGGCTAAACATCTGCCTGCTGGTGGGAGGCAGGGAAGGAAGGCCTCATTTTGCATTGTTTGCGTGTGCAGCTCTTGCTTTACCTATGAAAGTGCCTTTCTCTCAAGCCATGTCTTGTCTCACTTTTACCTTTCCTGGGCTCAGTCTTGGCGCGGGGGGGGTGTGGGGGAGGGGGGGTGGGGTGTGTGTGTGTGTGTGTGTGTGTTTGGGCGTACATGCTTTGCTGGTGAAGTGGGGCTAGCAAGGAGGAGGGGGGGCGACAGCAGGATCTGGAGAGAGCCAGGCTTGGAGCTGCCAAGTGGGTAATATCTGTGAGTGTGGGCACGCCCAAAGGCCAGGCTCACAGTGGAGGGAGCATGGGGCTGCGTGAGCCCGCAGGTAAGTTCTGCCAGGAAGGTAGGGATGTGGGGTGTGGTGATGCTGAGTGAAGGCCAACGGTGTGACAGTGCTGCTTGGATGGTAGAAATTGGCCATCAGGAGGACGAATTTTCACTCCAAGGGTAGTGCTCCAGAGCTTGGGAGAGGGGAGACGCAGAGGAAGGTGAAGATGACATGCGTGGCTGGGAGGTGGATCGTGATGCCGTTTCTATTGCAGCAACCTGACTGACTTGCGGCAGTGAGGCAGACACTGTGACGTCATCAAGTGCATCACAAACTGCAAAGTGACCCGGCTAACAGCTCGGGCAGTGGGAAGGGCTAGTAGAGGCAGGCGAAGCCAAGACAGTTGGGCTGTTGCTTGTGAGGTCATGGCATGACAGCAATGGGATTGGCCAGGAGCAGGCAGGTGTCATGAGGTCATCAAGGAGAGCAGCTGGGAAGGCTGCAGAGAAGACGAGTGGGCCCCTGGTGAGGCCCTGCCCTGGGCTGAAGCCACCTGTACGTGACATGGGAACCTACGGGAGGTGACATGAGAACTTGCGGGATGTGACAGAGGGCAGCGGGAGAAGAGAGCAGAAGTCTGGGCGGCAAGCGGCATGTGTCCCGGCTGGGTCTGGCAGGCGGCTGCAGATGGGGGAAGTGGCCAAAGTGCAGAGAGGGGAGCGCTGGGGACCTTGTGGGCAGTCAGGTCTTGCAAGGCCAACACGGATGCCTTGCGTGATGGCATCAGTGATGCCACTGAAGTCCCAGAGGAGCTAGGCAATGCTATGCAAACTCTCGATTTGGGGTAGAAATGGAGAAAAGCTGAGACTGTTGAGGAAGAAATAATTTGTGAGGGGGGCAATGAGTTGGGGAGTCTAGCGGGGCAGAGAAAGGGAGGGCTCAGGGTGAAAGGTGGAAGGAGCAGCCTGTGGAAGAGGGCTCAGGAGGGGGGCTGAAGGGGCCAGGTGCCCGTGGGGAGGGTGTGGTGAGTGCTGCTCTGGCCAAAGCCCGTGCCTGATGGCCGTGGTCTGTCCTGCTTCTTGTCCTGGTTTCAGCTGGGGTAGAGTTATCTTCAGAGTAGTTCGTGTGGTGTTGTGGTTTAGATTTGTGCTGAGAACAGTGTTGATAAGAGGGATGTGTTTGTTATTGGTGATGAGTGCTTGCACAGCGCTAAGGCCTTTTCTGCTTCTGACGCTGCCCCGCCAGGCAGTAGGCTGGGGGTGCACGAGAAGTTGGTAGGGGACGCAGCTGGGACAGCTGAGCCCAAGTGACCAAGGGATATGCCAGACCAGAGGACATCGTGCTGAGCAACAGAAGCTGGGCTAAGAAGAGGGAAGCGGGGATGTTCAGAGTGATGGCGTTTATCTTCCGCAGTAGCCGTTAGGAGGGAGGAAGCCCTGCTTTCCTTTCAATGGCTAAACATCTGCCTGCTGGTGGGAGGCAGGGAAGGAAGGCCTCATTTTGCATTGTTTGCGTGTGCAGCTCTTGCTTTACCTATGAAAGTGCCTTTCTCTCAAGCCATGTCTTGTCTCACTTTTACCTTTCCTGGGCTCAGTCTTGGCGCGGGGGGGGTGTGGGGGAGGGGGGTGGGGGGTGTGTGTGTGTGTGTGTGTGTGTGTGTTTGGGCGTACATGCTTTGCTGGTGAAGTGGGGCTAGCAAGGAGGAGGGGGGCGACATCAGGATCTGGAGAGAGCCAGGCTTGGAGCTGCCAAGTGGGTAATATCTGTGAGTGTGGGCACGCCCAAAGGCCAGGCTCACAGTGGAGGGAGCATGGGGCTGCGTGAGCCCGCAGGTAAGTTCTGCCCGGAAGGTAGGGATGTGGGGTGTGGTGATGCTGAGTGAAGGCCAACGGTGTGACAGTGGTGCTTGGATGGTAGAAATTGGCCATCAGGAGGACGAATTTTCACTCCAAGGGTAGTGCTCCAGAGCTTGGGAGAGGGGAGATGCAGAGGAAGGTGAAGATGACATGCGTGGCTGGGAGGTGGATCGTGATGCCGTTTCTATTGCAGCAACCTGACTGACTTGCGGCAGTGAGGCAGACACTGTGACGTCATCAAGTGCATCACAAACTGCAAAGTGACCCGGCTAGCAGCTCGGGCAGTGGGAAGGGCTAGTAGAGGCAGGCGAAGCCAAGACAGTTGGGCTGTTGCTTGTGAGGTCATGGCATGACAGCAATGGGATTGGCCAGGAGCAGGCAGGTGTCATGAGGTCATCAAGGAGAGCAGCTGGGAAGGCTGCAGAGAAGACGAGTGGGCCCCTGGTGAGGCCCTGCCCTGGGCTGAAGCCACCTGTACGTGACATGGGAACCTACGGGAGGTGACATGAGAACTTGCGGGATGTGACAGAGGGCAGCGGGGGAAGAGAGCAGAAGTCTGGGCAGCAAGCGGCATGTGTCCCGGCTGGGTCTGGCAGGCGGCTGCAGATGGGGGAAGTGGCCAAAGTGCAGAGAGGGGAGCGCTGGGGACCTTGTGGGCAGTCAGGTCTTGCAAGGCCAACACGGATGCCTTGCGTGATGGCATCAGTGATGCCACTGAAGTCCCAGAGGAGCTAGGCAATGCTATGCAAACTCTCGATTTGGGGTAGAAATGGAGAAAAGCTGAGACTGTTGAGGAAGAAATAATTTGTGAGGGGGGCAATGAGTTGGGGAGGCTAGCGGGGCAGAGAAAGGGAGGGCTCAGGGTGAAAGGTGGAAGGAGCAGCCTGTGGAAGAGGGCTCAGGAGGGGGGCTGAAGGGGCCAGGTGCCCGTGGGGAGGGTGTGGTGAGTGCTGCTCTGGCCAAAGCCCGTGCCTGATGGCCGTGGTCTGTCCTGCTTCTTGTCCTGGTTTCAGCTGGGGTAGAGCTGTCTTCAGAGTAGTTCGTGTGGTGTTGTGGTTTAGATTTGTGCTGAGAACAGTGTTGATAAGAGGGATGTGTTTGTTATTGGTGATGAGTGCTTGCACAGCGCTAAGGCCTTTTCTGCTTCTGACGCTGCCCCGCCAGGCAGTAGGCTGGGGGTGCACGAGAAGTTGGTAGGGGACGCAGCTGGGACAGCTGAGCCCAAGTGACCAAGGGATATGCCAGACCAGAGGACATCGTGCTGAGCAACAGAAGCTGGGCTAAGAAGAGGGAAGCGGGGATGTTCAGAGTGATGGCGTTTATCTTCCGCAGTAGCCGTTAGGAGGGAGGAAGCCCTGCTTTCCTTTCAATGGCTAAACATCTGCCTGCTGGTGGGAGGCAGGGAAGGAAGGCCTCATTTTGCATTGTTTGCGTGTGCAGCTCTTGCTTTACCTATGAAAGTGCCTTTCTCTCAAGCCATGTCTTGTCTCACTTTTACCTTTCCTGGGCTCAGTCTTGGCGCGGGGGAGTGTGGGTGGGTGTGTGTTTGTGTGTGTGGGTGTGTGTTTGTGTGTTTGGGCGTACATGCTTTGCTGGTGAAGTGGGGCTAGCAAGGAGGAGGAGGGCGACAGCAGGATCTGGAGAGAGCCAGGCTTGGAGCTGCCAAGTGGGTAATATCTGTGAGTGTGGGCACGCCCAAAGGCCAGGCTCACAGTGGAGGGAGCATGGGGCTGCGTGAGCCCGCAGGTAAGTTCTGCCAGGAAGGTAGGGATGTGGGGTGTGGTGATGCTGAGTGAAGGCCAACGGTGTGACAGTGGTGCTTGGATGGTAGAAATTGGCCATCAGGAGGACGAATTTTCACTCCAAGGGTAGTGCTCCAGAGCTTGGGAGAGGGGAGATGCAGAGGAAGGTGAAGATGACATGCGTGGCTGGGAGGTGGATCGTGATGCCGTTTCTATTGCAGCAACCTGACTGACTTGCGGCAGTGAGGCAGACACTGTGACGTCATCAAGTGCATCACAAACTGCAAAGTGACCCGGCTAGCAGCTCGGGCAGTGGGAAGGGCTAGTAGAGGCAGGCGAAGCCAAGACAGTTGGGCTGTTGCTTGTGAGGTCATGGCATGACAGCAATGGGATTGGCCAGGAGCAGGCAGGTGTCATGAGGTCATCAAGGAGAGCAGCTGGGAAGGCTGCAGAGAAGACGAGTGGGCCCCTGGTGAGGCCCTGCCCTGGGCTGAAGCCACCTGTACGTGAGATGGGAACCTACGGGAGGTGACATGAGAACTTGCGGGATGTGACAGAGGGCAGCGGGAGAAGAGAGCAGAAGTCTGGGCAGCAAGCGGCATGTGTCCCGGCTGGGTCTGGCAGGCGGCTGCAGATGGGGGAAGTGGCCAAAGTGCAGAGAGGGGAGCGCTGGGGACCTTGTGGGCAGTCAGGTCTTGCAAGGCCAACACGGATGCCTTGCGTGATGGCATCAGTGATGCCACTGAAGTCCCAGAGGAGCTAGGCAATGCTATGCAAACTCTCGATTTGGGGTAGAAATGGAGAAAAGCTGAGACTGTTGAGGAAGAAATAATTTGTGAGGGGGGCAATGAGTTGGGGAGGCTAGCGGGGCAGAGAAAGGGAGGGCTCAGGGTGAAAGGTGGAAGGAGCAGCCTGTGGAAGAGGGCTCAGGAGGGGGGCTGAAGGGGCCAGGTGCCCGTGGGGAGGGTGTGGTGAGTGCTGCTCTGGCCAAAGCCCGTGCCTGATGGCCGTGGTCTGTCCTGCTTCTTGTCCTGGTTTCAGCTGGGGTAGAGCTGTCTTCAGAGTAGTTCGTGTGGTGTTGTGGTTTAGATTTGTGCTGAGAACAGTGTTGATAAGAGGGATGTGTTTGTTATTGGTGATGAGTGCTTGCACAGCGCTAAGGCCTTTTCTGCTTCTGACGCTGCCCCGCCAGGCAGTAGGCTGGGGGTGCACGAGAAGTTGGTAGGGGACGCAGCTGGGACAGCTGAGCCCAAGTGACCAAGGGATATGCCAGACCAGAGGACATCGTGCTGAGCAACAGAAGCTGGGCTAAGAAGAGGGAAGCGGGGATGTTCAGAGTGATGGCGTTTATCTTCCGCAGTAGCCGTTAGGAGGGAGGAAGCCCTGCTTTCCTTTCAATGGCTAAACATCTGCCTGCTGGTGGGAGGCAGGGAAGGAAGGCCTCATTTTGCATTGTTTGCGTGTGCAGCTCTTGCTTTACCTATGAAAGTGCCTTTCTCTCAAGCCATGTCTTGTCTCACTTTTACCTTTCCTGGGCTCAGTCTTGGCGCGGGGGGGTGTGGGGGGAGGGGGGTGGGGTGTGTGTGTGTGTGTGTGTGTGTTTGGGCGTACATGCTTTGCTGGTGAAGTGGGGCTAGCAAGGAGGAGGGGGGCGACATCAGGATCTGGAGAGAGCCAGGCTTGGAGCTGCCAAGTGGGTAATATCTGTGAGTGTGGGCACGCCCAAAGGCCAGGCTCACAGTGGAGGGAGCATGGGGCTGCGTGAGCCCGCAGGTAAGTTCTGCCAGGAAGGTAGGGATGTGGGGTGTGGTGATGCTGAGTGAAGGCCAACGGTGTGACAGTGCTGCTTGGATGGTAGAAATTGGCCATCAGGAGGACGAATTTTCACTCCAAGGGTAGTGCTCCAGAGCTTGGGAGAGGGGAGACGCAGAGGAAGGTGAAGATGACATGCGTGGCTGGGAGGTGGATCGTGATGCCGTTTCTATTGCAGCAACCTGACTGACTTGCGGCAGTGAGGCAGACACTGTGACGTCATCAAGTGCATCACAAACTGCAAAGTGACCCGGCTAACAGCTCGGGCAGTGGGAAGGGCTAGTAGAGGCAGGCGAAGCCAAGACAGTTGGGCTGTTGCTTGTGAGGTCATGGCATGACAGCAATGGGATTGGCCAGGAGCAGGCAGGTGTCATGAGGTCATCAAGGAGAGCAGCTGGGAAGGCTGCAGAGAAGACGAGTGGGCCCCTGGTGAGGCCCTGCCCTGGGCTGAAGCCACCTGTACGTGACATGGGAACCTACGGGAGGTGACATGAGAACTTGCGGGATGTGACAGAGGGCAGCGGGAGAAGAGAGCAGAAGTCTGGGCGGCAAGCGGCATGTGTCCCGGCTGGGTCTGGCAGGCGGCTGCAGATGGGGGAAGTGGCCAAAGTGCAGAGAGGGGAGCGCTGGGGACCTTGTGGGCAGTCAGGTCTTGCAAGGCCAACACGGATGCCTTGCGTGATGGCATCAGTGATGCCACTGAAGTCCCAGAGGAGCTAGGCAATGCTATGCAAACTCTCGATTTGGGGTAGAAATGGAGAAAAGCTGAGACTGTTGAGGAAGAAATAATTTGTGAGGGGGGCAATGAGTTGGGGAGTCTAGCGGGGCAGAGAAAGGGAGGGCTCAGGGTGAAAGGTGGAAGGAGCAGCCTGTGGAAGAGGGCTCAGGAGGGGGGCTGAAGGGGCCAGGTGCCCGTGGGGAGGGTGTGGTGAGTGCTGCTCTGGCCAAAGCCCGTGCCTGATGGCCGTGGTCTGTCCTGCTTCTTGTCCTGGTTTCAGCTGGGGTAGAGTTATCTTCAGAGTAGTTCGTGTGGTGTTGTGGTTTAGATTTGTGCTGAGAACAGTGTTGATAAGAGGGATGTGTTTGTTATTGGTGATGAGTGCTTGCACAGCGCTAAGGCCTTTTCTGCTTCTGACGCTGCCCCGCCAGGCAGTAGGCTGGGGGTGCACGAGAAGTTGGTAGGGGACGCAGCTGGGACAGCTGAGCCCAAGTGACCAAGGGATATGCCAGACCAGAGGACATCGTGCTGAGCAACAGAAGCTGGGCTAAGAAGAGGGAAGCGGGGATGTTCAGAGTGATGGCGTTTATCTTCCGCAGTAGCCGTTAGGAGGGAGGAAGCCCTGCTTTCCTTTCAATGGCTAAACATCTGCCTGCTGGTGGGAGGCAGGGAAGGAAGGCCTCATTTTGCATTGTTTGCGTGTGCAGCTCTTGCTTTACCTATGAAAGTGCCTTTCTCTCAAGCCATGTCTTGTCTCACTTTTACCTTTCCTGGGCTCAGTCTTGGCGCGGGGGGGTGTGGGGGAGGGGGGTGGGGGGGTGTGTGTGTGTGTGTGTGTGTGTGTGTTTGGGCGTACATGCTTTGCTGGTGAAGTGGGGCTAGCAAGGAGGAGGGGGGGCGACATCAGGATCTGGAGAGAGCCAGGCTTGGAGCTGCCAAGTGGGTAATATCTGTGAGTGTGGGCACGCCCAAAGGCCAGGCTCACAGTGGAGGGAGCATGGGGCTGCGTGAGCCCGCAGGTAAGTTCTGCCCGGAAGGTAGGGATGTGGGGTGTGGTGATGCTGAGTGAAGGCCAACGGTGTGACAGTGGTGCTTGGATGGTAGAAATTGGCCATCAGGAGGACGAATTTTCACTCCAAGGGTAGTGCTCCAGAGCTTGGGAGAGGGGAGATGCAGAGGAAGGTGAAGATGACATGCGTGGCTGGGAGGTGGATCGTGATGCCGTTTCTATTGCAGCAACCTGACTGACTTGCGGCAGTGAGGCAGACACTGTGACGTCATCAAGTGCATCACAAACTGCAAAGTGACCCGGCTAGCAGCTCGGGCAGTGGGAAGGGCTAGTAGAGGCAGGCGAAGCCAAGACAGTTGGGCTGTTGCTTGTGAGGTCATGGCATGACAGCAATGGGATTGGCCAGGAGCAGGCAGGTGTCATGAGGTCATCAAGGAGAGCAGCTGGGAAGGCTGCAGAGAAGACGAGTGGGCCCCTGGTGAGGCCCTGCCCTGGGCTGAAGCCACCTGTACGTGACATGGGAACCTACGGGAGGTGACATGAGAACTTGCGGGATGTGACAGAGGGCAGCGGGGGAAGAGAGCAGAAGTCTGGGCAGCAAGCGGCATGTGTCCCGGCTGGGTCTGGCAGGCGGCTGCAGATGGGGGAAGTGGCCAAAGTGCAGAGAGGGGAGCGCTGGGGACCTTGTGGGCAGTCAGGTCTTGCAAGGCCAACACGGATGCCTTGCGTGATGGCATCAGTGATGCCACTGAAGTCCCAGAGGAGCTAGGCAATGCTATGCAAACTCTCGATTTGGGGTAGAAATGGAGAAAAGCTGAGACTGTTGAGGAAGAAATAATTTGTGAGGGGGGCAATGAGTTGGGGAGGCTAGCGGGGCAGAGAAAGGGAGGGCTCAGGGTGAAAGGTGGAAGGAGCAGCCTGTGGAAGAGGGCTCAGGAGGGGGGCTGAAGGGGCCAGGTGCCCGTGGGGAGGGTGTGGTGAGTGCTGCTCTGGCCAAAGCCCGTGCCTGATGGCCGTGGTCTGTCCTGCTTCTTGTCCTGGTTTCAGCTGGGGTAGAGCTGTCTTCAGAGTAGTTCGTGTGGTGTTGTGGTTTAGATTTGTGCTGAGAACAGTGTTGATAAGAGGGATGTGTTTGTTATTGGTGATGAGTGCTTGCACAGCGCTAAGGCCTTTTCTGCTTCTGACGCTGCCCCGCCAGGCAGTAGGCTGGGGGTGCACGAGAAGTTGGTAGGGGACGCAGCTGGGACAGCTGAGCCCAAGTGACCAAGGGATATGCCAGACCAGAGGACATCGTGCTGAGCAACAGAAGCTGGGCTAAGAAGAGGGAAGCGGGGATGTTCAGAGTGATGGCGTTTATCTTCCGCAGTAGCCGTTAGGAGGGAGGAAGCCCTGCTTTCCTTTCAATGGCTAAACATCTGCCTGCTGGTGGGAGGCAGGGAAGGAAGGCCTCATTTTGCATTGTTTGCGTGTGCAGCTCTTGCTTTACCTATGAAAGTGCCTTTCTCTCAAGCCATGTCTTGTCTCACTTTTACCTTTCCTGGGCTCAGTCTTGGCGCGGGGGAGTGTGGGTGGGTGTGTGTTTGTGTGTGTGGGTGTGTGTTTGTGTGTTTGGGCGTACATGCTTTGCTGGTGAAGTGGGGCTAGCAAGGAGGAGGAGGGCGACAGCAGGATCTGGAGAGAGCCAGGCTTGGAGCTGCCAAGTGGGTAATATCTGTGAGTGTGGGCACGCCCAAAGGCCAGGCTCACAGTGGAGGGAGCATGGGGCTGCGTGAGCCCGCAGGTAAGTTCTGCCCGGAAGGTAGGGATGTGGGGTGTGGTGATGCTGAGTGAAGGCCAACGGTGTGACAGTGCTGCTTGGATGGTAGAAATTGGCCATCAGGAGGACGAATTTTCACTCCAAGGGTAGTGCTCCAGAGCTTGGGAGAGGGGAGATGCAGAGGAAGGTGAAGATGACATGCGTGGCTGGGAGGTGGATCGTGATGCCGTTTCTATTGCAGCAACCTGACTGACTTGCGGCAGTGAGGCAGACACTGTGACGTCATCAAGTGCATCACAAACTGCAAAGTGACCCGGCTAGCAGCTCGGGCAGTGGGAAGGGCTAGTAGAGGCAGGCGAAGCCAAGACAGTTGGGCTGTTGCTTGTGAGGTCATGGCATGACAGCAATGGGATTGGCCAGGAGCAGGCAGGTGTCATGAGGTCATCAAGGAGAGCAGCTGGGAAGGCTGCAGAGAAGACGAGTGGGCCCCTGGTGAGGCCCTGCCCTGGGCTGAAGCCACCTGTACGTGAGATGGGAACCTACGGGAGGTGACATGAGAACTTGCGGGATGTGACAGAGGGCAGCGGGAGAAGAGAGCAGAAGTCTGGGCAGCAAGCGGCATGTGTCCCGGCTGGGTCTGGCAGGCGGCTGCAGATGGGGGAAGTGGCCAAAGTGCAGAGAGGGGAGCGCTGGGGACCTTGTGGGCAGTCAGGTCTTGCAAGGCCAACACGGATGCCTTGCGTGATGGCATCAGTGATGCCACTGAAGTCCCAGAGGAGCTAGGCAATGCTATGCAAACTCTCGATTTGGGGTAGAAATGGAGAAAAGCTGAGACTGTTGAGGAAGAAATAATTTGTGAGGGGGGCAATGAGTTGGGGAGTCTAGCGGGGCAGAGAAAGGGAGGGCTCAGGGTGAAAGGTGGAAGGAGCAGCCTGTGGAAGAGGGCTCAGGAGGGGGGCTGAAGGGGCCAGGTGCCCGTGGGGAGGGTGTGGTGAGTGCTGCTCTGGCCAAAGCCCGTGCCTGATGGCCGTGGTCTGTCCTGCTTCTTGTCCTGGTTTCAGCTGGGGTAGAGCTGTCTTCAGAGTAGTTCGTGTGGTGTTGTGGTTTAGATTTGTGCTGAGAACAGTGTTGATAAGAGGGATGTGTTTGTTATTGGTGATGAGTGCTTGCACAGCGCTAAGGCCTTTTCTGCTTCTGACGCTGCCCCGCCAGGCAGTAGGCTGGGGGTGCACGAGAAGTTGGTAGGGGACGCAGCTGGGACAGCTGAGCCCAAGTGACCAAGGGATATGCCAGACCAGAGGACATCGTGCTGAGCAACAGAAGCTGGGCTAAGAAGAGGGAAGCGGGGATGTTCAGAGTGATGGCGTTTATCTTCCGCAGTAGCCGTTAGGAGGGAGGAAGCCCTGCTTTCCTTTCAATGGCTAAACATCTGCCTGCTGGTGGGAGGCAGGGAAGGAAGGCCTCATTTTGCATTGTTTGCGTGTGCAGCTCTTGCTTTACCTGTGAAAGTGCCTTTCTCTCAAGCCATGTCTTGTCTCACTTTTACCTTTCCTGGGCTCAGTCTTGGCGCGGGGGGGTGTGGGTGGGTGTGTGTTTGTGTGTGTGGGTGTGTGTTTGTGTGTTTGGGCGTACATGCTTTGCTGGTGAAGTGGGGCTAGCAAGGAGGAGGAGGGCGACATCAGGATCTGGAGAGAGCCAGGCTTGGAGCTGCCAAGTGGGTAATATCTGTGAGTGTGGGCACGCCCAAAGGCCAGGCTCACAGTGGAGGGAGCATGGGGCTGCGTGAGCCCGCAGGTAAGTTCTGCCCGGAAGGTAGGGATGTGGGGTGTGGTGATGCTGAGTGAAGGCCAACGGTGTGACAGTGGTGCTTGGATGGTAGAAATTGGCCATCAGGAGGACGAATTTTCACTCCAAGGGTAGTGCTCCAGAGCTTGGGAGAGGGGAGATGCAGAGGAAGGTGAAGATGACATGCGTGGCTGGGAGGTGGATCGTGATGCCGTTTCTATTGCAGCAACCTGACTGACTTGCGGCAGTGAGGCAGACACTGTGACGTCATCAAGTGCATCACAAACTGCAAAGTGACCCGGCTAGCAGCTCGGGCAGTGGGAAGGGCTAGTAGAGGCAGGCGAAGCCAAGACAGTTGGGCTGTTGCTTGTGAGGTCATGGCATGAGAGCAATGGGATTGGCCAGGAGCAGGCAGGTGTCATGAGGTCATCAAGGAGAGCAGCTGGGAAGGCTGCAGAGAAGACGAGTGGGCCCCTGGTGAGGCCCTGCCCTGGGCTGAAGCCACCTGTACGTGACATGGGAACCTACGGGAGGTGACATGAGAACTTGCGGGATGTGACAGAGGGCAGCGGGAGAAGAGAGCAGAAGTCTGGGCGGCAAGCGGCATGTGTCCCGGCTGGGTCTGGCAGGCGGCTGCAGATGGGGGAAGTGGCCAAAGTGCAGAGAGGGGAGCGCTGGGGACCTTGTGGGCAGTCAGGTCTTGCAAGGCCAACACGGATGCCTTGCGTGATGGCATCAGTGATGCCACTGAAGTCCCAGAGGAGCTAGGCAATGCTATGCAAACTCTCGATTTGGGGTAGAAATGGAGAAAAGCTGAGACTGTTGAGGAAGAAATAATTTGTGAGGGGGGCAATGAGTTGGGGAGGCTAGCGGGGCAGAGAAAGGGAGGGCTCAGGGTGAAAGGTGGAAGGAGCAGCCTGTGGAAGAGGGCTCAGGAGGGGGGCTGAAGGGGCCAGGTGCCCATGGGGAGGGTGTGGTGAGTGCTGCTCTGGCCAAAGCCCGTGCCTGATGGCCGTGGTCTGTCCTGCTTCTTGTCCTGGTTTCAGCTGGGGTAGAGCTGTCTTCAGAGTAGTTCGTGTGGTGTTGTGGTTTAGATTTGTGCTGAGAACAGTGTTGATAAGAGGGATGTGTTTGTTATTGGTGATGAGTGCTTGCACAGCGCTAAGGCCTTTTCTGCTTCTGACGCTGCCCCGCCAGGCAGTAGGCTGGGGGTGCACGAGAAGTTGGTAGGGGACGCAGCTGGGACAGCTGAGCCCAAGTGACCAAGGGATATGCCAGACCAGAGGACATCGTGCTGAGCAACAGAAGCTGGGCTAAGAAGAGGGAAGCGGGGATGTTCAGAGTGATGGCGTTTATCTTCCGCAGTAGCCGTTAGGAGGGAGGAAGCCCTGCTTTCCTTTCAATGGCTAAACATCTGCCTGCTGGTGGGAGGCAGGGAAGGAAGGCCTCATTTTGCATTGTTTGCGTGTGCAGCTCTTGCTTTACCTATGAAAGTGCCTTTCTCTCAAGCCATGTCTTGTCTCACTTTTACCTTTCCTGGGCTCAGTCTTGGCGCGGGGGGGTGTGGGTGGGTGTGTGTTTGTGTGTGTGGGTGTGTGTTTGTGTGTTTGGGCGTACATGCTTTGCTGGTGAAGTGGGGCTAGCAAGGAGGAGGAGGGCGACAGCAGGATCTGGAGAGAGCCAGGCTTGGAGCTGCCAAGTGGGTAATATCTGTGAGTGTGGGCACGCCCAAAGGCCAGGCTCACAGTGGAGGGAGCATGGGGCTGCGTGAGCCCGCAGGTAAGTTCTGCCCGGAAGGTAGGGATGTGGGGTGTGGTGATGCTGAGTGAAGGCCAACGGTGTGACAGTGGTGCTTGGATGGTAGAAATTGGCCATCAGGAGGACGAATTTTCACTCCAAGGGTAGTGCTCCAGAGCTTGGGAGAGGGGAGATGCAGAGGAAGGTGAAGATGACATGCGTGGCTGGGAGGTGGATCGTGATGCCGTTTCTATTGCAGCAACCTGACTGACTTGCGGCAGTGAGGCAGACACTGTGACGTCATCAAGTGCATCACAAACTGCAAAGTGACCCGGCTAGCAGCTCGGGCAGTGGGAAGGGCTAGTAGAGGCAGGCGAAGCCAAGACAGTTGGGCTGTTGCTTGTGAGGTCATGGCATGAGAGCAATGGGATTGGCCAGGAGCAGGCAGGTGTCATGAGGTCATCAAGGAGAGCAGCTGGGAAGGCTGCAGAGAAGACGAGTGGGCCCCTGGTGAGGCCCTGCCCTGGGCTGAAGCCACCTGTACGTGACATGGGAACCTACGGGAGGTGACATGAGAACTTGCGGGATGTGACAGAGGGCAGCGGGAGAAGAGAGCAGAAGTCTGGGCGGCAAGCGGCATGTGTCCCGGCTGGGTCTGGCAGGCGGCTGCAGATGGGGGAAGTGGCCAAAGTGCAGAGAGGGGAGCGCTGGGGACCTTGTGGGCAGTCAGGTCTTGCAAGGCCAACACGGATGCCTTGCGTGATGGCATCAGTGATGCCACTGAAGTCCCAGAGGAGCTAGGCAATGCTATGCAAACTCTCGATTTGGGGTAGAAATGGAGAAAAGCTGAGACTGTTGAGGAAGAAATAATTTGTGAGGGGGGCAATGAGTTGGGGAGGCTAGCGGGGCAGAGAAAGGGAGGGCTCAGGGTGAAAGGTGGAAGGAGCAGCCTGTGGAAGAGGGCTCAGGAGGGGGGCTGAAGGGGCCAGGTGCCCATGGGGAGGGTGTGGTGAGTGCTGCTCTGGCCAAAGCCCGTGCCTGATGGCCGTGGTCTGTCCTGCTTCTTGTCCTGGTTTCAGCTGGGGTAGAGCTGTCTTCAGAGTAGTTCGTGTGGTGTTGTGGTTTAGATTTGTGCTGAGAACAGTGTTGATAAGAGGGATGTGTTTGTTATTGGTGATGAGTGCTTGCACAGCGCTAAGGCCTTTTCTGCTTTGACGCTGCCCCGCCAGGCAGTAGGCTGGGGGTGCACGAGAAGTTGGTAGGGGACGCAGCTGGGACAGCTGAGCCCAAGTGACCAAGGGATATGCCAGACCAGAGGACATCGTGCTGAGCAACAGAAGCTGGGCTAAGAAGAGGGAAGCGGGGATGTTCAGAGTGATGGCGTTTATCTTCCGCAGTAGCCGTTAGGAGGGAGGAAGCCCTGCTTTCCTTTCAATGGCTAAACATCTGCCTGCTGGTGGGAGGCAGGGAAGGAAGGCCTCATTTTGCATTGTTTGCGTGTGCAGCTCTTGCTTTACCTATGAAAGTGCCTTTCTCTCAAGCCATGTCTTGTCTCACTTTTACCTTTCCTGGGCTCAGTCTTGGCGCGGGGGGGGTGTGGGTGGGTGTGTGTTTGTGTGTGTGGGTGTGTGTTTGTGTGTTTGGGCGTACATGCTTTGCTGGTGAAGTGGGGCTAGCAAGGAGGAGGAGGGCGACAGCAGGATCTGGAGAGAGCCAGGCTTGGAGCTGCCAAGTGGGTAATATCTGTGAGTGTGGGCACGCCCAAAGGCCAGGCTCACAGTGGAGGGAGCATGGGGCTGCGTGAGCCCGCAGGTAAGTTCTGCCCGGAAGGTAGGGATGTGGGGTGTGGTGATGCTGAGTGAAGGCCAACGGTGTGACAGTGGTGCTTGGATGGTAGAAATTGGCCATCAGGAGGACGAATTTTCACTCCAAGGGTAGTGCTCCAGAGCTTGGGAGAGGGGAGATGCAGAGGAAGGTGAAGATGACATGCGTGGCTGGGAGGTGGATCGTGATGCCGTTTCTATTGCAGCAACCTGACTGACTTGCGGCAGTGAGGCAGACACTGTGACGTCATCAAGTGCATCACAAACTGCAAAGTGACCCGGCTAGCAGCTCGGGCAGTGGGAAGGGCTAGTAGAGGCAGGCGAAGCCAAGACAGTTGGGCTGTTGCTTGTGAGGTCATGGCATGACAGCAATGGGATTGGCCAGGAGCAGGCAGGTGTCATGAGGTCATCAAGGAGAGCAGCTGGGAAGGCTGCAGAGAAGACGAGCGGGCCCCTGGTGAGGCCCTGCCCTGGGCTGAAGCCACCTGTACGTGAGATGGGAACCTACGGGAGGTGACATGAGAACTTGCGGGATGTGACAGAGGGCAGCGGGAGAAGAGAGCAGAAGTCTGGGCGGCAAGCAGCATGTGTCCCGGCTGGGTCTGGCAGGCGGCTGCAGATGGGGGAAGTGGCCAAAGTGCAGAGAGGGGAGCGCTGGGGACCTTGTGGGCAGTCAGGTCTTGCAAGGCCAACACGGATGCCTTGCGTGATGGCATCAGTGATGCCACTGAAGTCCCAGAGGAGCTAGGCAATGCTATGCAAACTCTCGATTTGGGGTAGAAATGGAGAAAAGCTGAGACTGTTGAGGAAGAAATAATTTGTGAGGGGGGCAATGAGTTGGGGAGGCTAGCGGGGCAGAGAAAGGGAGGGCTCAGGGTGAAAGGTGGAAGGAGCAGCCTGTGGAAGAGGGCTCAGGAGGGGGGCTGAAGGGGCCAGGTGCCCATGGGGAGGGTGTGGTGAGTGCTGCTCTGGCCAAAGCCCGTGCCTGATGGCCGTGGTCTGTCCTGCTTCTTGTCCTGGTTTCAGCTGGGGTAGAGCTGTCTTCAGAGTAGTTCGTGTGGTGTTGTGGTTTAGATTTGTGCTGAGAACAGTGTTGATAAGAGGGATGTGTTTGTTATTGGTGATGAGTGCTTGCACAGCGCTAAGGCCTTTTCTGCTTCTGACGCTGCCCCGCCAGGCAGTAGGCTGGGGGTGCACGAGAAGTTGGTAGGGGACGCAGCTGGGACAGCTGAGCCCAAGTGACCAAGGGATATGCCAGACCAGAGGACATCGTGCTGAGCAACAGAAGCTGGGCTAAGAAGAGGGAAGCGGGGATGTTCAGAGTGATGGCGTTTATCTTCCGCAGTAGCCGTTAGGAGGGAGGAAGCCCTGCTTTCCTTTCAATGGCTAAACATCTGCCTGCTGGTGGGAGGCAGGGAAGGAAGGCCTCATTTTGCATTGTTTGCGTGTGCAGCTCTTGCTTTACCTATGAAAGTGCCTTTCTCTCAAGCCATGTCTTGTCTCACTTTTACCTTTCCTGGGCTCAGTCTTGGCGCGGGGGGGTGTGGGGGAGGGGGGTGGGGTGTGTGTGTGTGTGTGTGTGTGTGTGTGTTTGGGCGTACATGCTTTGCTGGTGAAGTGGGGCTAGCAAGGAGGAGGGGGGCGACATCAGGATCTGGAGAGAGCCAGGCTTGGAGCTGCCAAGTGGGTAATATCTGTGAGTGTGGGCACGCCCAAAGGCCAGGCTCACAGTGGAGGGAGCATGGGGCTGCGTGAGCCCGCAGGTAAGTTCTGCCCGGAAGGTAGGGATGTGGGGTGTGGTGATGCTGAGTGAAGGCCAACGGTGTGACAGTGCTGCTTGGATGGTAGAAATTGGCCATCAGGAGGACGAATTTTCACTCCAAGGGTAGTGCTCCAGAGCTTGGGAGAGGGGAGACGCAGAGGAAGGTGAAGATGACATGCGTGGCTGGGAGGTGGATCGTGATGCCGTTTCTATTGCAGCAACCTGACTGACTTGCGGCAGTGAGGCAGACACTGTGATGTCATCAAGTGCATCACAAACTGCAAAGTGACCCGGCTAGCAGCTCGGGCAGTGGGAAGGGCTAGTAGAGGCAGGCGAAGCCAAGACAGTTGGGCTGTTGCTTGTGAGGTCATGGCATGACAGCAATGGGATTGGCCAGGAGCAGGCAGGTGTCATGAGGTCATCAAGGAGAGCAGCTGGGAAGGCTGCAGAGAAGACGAGTGGGCCCCTGGTGAGGCCCTGCCCTGGGCTGAAGCCACCTGTACGTGAGATGGGAACCTACGGGAGGTGACATGAGAACTTGCGGGATGTGACAGAGGGCAGCGGGAGAAGAGAGCAGAAGTCTGGGCGGCAAGCGGCATGTGTCCCGGCTGGGTCTGGCAGGCGGCTGCAGATGGGGGAAGTGGCCAAAGTGCAGAGAGGGGAGCGCTGGGGACCTTGTGGGCAGTCAGGTCTTGCAAGGCCAACACGGATGCCTTGCGTGATGGCATCAGTGATGCCACTGAAGTCCCAGAGGAGCTAGGCAATGCTATGCAAACTCTCGATTTGGGGTAGAAATGGAGAAAAGCTGAGACTGTTGAGGAAGAAATAATTTGTGAGGGGGGCAATGAGTTGGGGAGGCTAGCGGGGCAGAGAAAGGGAGGGCTCAGGGTGAAAGGTGGAAGGAGCAGCCTGTGGAAGAGGGCTCAGGAGGGGGGCTGAAGGGGCCAGGTGCCCATGGGGAGGGTGTGGTGAGTGCTGCTCTGGCCAAAGCCCGTGCCTGATGGCCGTGGTCTGTCCTGCTTCTTGTCCTGGTTTCAGCTGGGGTAGAGCTGTCTTCAGAGTAGTTCGTGTGGTGTTGTGGTTTAGATTTGTGCTGAGAACAGTGTTGATAAGAGGGATGTGTTTGTTATTGGTGATGAGTGCTTGCACAGCGCTAAGGCCTTTTCTGCTTCTGACGCTGCCCCGCCAGGCAGTAGGCTGGGGGTGCACGAGAAGTTGGTAGGGGACGCAGCTGGGACAGCTGAGCCCAAGTGACCAAGGGATATGCCAGACCAGAGGACATCGTGCTGAGCAACAGAAGCTGGGCTAAGAAGAGGGAAGCGGGGATGTTCAGAGTGATGGCGTTTATCTTCCGCAGTAGCCGTTAGGAGGGAGGAAGCCCTGCTTTCCTTTCAATGGCTAAACATCTGCCTGCTGGTGGGAGGCAGGGAAGGAAGGCCTCATTTTGCATTGTTTGCGTGTGCAGCTCTTGCTTTACCTATGAAAGTGCCTTTCTCTCAAGCCATGTCTTGTCTCACTTTTACCTTTCCTGGGCTCAGTCTTGGCGCGGGGGGGTGTGGGTGGGTGTGTGTTTGTGTGTGTGGGTGTGTGTTTGTGTGTTTGGGCGTACATGCTTTGCTGGTGAAGTGGGGCTAGCAAGGAGGAGGAGGGCGACAGCAGGATCTGGAGAGAGCCAGGCTTGGAGCTGCCAAGTGGGTAATATCTGTGAGTGTGGGCACGCCCAAAGGCCAGGCTCACAGTGGAGGGAGCATGGGGCTGCGTGAGCCCGCAGGTAAGTTCTGCCCGGAAGGTAGGGATGTGGGGTGTGGTGATGCTGAGTGAAGGCCAACGGTGTGACAGTGGTGCTTGGATGGTAGAAATTGGCCATCAGGAGGACGAATTTTCACTCCAAGGGTAGTGCTCCAGAGCTTGGGAGAGGGGAGATGCAGAGGAAGGTGAAGATGACATGCGTGGCTGGGAGGTGGATCGTGATGCCGTTTCTATTGCAGCAACCTGACTGACTTGCGGCAGTGAGGCAGACACTGTGACGTCATCAAGTGCATCACAAACTGCAAAGTGACCCGGCTAGCAGCTCGGGCAGTGGGAAGGGCTAGTAGAGGCAGGCGAAGCCAAGACAGTTGGGCTGTTGCTTGTGAGGTCATGGCATGACAGCAATGGGATTGGCCAGGAGCAGGCAGGTGTCATGAGGTCATCAAGGAGAGCAGCTGGGAAGGCTGCAGAGAAGACGAGCGGGCCCCTGGTGAGGCCCTGCCCTGGGCTGAAGCCACCTGTACGTGAGATGGGAACCTACGGGAGGTGACATGAGAACTTGCGGGATGTGACAGAGGGCAGCGGGAGAAGAGAGCAGAAGTCTGGGCGGCAAGCAGCATGTGTCCCGGCTGGGTCTGGCAGGCGGCTGCAGATGGGGGAAGTGGCCAAAGTGCAGAGAGGGGAGCGCTGGGGACCTTGTGGGCAGTCAGGTCTTGCAAGGCCAACACGGATGCCTTGCGTGATGGCATCAGTGATGCCACTGAAGTCCCAGAGGAGCTAGGCAATGCTATGCAAACTCTCGATTTGGGGTAGAAATGGAGAAAAGCTGAGACTGTTGAGGAAGAAATAATTTGTGAGGGGGGCAATGAGTTGGGGAGGCTAGCGGGGCAGAGAAAGGGAGGGCTCAGGGTGAAAGGTGGAAGGAGCAGCCTGTGGAAGAGGGCTCAGGAGGGGGGCTGAAGGGGCCAGGTGCCCATGGGGAGGGTGTGGTGAGTGCTGCTCTGGCCAAAGCCCGTGCCTGATGGCCGTGGTCTGTCCTGCTTCTTGTCCTGGTTTCAGCTGGGGTAGAGCTGTCTTCAGAGTAGTTCGTGTGGTGTTGTGGTTTAGATTTGTGCTGAGAACAGTGTTGATAAGAGGGATGTGTTTGTTATTGGTGATGAGTGCTTGCACAGCGCTAAGGCCTTTTCTGCTTCTGACGCTGCCCCGCCAGGCAGTAGGCTGGGGGTGCACGAGAAGTTGGTAGGGGACGCAGCTGGGACAGCTGAGCCCAAGTGACCAAGGGATATGCCAGACCAGAGGACATCGTGCTGAGCAACAGAAGCTGGGCTAAGAAGAGGGAAGCGGGGATGTTCAGAGTGATGGCGTTTATCTTCCGCAGTAGCCGTTAGGAGGGAGGAAGCCCTGCTTTCCTTTCAATGGCTAAACATCTGCCTGCTGGTGGGAGGCAGGGAAGGAAGGCCTCATTTTGCATTGTTTGCGTGTGCAGCTCTTGCTTTACCTATGAAAGTGCCTTTCTCTCAAGCCATGTCTTGTCTCACTTTTACCTTTCCTGGGCTCAGTCTTGGCGCGGGGGGGGTGTGGGGGAGGGGGGTGGGGTGTGTGTGTGTGTGTGTGTGTGTGTGTGTTTGGGCGTACATGCTTTGCTGGTGAAGTGGGGCTAGCAAGGAGGAGGGGGGCGACATCAGGATCTGGAGAGAGCCAGGCTTGGAGCTGCCAAGTGGGTAATATCTGTGAGTGTGGGCACGCCCAAAGGCCAGGCTCACAGTGGAGGGAGCATGGGGCTGCGTGAGCCCGCAGGTAAGTTCTGCCCGGAAGGTAGGGATGTGGGGTGTGGTGATGCTGAGTGAAGGCCAACGGTGTGACAGTGCTGCTTGGATGGTAGAAATTGGCCATCAGGAGGACGAATTTTCACTCCAAGGGTAGTGCTCCAGAGCTTGGGAGAGGGGAGACGCAGAGGAAGGTGAAGATGACATGCGTGGCTGGGAGGTGGATCGTGATGCCGTTTCTATTGCAGCAACCTGACTGACTTGCGGCAGTGAGGCAGACACTGTGATGTCATCAAGTGCATCACAAACTGCAAAGTGACCCGGCTAGCAGCTCGGGCAGTGGGAAGGGCTAGTAGAGGCAGGCGAAGCCAAGACAGTTGGGCTGTTGCTTGTGAGGTCATGGCATGACAGCAATGGGATTGGCCAGGAGCAGGCAGGTGTCATGAGGTCATCAAGGAGAGCAGCTGGGAAGGCTGCAGAGAAGACGAGTGGGCCCCTGGTGAGGCCCTGCCCTGGGCTGAAGCCACCTGTACGTGAGATGGGAACCTACGGGAGGTGACATGAGAACTTGCGGGATGTGACAGAGGGCAGCGGGAGAAGAGAGCAGAAGTCTGGGCGGCAAGCGGCATGTGTCCCGGCTGGGTCTGGCAGGCGGCTGCAGATGGGGGAAGTGGCCAAAGTGCAGAGAGGGGAGCGCTGGGGACCTTGTGGGCAGTCAGGTCTTGCAAGGCCAACACGGATGCCTTGCGTGATGGCATCAGTGATGCCACTGAAGTCCCAGAGGAGCTAGGCAATGCTATGCAAACTCTCGATTTGGGGTAGAAATGGAGAAAAGCTGAGACTGTTGAGGAAGAAATAATTTGTGAGGGGGGCAATGAGTTGGGGAGGCTAGCGGGGCAGAGAAAGGGAGGGCTCAGGGTGAAAGGTGGAAGGAGCAGCCTGTGGAAGAGGGCTCAGGAGGGGGGCTGAAGGGGCCAGGTGCCCGTGGGGAGGGTGTGGTGAGTGCTGCTCTGGCCAAAGCCCGTGCCTGATGGCCGTGGTCTGTCCTGCTTCTTGTCCTGGTTTCAGCTGGGGTAGAGCTGTCTTCAGAGTAGTTCGTGTGGTGTTGTGGTTTAGATTTGTGCTGAGAACAGTGTTGATAAGAGGGATGTGTTTGTTATTGGTGATGAGTGCTTGCACAGCGCTAAGGCCTTTTCTGCTTCTGACGCTGCCCCGCCAGGCAGTAGGCTGGGGGTGCACGAGAAGTTGGTAGGGGACGCAGCTGGGACAGCTGAGCCCAAGTGACCAAGGGATATGCCAGACCAGAGGACATCGTGCTGAGCAACAGAAGCTGGGCTAAGAAGAGGGAAGCGGGGATGTTCAGAGTGATGGCGTTTATCTTCCGCAGTAGCCGTTAGGAGGGAGGAAGCCCTGCTTTCCTTTCAATGGCTAAACATCTGCCTGCTGGTGGGAGGCAGGGAAGGAAGGCCTCATTTTGCATTGTTTGCGTGTGCAGCTCTTGCTTTACCTATGAAAGTGCCTTTCTCTCAAGCCATGTCTTGTCTCACTTTTACCTTTCCTGGGCTCAGTCTTGGCGCGGGGGGGTGTGGGGGAGGGGGGTGGGGTGTGTGTGTGTGTGTGTGTGTGTGTGTGTTTGGGCGTACATGCTTTGCTGGTGAAGTGGGGCTAGCAAGGAGGAGGGGGGCGACAGCAGGATCTGGAGAGAGCCAGGCTTGGAGCTGCCAAGTGGGTAATATCTGTGAGTGTGGGCACGCCCAAAGGCCAGGCTCACAGTGGAGGGAGCATGGGGCTGCGTGAGCCCGCAGGTAAGTTCTGCCAGGAAGGTAGGGATGTGGGGTGTGGTGATGCTGAGTGAAGGCCAACGGTGTGACAGTGCTGCTTGGATGGTAGAAATTGGCCATCAGGAGGACGAATTTTCACTCCAAGGGTAGTGCTCCAGAGCTTGGGAGAGGGGAGACGCAGAGGAAGGTGAAGATGACATGCGTGGCTGGGAGGTGGATCGTGATGCCGTTTCTATTGCAGCAACCTGACTGACTTGCGGCAGTGAGGCAGACACTGTGACGTCATCAAGTGCATCACAAACTGCAAAGTGACCCGGCTAACAGCTCGGGCAGTGGGAAGGGCTAGTAGAGGCAGGCGAAGCCAAGACAGTTGGGCTGTTGCTTGTGAGGTCATGGCATGACAGCAATGGGATTGGCCAGGAGCAGGCAGGTGTCATGAGGTCATCAAGGAGAGCAGCTGGGAAGGCTGCAGAGAAGACGAGTGGGCCCCTGGTGAGGCCCTGCCCTGGGCTGAAGCCACCTGTACGTGACATGGGAACCTACGGGAGGTGACATGAGAACTTGCGGGATGTGACAGAGGGCAGCGGGAGAAGAGAGCAGAAGTCTGGGCGGCAAGCGGCATGTGTCCCGGCTGGGTCTGGCAGGCGGCTGCAGATGGGGGAAGTGGCCAAAGTGCAGAGAGGGGAGCGCTGGGGACCTTGTGGGCAGTCAGGTCTTGCAAGGCCAACACGGATGCCTTGCGTGATGGCATCAGTGATGCCACTGAAGTCCCAGAGGAGCTAGGCAATGCTATGCAAACTCTCGATTTGGGGTAGAAATGGAGAAAAGCTTAGACTGTTGAGGAAGAAATAATTTGTGAGGGGGGCAATGAGTTGGGGAGGCTAGCGGGGCAGAGAAAGGGAGGGCTCAGGGTGAAAGGTGGAAGGAGCAGCCTGTGGAAGAGGGCTCAGGAGGGGGGCTGAAGGGGCCAGGTGCCCGTGGGGAGGGTGTGGTGAGTGCTGCTCTGGCCAAAGCCCGTGCCTGATGGCCGTGGTCTGTCCTGCTTCTTGTCCTGGTTTCAGCTGGGGTAGAGTTATCTTCAGAGTAGTTCGTGTGGTGTTGTGGTTTAGATTTGTGCTGAGAACAGTGTTGATAAGAGGGATGTGTTTGTTATTGGTGATGAGTGCTTGCACAGCGCTAAGGCCTTTTCTGCTTCTGACGCTGCCCCGCCAGGCAGTAGGCTGGGGGTGCACGAGAAGTTGGTAGGGGACGCAGCTGGGACAGCTGAGCCCAAGTGACCAAGGGATATGCCAGACCAGAGGACATCGTGCTGAGCAACAGAAGCTGGGCTAAGAAGAGGGAAGCGGGGATGTTCAGAGTGATGGCGTTTATCTTCCGCAGTAGCCGTTAGGAGGGAGGAAGCCCTGCTTTCCTTTCAATGGCTAAACATCTGCCTGCTGGTGGGAGGCAGGGAAGGAAGGCCTCATTTTGCATTGTTTGCGTGTGCAGCTCTTGCTTTACCTATGAAAGTGCCTTTCTCTCAAGCCATGTCTTGTCTCACTTTTACCTTTCCTGGGCTCAGTCTTGGCGCGGGGGGGTGTGGGGGAGGGGGGTGGGGGGTGTGTGTGTGTGTGTGTGTGTGTGTGTTTGGGCGTACATGCTTTGCTGGTGAAGTGGGGCTAGCAAGGAGGAGGGGGGCGACATCAGGATCTGGAGAGAGCCAGGCTTGGAGCTGCCAAGTGGGTAATATCTGTGAGTGTGGGCACGCCCAAAGGCCAGGCTCACAGTGGAGGGAGCATGGGGCTGCGTGAGCCCGCAGGTAAGTTCTGCCAGGAAGGTAGGGATGTGGGGTGTGGTGATGCTGAGTGAAGGCCAACGGTGTGACAGTGCTGCTTGGATGGTAGAAATTGGCCATCAGGAGGACGAATTTTCACTCCAAGGGTAGTGCTCCAGAGCTTGGGAGAGGGGAGACGCAGAGGAAGGTGAAGATGACATGCGTGGCTGGGAGGTGGATCGTGATGCCGTTTCTATTGCAGCAACCTGACTGACTTGCGGCAGTGAGGCAGACACTGTGACGTCATCAAGTGCATCACAAACTGCAAAGTGACCCGGCTAGCAGCTCGGGCAGTGGGAAGGGCTAGTAGAGGCAGGCGAAGCCAAGACAGTTGGGCTGTTGCTTGTGAGGTCATGGCATGACAGCAATGGGATTGGCCAGGAGCAGGCAGGTGTCATGAGGTCATCAAGGAGAGCAGCTGGGAAGGCTGCAGAGAAGACGAGCGGGCCCCTGGTGAGGCCCTGCCCTGGGCTGAAGCCACCTGTACGTGAGATGGGAACCTACGGGAGGTGACATGAGAACTTGCGGGATGTGACAGAGGGCAGCGGGAGAAGAGAGCAGAAGTCTGGGCGGCAAGCGGCATGTGTCCCGGCTGGGTCTGGCAGGCGGCTGCAGATGGGGGAAGTGGCCAAAGTGCAGAGAGGGGAGCGCTGGGGACCTTGTGGGCAGTCAGGTCTTGCAAGGCCAACACGGATGCCTTGCGTGATGGCATCAGTGATGCCACTGAAGTCCCAGAGGAGCTAGGCAATGCTATGCAAACTCTCGATTTGGGGTAGAAATGGAGAAAAGCTGAGACTGTTGAGGAAGAAATAATTTGTGAGGGGGGCAATGAGTTGGGGAGGCTAGCGGGGCAGAGAAAGGGAGGGCTCAGGGTGAAAGGTGGAAGGAGCAGCCTGTGGAGGAGGGCTCAGGAGGGGGGCTGAAGGGGCCAGGTGCCCGTGGGGAGGGTGTGGTGAGTGCTGCTCTGGCCAAAGCCCGTGCCTGATGGCCGTGGTCTGTCCTGCTTCTTGTCCTGGTTTCAGCTGGGGTAGAGCTGTCTTCAGAGTAGTTCGTGTGGTGTTGTGGTTTAGATTTGTGCTGAGAACAGTGTTGATAAGAGGGATGTGTTTGTTATTGGTGATGAGTGCTTGCACAGCGCTAAGGCCTTTTCTGCTTCTGACGCTGCCCCGCCAGGCAGTAGGCTGGGGGTGCACGAGAAGTTGGTAGGGGACGCAGCTGGGACAGCTGAGCCCAAGTGACCAAGGGATATGCCAGACCAGAGGACATCGTGCTGAGCAACAGAAGCTGGGCTAAGAAGAGGGAAGCGGGGATGTTCAGAGTGATGGCGTTTATCTTCCGCAGTAGCCGTTAGGAGGGAGGAAGCCCTGCTTTCCTTTCAATGGCTAAACATCTGCCTGCTGGTGGGAGGCAGGGAAGGAAGGTCTCATTTTGCATTGTTTGCGTGTGCAGCTCTTGCTTTACCTATGAAAGTGCCTTTCTCTCAAGCCATGTCTTGTCTCACTTTTACCTTTCCTGGGCTCAGTCTTGGCGCGGGGGGGTGTGGGGGAGGGGGGTGGGGTGTGTGTGTGTGTGTGTGTGTGTTTGGGCGTACATGCTTTGCTGGTGAAGTGGGGCTAGCAAGGAGGAGGGGGGCGACATCAGGATCTGGAGAGAGCCAGGCTTGGAGCTGCCAAGTGGGTAATATCTGTGAGTGTGGGCACGCCCAAAGGCCAGGCTCACAGTGGAGGGAGCATGGGGCTGCGTGAGCCCGCAGGCAAGTTCTGCCCGGAAGGTAGGGATGTGGGGTGTGGTGATGCTGAGTGAAGGCCAACGGTGTGACAGTGCTGCTTGGATGGTAGAAATTGGCCATCAGGAGGACGAATTTTCACTCCAAGGGTAGTGCTCCAGAGCTTGGGAGAGGGGAGACGCAGAGGAAGGTGAAGATGACATGCGTGGCTGGGAGGTGGATCGTGATGCCGTTTCTATTGCAGCAACCTGACTGACTTGCGGCAGTGAGGCAGACACTGTGACGTCATCAAGTGCATCACAAACTGCAAAGTGACCCGGCTAACAGCTCGGGCAGTGGGAAGGGCTAGTAGAGGCAGGCGAAGCCAAGACAGTTGGGCTGTTGCTTGTGAGGTCATGGCATGACAGCAATGGGATTGGCCAGGAGCAGGCAGGTGTCATGAGGTCATCAAGGAGAGCAGCTGGGAAGGCTGCAGAGAAGACGAGTGGGCCCCTGGTGAGGCCCTGCCCTGGGCTGAAGCCACCTGTACGTGACATGGGAACCTACGGGAGGTGACATGAGAACTTGCGGGATGTGACAGAGGGCAGCGGGAGAAGAGAGCAGAAGTCTGGGCGGCAAGCGGCATGTGTCCCGGCTGGGTCTGGCAGGCGGCTGCAGATGGGGGAAGTGGCCAAAGTGCAGAGAGGGGAGCGCTGGGGACCTTGTGGGCAGTCAGGTCTTGCAAGGCCAACACGGATGCCTTGCGTGATGGCATCAGTGATGCCACTGAAGTCCCAGAGGAGCTAGGCAATGCTATGCAAACTCTCGATTTGGGGTAGAAATGGAGAAAAGCTTAGACTGTTGAGGAAGAAATAATTTGTGAGGGGGGCAATGAGTTGGGGAGGCTAGCGGGGCAGAGAAAGGGAGGGCTCAGGGTGAAAGGTGGAAGGAGCAGCCTGTGGAAGAGGGCTCAGGAGGGGGGCTGAAGGGGCCAGGTGCCCGTGGGGAGGGTGTGGTGAGTGCTGCTCTGGCCAAAGCCCGTGCCTGATGGCCGTGGTCTGTCCTGCTTCTTGTCCTGGTTTCAGCTGGGGTAGAGCTGTCTTCAGAGTAGTTCGTGTGGTGTTGTGGTTTAGATTTGTGCTGAGAACAGTGTTGATAAGAGGGATGTGTTTGTTATTGGTGATGAGTGCTTGCACAGCGCTAAGGCCTTTTCTGCTTCTGACGCTGCCCCGCCAGGCAGTAGGCTGGGGGTGCACGAGAAGTTGGTAGGGGACGCAGGTGGGACAGCTGAGCCCAAGTGACCAAGGGATATGCCAGACCAGAGGACATCGTGCTGAGCAACAGAAGCTGGGCTAAGAAGAGGGAAGCGGGGATGTTCAGAGTGATGGCGTTTATCTTCCGCAGTAGCCGTTAGGAGGGAGGAAGCCCTGCTTTCCTTTCAATGGCTAAACATCTGCCTGCTGGTGGGAGGCAGGGAAGGAAGGCCTCATTTTGCATTGTTTGCGTGTGCAGCTCTTGCTTTACCTATGAAAGTGCCTTTCTCTCAAGCCATGTCTTGTCTCACTTTTACCTTTCCTGGGCTCAGTCTTGGCGCGGGGGGTGGGGGTGGGTGTGTGTTTGTGTGTGTGGGTGTGTGTTTGTGTGTTTGGGCGTACATGCTTTGCTGGTGAAGTGGGGCTAGCAAGGAGGAGGGGGGCGACATCAGGATCTGGAGAGAGCCAGGCTTGGAGCTGCCAAGTGGGTAATATCTGTGAGTGTGGGCACGCCCAAAGGCCAGGCTCACAGTGGAGGGAGCATGGGGCTGCGTGAGCCCGCAGGTAAGTTCTGCCCGGAAGGTAGGGATGTGGGGTGTGGTGATGCTGAGTGAAGGCCAACGGTGTGACAGTGCTGCTTGGATGGTAGAAATTGGCCATCAGGAGGACGAATTTTCACTCCAAGGGTAGTGCTCCAGAGCTTGGGAGAGGGGAGATGCAGAGGAAGGTGAAGATGACATGCGTGGCTGGGAGGTGGATCGTGATGCCGTTTCTATTGCAGCAACCTGACTGACTTGCGGCAGTGAGGCAGACACTGTGACGTCATCAAGTGCATCACAAACTGCAAAGTGACCCGGCTAACAGCTCGGGCAGTGGGAAGGGCTAGTAGAGGCAGGCGAAGCCAAGACAGTTGGGCTGTTGCTTGTGAGGTCATGGCATGACAGCAATGGGATTGGCCAGGAGCAGGCAGGTGTCATGAGGTCATCAAGGAGAGCAGCTGGGAAGGCTGCAGAGAAGACGAGCGGGCCCCTGGTGAGGCCCTGCCCTGGGCTGAAGCCACCTGTACGTGACATGGGAACCTACGGGAGGTGACATGAGAACTTGCGGGATGTGACAGAGGGCAGCGGGAGAAGAGAGCAGAAGTCTGGGCGGCAAGCAGCATGTGTCCCGGCTGGGTCTGGCAGGCGGCTGCAGATGGGGGAAGTGGCCAAAGTGCAGAGAGGGGAGCGCTGGGGACCTTGTGGGCAGTCAGGTCTTGCAAGGCCAACACGGATGCCTTGCGTGATGGCATTAGTGATGCCACTGAAGTCCCAGAGGAGCTAGGCAATGCTATGCAAACTCTCGATTTGGGGTAGAAATGGAGAAAAGCTTAGACTGTTGAGGAAGAAATAATTTGTGAGGGGGGCAATGAGTTGGGGAGGCTAGCGGGGCAGAGAAAGGGAAGGCTCAGGGTGAAAGGTGGAAGGAGCAGCCTGTGGAAGAGGGCTCAGGAGGGGGGCTTGAAGGGGCCAGGTGCCCGTGGGGAGGGTGTGGTGAGTGCTGCTCTGGCCAAAGCCCGTGCCTGATGGCCGTGGTCTGTCCTGCTTCTTGTCCTGGTTTCAGCTGGGGTAGAGCTGTCTTCAGAGTAGTTCGTGTGGTGTTGTGGTTTAGATTTGTGCTGAGAACAGTGTTGATAAGAGGGATGTGTTTGTTATTGGTGATGAGTGCTTGCACAGCGCTAAGGCCTTTTCTGCTTCTGACGCTGCCCCGCCAGGCAGTAGGCTGGGGGTGCACGAGAAGTTGGTAGGGGACGCAGCTGGGACAGCTGAGCCCAAGTGACCAAGGGATATGCCAGACCAGAGGACATCGTGCTGAGCAACAGAAGCTGGGCTAAGAAGAGGGAAGCGGGGATGTTCAGAGTGATGGCGTTTATCTTCCGCAGTAGCCGTTAGGAGGGAGGAAGCCCTGCTTTCCTTTCAATGGCTAAACATCTGCCTGCTGGTGGGAGGCAGGGAAGGAAGGCCTCATTTTGCATTGTTTGCGTGTGCAGCTCTTGCTTTACCTATGAAAGTGCCTTTCTCTCAAGCCATGTCTTGTCTCACTTTTACCTTTCCTGGGCTCAGTCTTGGCGCGGGGGGGTGTGGGGGAGGGGGGTGGGGTGTGTGTGTGTGTGTGTGTGTGTGTGTGTGTTTGGGCGTACATGCTTTGCTGGTGAAGTGGGGCTAGCAAGGAGGAGGGGGGCGACATCAGGATCTGGAGAGAGCCAGGCTTGGAGCTGCCAAGTGGGTAATATCTGTGAGTGTGGGCACGCCCAAAGGCCAGGCTCACAGTGGAGGGAGCATGGGGCTGCGTGAGCCCGCAGGTAAGTTCTGCCCGGAAGGTAGGGATGTGGGGTGTGGTGATGCTGAGTGAAGGCCAACGGTGTGACAGTGCTGCTTGGATGGTAGAAATTGGCCATCAGGAGGACGAATTTTCACTCCAAGGGTAGTGCTCCAGAGCTTGGGAGAGGGGAGACGCAGAGGAAGGTGAAGATGACATGCGTGGCTGGGAGGTGGATCGTGATGCCGTTTCTATTGCAGCAACCTGACTGACTTGCGGCAGTGAGGCAGACACTGTGACGTCATCAAGTGCATCACAAACTGCAAAGTGACCCGGCTAGCAGCTCGGGCAGTGGGAAGGGCTAGTAGAGGCAGGCGAAGCCAAGACAGTTGGGCTGTTGCTTGTGAGGTCATGGCATGACAGCAATGGGATTGGCCAGGAGCAGGCAGGTGTCATGAGGTCATCAAGGAGAGCAGCTGGGAAGGCTGCAGAGAAGACGAGTGGGCCCCTGGTGAGGCCCTGCCCTGGGCTGAAGCCACCTGTACGTGAGATGGGAACCTACGGGAGGTGACATGAGAACTTGCGGGATGTGACAGAGGGCAGCGGGAGAAGAGAGCAGAAGTCTGGGCGGCAAGCGGCATGTGTCCCGGCTGGGTCTGGCAGGCGGCTGCAGATGGGGGAAGTGGCCAAAGTGCAGAGAGGGGAGCGCTGGGGACCTTGTGGGCAGTCAGGTCTTGCAAGGCCAACACGGATGCCTTGCGTGATGGCATCAGTGATGCCACTGAAGTCCCAGAGGAGCTAGGCAATGCTATGCAAACTCTCGATTTGGGGTAGAAATGGAGAAAAGCTTAGACTGTTGAGGAAGAAATAATTTGTGAGGGGGGCAATGAGTTGGGGAGGCTAGCGGGGCAGAGAAAGGGAGGGCTCAGGGTGAAAGGTGGAAGGAGCAGCCTGTGGAAGAGGGCTCAGGAGGGGGGCTGAAGGGGCCAGGTGCCCGTGGGGAGGGTGTGGTGAGTGCTGCTCTGGCCAAAGCCCGTGCCTGATGGCCGTGGTCTGTCCTGCTTCTTGTCCTGGTTTCAGCTGGGGTAGAGTTATCTTCAGAGTAGTTCGTGTGGTGTTGTGGTTTAGATTTGTGCTGAGAACAGTGTTGATAAGAGGGATGTGTTTGTTATTGGTGATGAGTGCTTGCACAGCGCTAAGGCCTTTTCTGCTTCTGACGCTGCCCCGCCAGGCAGTAGGCTGGGGGTGCACGAGAAGTTGGTAGGGGACGCAGCTGGGACAGCTGAGCCCAAGTGACCAAGGGATATGCCAGACCAGAGGACATCGTGCTGAGCAACAGAAGCTGGGCTAAGAAGAGGGAAGCGGGGATGTTCAGAGTGATGGCGTTTATCTTCCGCAGTAGCCGTTAGGAGGGAGGAAGCCCTGCTTTCCTTTCAATGGCTAAACATCTGCCTGCTGGTGGGAGGCAGGGAAGGAAGGCCTCATTTTGCATTGTTTGCGTGTGCAGCTCTTGCTTTACCTATGAAAGTGCCTTTCTCTCAAGCCATGTCTTGTCTCACTTTTACCTTTCCTGGGCTCAGTCTTGGCGCGGGGGGGTGTGGGGGAGGGGGGTGGGGGGTGTGTGTGTGTGTGTGTGTGTTTGGGCGTACATGCTTTGCTGGTGAAGTGGGGCTAGCAAGGAGGAGGGGGGCGACATCAGGATCTGGAGAGAGCCAGGCTTGGAGCTGCCAAGTGGGTAATATCTGTGAGTGTGGGCACGCCCAAAGGCCAGGCTCACAGTGGAGGGAGCATGGGGCTGCGTGAGCCCGCAGGTAAGTTCTGCCAGGAAGGTAGGGATGTGGGGTGTGGTGATGCTGAGTGAAGGCCAACGGTGTGACAGTGCTGCTTGGATGGTAGAAATTGGCCATCAGGAGGACGAATTTTCACTCCAAGGGTAGTGCTCCAGAGCTTGGGAGAGGGGAGATGCAGAGGAAGGTGAAGATGACATGCGTGGCTGGGAGGTGGATCGTGATGCCGTTTCTATTGCAGCAACCTGACTGACTTGCGGCAGTGAGGCAGACACTGTGACGTCATCAAGTGCATCACAAACTGCAAAGTGACCCGGCTAACAGCTCGGGCAGTGGGAAGGGCTAGTAGAGGCAGGCGAAGCCAAGACAGTTGGGCTGTTGCTTGTGAGGTCATGGCATGACAGCAATGGGATTGGCCAGGAGCAGGCAGGTGTCATGAGGTCATCAAGGAGAGCAGCTGGGAAGGCTGCAGAGAAGACGAGCGGGCCCCTGGTGAGGCCCTGCCCTGGGCTGAAGCCACCTGTACGTGACATGGGAACCTACGGGAGGTGACATGAGAACTTGCGGGATGTGACAGAGGGCAGCGGGAGAAGAGAGCAGAAGTCTGGGCGGCAAGCAGCATGTGTCCCGGCTGGGTCTGGCAGGCGGCTGCAGATGGGGGAAGTGGCCAAAGTGCAGAGAGGGGAGCGCTGGGGACCTTGTGGGCAGTCAGGTCTTGCAAGGCCAACACGGATGCCTTGCGTGATGGCATTAGTGATGCCACTGAAGTCCCAGAGGAGCTAGGCAATGCTATGCAAACTCTCGATTTGGGGTAGAAATGGAGAAAAGCTTAGACTGTTGAGGAAGAAATAATTTGTGAGGGGGGCAATGAGTTGGGGAGGCTAGCGGGGCAGAGAAAGGGAGGGCTCAGGGTGAAAGGTGGAAGGAGCAGCCTGTGGAAGAGGGCTCAGGAGGGGGGCTGAAGGGGCCAGGTGCCCGTGGGGAGGGTGTGGTGAGTGCTGCTCTGGCCAAAGCCCGTGCCTGATGGCCGTGGTCTGTCCTGCTTCTTGTCCTGGTTTCAGCTGGGGTAGAGCTGTCTTCAGAGTAGTTCGTGTGGTGTTGTGGTTTAGATTTGTGCTGAGAACAGTGTTGATAAGAGGGATGTGTTTGTTATTGGTGATGAGTGCTTGCACAGCGCTAAGGCCTTTTCTGCTTCTGACGCTGCCCCGCCAGGCAGTAGGCTGGGGGTGCACGAGAAGTTGGTAGGGGACGCAGCTGGGACAGCTGAGCCCAAGTGACCAAGGGATATGCCAGACCAGAGGACATCGTGCTGAGCAACAGAAGCTGGGCTAAGAAGAGGGAAGCGGGGATGTTCAGAGTGATGGCGTTTATCTTCCGCAGTAGCCGTTAGGAGGGAGGAAGCCCTGCTTTCCTTTCAATGGCTAAACATCTGCCTGCTGGTGGGAGGCAGGGAAGGAAGGCCTCATTTTGCATTGTTTGCGTGTGCAGCTCTTGCTTTACCTATGAAAGTGCCTTTCTCTCAAGCCATGTCTTGTCTCACTTTTACCTTTCCTGGGCTCAGTCTTGGCGCGGGGGGTGGGGGTGGGTGTGTGTTTGTGTGTGTGGGTGTGTGTTTGTGTGTTTGGGCGTACATGCTTTGCTGGTGAAGTGGGGCTAGCAAGGAGGAGGGGGGCGACATCAGGATCTGGAGAGAGCCAGGCTTGGAGCTGCCAAGTGGGTAATATCTGTGAGTGTGGGCACGCCCAAAGGCCAGGCTCACAGTGGAGGGAGCATGGGGCTGCGTGAGCCCGCAGGTAAGTTCTGCCCGGAAGGTAGGGATGTGGGGTGTGGTGATGCTGAGTGAAGGCCAACGGTGTGACAGTGCTGCTTGGATGGTAGAAATTGGCCATCAGGAGGACGAATTTTCACTCCAAGGGTAGTGCTCCAGAGCTTGGGAGAGGGGAGATGCAGAGGAAGTTGAAGATGACATGCGTGGCTGGGAGGTGGATCGTGATGCCGTTTCTATTGCAGCAACCTGACTGACTTGCGGCAGTGAGGCAGACACTGTGACGTCATCAAGTGCATCACAAACTGCAAAGTGACCCGGCTAGCAGCTCGGGCAGTGGGAAGGGCTAGTAGAGGCAGGCGAAGCCAAGACAGTTGGGCTGTTGCTTGTGAGGTCATGGCATGACAGCAATGGGATTGGCCAGGAGCAGGCAGGTGTCATGAGGTCATCAAGGAGAGCAGCTGGGAAGGCTGCAGAGAAGACGAGTGGGCCCCTGGTGAGGCCCTGCCCTGGGCTGAAGCCACCTGTACGTGACATGGGAACCTACGGGAGGTGACATGAGAACTTGCGGGATGTGACAGAGGGCAGCGGGAGAAGAGAGCAGAAGTCTGGGCGGCAAGCAGCATGTGTCCCGGCTGGGTCTGGCAGGCGGCTGCAGATGGGGGAAGTGGCCAAAGTGCAGAGAGGGGAGCGCTGGGGACCTTGTGGGCAGTCAGGTCTTGCAAGGCCAACACGGATGCCTTGCGTGATGGCATTAGTGATGCCACTGAAGTCCCAGAGGAGCTAGGCAATGCTATGCAAACTCTCGATTTGGGGTAGAAATGGAGAAAAGCTTAGACTGTTGAGGAAGAAATAATTTGTGAGGGGGGCAATGAGTTGGGGAGTCTAGCGGGGCAGAGAAAGGGAGGGCTCAGGGTGAAAGGTGGAAGGAGCAGCCTGTGGAAGAGGGCTCAGGAGGGGGGCTGAAGGGGCCAGGTGCCCGTGGGGAGGGTGTGGTGAGTGCTGCTCTGGCCAAAGCCCGTGCCTGATGGCCGTGGTCTGTCCTGCTTCTTGTCCTGGTTTCAGCTGGGGTAGAGTTATCTTCAGAGTAGTTCGTGTGGTGTTGTGGTTTAGATTTGTGCTGAGAACAGTGTTGATAAGAGGGATGTGTTTGTTATTGGTGATGAGTGCTTGCACAGCGCTAAGGCCTTTTCTGCTTCTGACGCTGCCCCGCCAGGCAGTAGGCTGGGGGTGCACGAGAAGTTGGTAGGGGACGCAGCTGGGACAGCTGAGCCCAAGTGACCAAGGGATATGCCAGACCAGAGGACATCGTGCTGAGCAACAGAAGCTGGGCTAAGAAGAGGGAAGCGGGGATGTTCAGAGTGATGGCGTTTATCTTCCGCAGTAGCCGTTAGGAGGGAGGAAGCCCTGCTTTCCTTTCAATGGCTAAACATCTGCCTGCTGGTGGGAGGCAGGGAAGGAAGGCCTCATTTTGCATTGTTTGCGTGTGCAGCTCTTGCTTTACCTATGAAAGTGCCTTTCTCTCAAGCCATGTCTTGTCTCACTTTTACCTTTCCTGGGCTCAGTCTTGGCGCGGGGGGGTGTGGGGGAGGGGGGTGGGGTGTGTGTGTGTGTGTGTGTGTGTTTGGGCGTACATGCTTTGCTGGTGAAGTGGGGCTAGCAAGGAGGAGGGGGGCGACATCAGGATCTGGAGAGAGCCAGGCTTGGAGCTGCCAAGTGGGTAATATCTGTGAGTGTGGGCACGCCCAAAGGCCAGGCTCACAGTGGAGGGAGCATGGGGCTGCGTGAGCCCGCAGGTAAGTTCTGCCCGGAAGGTAGGGATGTGGGGTGTGGTGATGCTGAGTGAAGGCCAACGGTGTGACAGTGCTGCTTGGATGGTAGAAATTGGCCATCAGGAGGACGAATTTTCACTCCAAGGGTAGTGCTCCAGAGCTTGGGAGAGGGGAGATGCAGAGGAAGGTGAAGATGACATGCGTGGCTGGGAGGTGGATCGTGATGCCGTTTCTATTGCAGCAACCTGACTGACTTGCGGCAGTGAGGCAGACACTGTGACGTCATCAAGTGCATCACAAACTGCAAAGTGACCCGGCTAACAGCTCGGGCAGTGGGAAGGGCTAGTAGAGGCAGGCGAAGCCAAGACAGTTGGGCTGTTGCTTGTGAGGTCATGGCATGAGAGCAATGGGATTGGCCAGGAGCAGGCAGGTGTCATGAGGTCATCAAGGAGAGCAGCTGGGAAGGCTGCAGAGAAGACGAGCGGGCCCCTGGTGAGGCCCTGCCCTGGGCTGAAGCCACCTGTACGTGACATGGGAACCTACGGGAGGTGACATGAGAACTTGCGGGATGTGACAGAGGGCAGCGGGAGAAGAGAGCAGAAGTCTGGGCGGCAAGCAGCATGTGTCCCGGCTGGGTCTGGCAGGCGGCTGCAGATGGGGGAAGTGGCCAAAGTGCAGAGAGGGGAGCGCTGGGGACCTTGTGGGCAGTCAGGTCTTGCAAGGCCAACACGGATGCCTTGCGTGATGGCATTAGTGATGCCACTGAAGTCCCAGAGGAGCTAGGCAATGCTATGCAAACTCTCGATTTGGGGTAGAAATGGAGAAAAGCTTAGACTGTTGAGGAAGAAATAATTTGTGAGGGGGGCAATGAGTTGGGGAGGCTAGCGGGGCAGAGAAAGGGAAGGCTCAGGGTGAAAGGTGGAAGGAGCAGCCTGTGGAAGAGGGCTCAGGAGGGGGGCTTGAAGGGGCCAGGTGCCCGTGGGGAGGGTGTGGTGAGTGCTGCTCTGGCCAAAGCCCGTGCCTGATGGCCGTGGTCTGTCCTGCTTCTTGTCCTGGTTTCAGCTGGGGTAGAGCTGTCTTCAGAGTAGTTCGTGTGGTGTTGTGGTTTAGATTTGTGCTGAGAACAGTGTTGATAAGAGGGATGTGTTTGTTATTGGTGATGAGTGCTTGCACAGCGCTAAGGCCTTTTCTGCTTCTGACGCTGCCCCGCCAGGCAGTAGGCTGGGGGTGCACGAGAAGTTGGTAGGGGACGCAGCTGGGACAGCTGAGCCCAAGTGACCAAGGGATATGCCAGACCAGAGGACATCGTGCTGAGCAACAGAAGCTGGGCTAAGAAGAGGGAAGCGGGGATGTTCAGAGTGATGGCGTTTATCTTCCGCAGTAGCCGTTAGGAGGGAGGAAGCCCTGCTTTCCTTTCAATGGCTAAACATCTGCCTGCTGGTGGGAGGCAGGGAAGGAAGGCCTCATTTTGCATTGTTTGCGTGTGCAGCTCTTGCTTTACCTATGAAAGTGCCTTTCTCTCAAGCCATGTCTTGTCTCACTTTTACCTTTCCTGGGCTCAGTCTTGGCGCGGGGGGGTGTGGGGGAGGGGGGTGGGTTGTGTGTGTGTGTGTGTGTGTGTGTGTGTTTGGGCGTACATGCTTTGCTGGTGAAGTGGGGCTAGCAAGGAGGAGGGGGGCGACATCAGGATCTGGAGAGAGCCAGGCTTGGAGCTGCCAAGTGGGTAATATCTGTGAGTGTGGGCACGCCCAAAGGCCAGGCTCACAGTGGAGGGAGCATGGGGCTGCGTGAGCCCGCAGGTAAGTTCTGCCCGGAAGGTAGGGATGTGGGGTGTGGTGATGCTGAGTGAAGGCCAACGGTGTGACAGTGGTGCTTGGATGGTAGAAATTGGCCATCAGGAGGACGAATTTTCACTCCAAGGGTAGTGCTCCAGAGCTTGGGAGAGGGGAGACGCAGAGGAAGGTGAAGATGACATGCGTGGCTGGGAGGTGGATCGTGATGCCGTTTCTATTGCAGCAACCTGACTGACTTGCGGCAGTGAGGCAGACACTGTGACGTCATCAAGTGCATCACAAACTGCAAAGTGACCCGGCTAGCAGCTCGGGCAGTGGGAAGGGCTAGTAGAGGCAGGCGAAGCCAAGACAGTTGGGCTGTTGCTTGTGAGGTCATGGCATGACAGCAATGGGATTGGCCAGGAGCAGGCAGGTGTCATGAGGTCATCAAGGAGAGCAGCTGGGAAGGCTGCAGAGAAGACGAGTGGGCCCCTGGTGAGGCCCTGCCCTGGGCTGAAGCCACCTGTACGTGAGATGGGAACCTACGGGAGGTGACATGAGAACTTGCGGGATGTGACAGAGGGCAGCGGGAGAAGAGAGCAGAAGTCTGGGCGGCAAGCGGCATGTGTCCCGGCTGGGTCTGGCAGGCGGCTGCAGATGGGGGAAGTGGCCAAAGTGCAGAGAGGGGAGCGCTGGGGACCTTGTGGGCAGTCAGGTCTTGCAAGGCCAACACGGATGCCTTGCGTGATGGCATCAGTGATGCCACTGAAGTCCCAGAGGAGCTAGGCAATGCTATGCAAACTCTCGATTTGGGGTAGAAATGGAGAAAAGCTGAGACTGTTGAGGAAGAAATAATTTGTGAGGGGGGCAATGAGTTGGGGAGGCTAGCGGGGCAGAGAAAGGGAGGGCTCAGGGTGAAAGGTGGAAGGAGCAGCCTGTGGAAGAGGGCTCAGGAGGGGGGCTGAAGGGGCCAGGTGCCCGTGGGGAGGGTGTGGTGAGTGCTGCTCTGGCCAAAGCCCGTGCCTGATGGCCGTGGTCTGTCCTGCTTCTTGTCCTGGTTTCAGCTGGGGTAGAGCTGTCTTCAGAGTAGTTCGTGTGGTGTTGTGGTTTAGATTTGTGCTGAGAACAGTGTTGATAAGAGGGATGTGTTTGTTATTGGTGATGAGTGCTTGCACAGCGCTAAGGCCTTTTCTGCTTCTGACGCTGCCCCGCCAGGCAGTAGGCTGGGGGTGCACGAGAAGTTGGTAGGGGACGCAGCTGGGACAGCTGAGCCCAAGTGACCAAGGGATATGCCAGACCAGAGGACATCGTGCTGAGCAACAGAAGCTGGGCTAAGAAGAGGGAAGCGGGGATGTTCAGAGTGATGGCGTTTATCTTCCGCAGTAGCCGTTAGGAGGGAGGAAGCCCTGCTTTCCTTTCAATGGCTAAACATCTGCCTGCTGGTGGGAGGCAGGGAAGGAAGGCCTCATTTTGCATTGTTTGCGTGTGCAGCTCTTGCTTTACCTATGAAAGTGCCTTTCTCTCAAGCCATGTCTTGTCTCACTTTTACCTTTCCTGGGCTCAGTCTTGGTGCGGGGGGGTGTGGGGGAGGGGGGTGGGGGGTGTGTGTGTGTGTGTGTGTGTTTGGGCGTACATGCTTTGCTGGTGAAGTGGGGCTAGCAAGGAGGAGGGGGGCGACATCAGGATCTGGAGAGAGCCAGGCTTGGAGCTGCCAAGTGGGTAATATCTGTGAGTGTGGGCACGCCCAAAGGCCAGGCTCACAGTGGAGGGAGCATGGGGCTGCGTGAGCCCGCAGGTAAGTTCTGCCAGGAAGGTAGGGATGTGGGGTGTGGTGATGCTGAGTGAAGGCCAACGGTGTGACAGTGCTGCTTGGATGGTAGAAATTGGCCATCAGGAGGACGAATTTTCACTCCAAGGGTAGTGCTCCAGATCTTGGGAGAGGGGAGATGCAGAGGAAGGTGAAGATGACATGCGTGGCTGGGAGGTGGATCGTGATGCCGTTTCTATTGCAGCAACCTGACTGACTTGCGGCAGTGAGGCAGACACTGTGACGTCATCAAGTGCATCACAAACTGCAAAGTGACCCGGCTAACAGCTCGGGCAGTGGGAAGGGCTAGTAGAGGCAGGCGAAGCCAAGACAGTTGGGCTGTTGCTTGTGAGGTCATGGCATGACAGCAATGGGATTGGCCAGGAGCAGGCAGGTGTCATGAGGTCATCAAGGAGAGCAGCTGGGAAGGCTGCAGAGAAGACGAGCGGGCCCCTGGTGAGGCCCTGCCCTGGGCTGAAGCCACCTGTACGTGACATGGGAACCTACGGGAGGTGACATGAGAACTTGCGGGATGTGACAGAGGGCAGCGGGAGAAGAGAGCAGAAGTCTGGGCGGCAAGCAGCATGTGTCCCGGCTGGGTCTGGCAGGCGGCTGCAGATGGGGGAAGTGGCCAAAGTGCAGAGAGGGGAGCGCTGGGGACCTTGTGGGCAGTCAGGTCTTGCAAGGCCAACACGGATGCCTTGCGTGATGGCATTAGTGATGCCACTGAAGTCCCAGAGGAGCTAGGCAATGCTATGCAAACTCTCGATTTGGGGTAGAAATGGAGAAAAGCTTAGACTGTTGAGGAAGAAATAATTTGTGAGGGGGGCAATGAGTTGGGGAGTCTTGCGGGGCAGAGAAAGGGAGGGCTCAGGGTGAAAGGTGGAAGGAGCAGCCTGTGGAAGAGGGCTCAGGAGGGGGGCTTGAAGGGGCCAGGTGCCCGTGGGGAGGGTGTGGTGAGTGCTGCTCTGGCCAAAGCCCGTGCCTGATGGCCGTGGTCTGTCCTGCTTCTTGTCCTGGTTTCAGCTGGGGTAGAGCTGTCTTCAGAGTAGTTCGTGTGGTGTTGTGGTTTAGATTTGTGCTGAGAACAGTGTTGATAAGAGGGATGTGTTTGTTATTGGTGATGAGTGCTTGCACAGCGCTAAGGCCTTTTCTGCTTCTGACGCTGCCCCGCCAGGCAGTAGGCTGGGGGTGCACGAGAAGTTGGTAGGGGATGCAGCTGGGACAGCTGAGCCCAAGTGACCAAGGGATATGCCAGACCAGAGGACATCGTGCTGAGCAACAGAAGCTGGGCTAAGAAGAGGGAAGCGGGGATGTTCAGAGTGATGGCGTTTATCTTCCGCAGTAGCCGTTAGGAGGGAGGAAGCCCTGCTTTCCTTTCAATGGCTAAACATCTGCCTGCTGGTGGGAGGCAGGGAAGGAAGGCCTCATTTTGCATTGTTTGCGTGTGCAGCTCTTGCTTTACCTATGAAAGTGCCTTTCTCTCAAGCCATGTCTTGTCTCACTTTTACCTTTCCTGGGCTCAGTCTTGGCGCGGGGGGGTGTGGGGGAGGGGGGTGGGGGGTGTGTGTGTGTGTGTGTGTGTTTGGGCGTACATGCTTTGCTGGTGAAGTGGGGCTAGCAAGGAGGAGGGGGGCGACATCAGGATCTGGAGAGAGCCAGGCTTGGAGCTGCCAAGTGGGTAATATCTGTGAGTGTGGGCACGCCCAAAGGCCAGGCTCACAGTGGAGGGAGCATGGGGCTGCGTGAGCCCGCAGGTAAGTTCTGCCCGGAAGGTAGGGATGTGGGGTGTGGTGATGCTGAGTGAAGGCCAACGGTGTGACAGTGCTGCTTGGATGGTAGAAATTGGCCATCAGGAGGACGAATTTTCACTCCAAGGGTAGTGCTCCAGAGCTTGGGAGAGGGGAGATGCAGAGGAAGGTGAAGATGACATGCGTGGCTGGGAGGTGGATCGTGATGCCGTTTCTATTGCAGCAACCTGACTGACTTGCGGCAGTGAGGCAGACACTGTGACGTCATCAAGTGCATCACAAACTGCAAAGTGACCCGGCTAACAGCTCGGGCAGTGGGAAGGGCTAGTAGAGGCAGGCGAAGCCAAGACAGTTGGGCTGTTGCTTGTGAGGTCATGGCATGACAGCAATGGGATTGGCCAGGAGCAGGCAGGTGTCATGAGGTCATCAAGGAGAGCAGCTGGGAAGGCTGCAGAGAAGACGAGCGGGCCCCTGGTGAGGCCCTGCCCTGGGCTGAAGCCACCTGTACGTGACATGGGAACCTACGGGAGGTGACATGAGAACTTGCGGGATGTGACAGAGGGCAGCGGGAGAAGAGAGCAGAAGTCTGGGCGGCAAGCAGCATGTGTCCCGGCTGGGTCTGGCAGGCGGCTGCAGATGGGGGAAGTGGCCAAAGTGCAGAGAGGGGAGCGCTGGGGACCTTGTGGGCAGTCAGGTCTTGCAAGGCCAACACGGATGCCTTGGGTGATGGCATCAGTGATGCCACTGAAGTCCCAGAGGAGCTAGGCAATGCTATGCAAACTCTCGATTTGGGGTAGAAATGGAGAAAAGCTGAGACTGTTGAGGAAGAAATAATTTGTGAGGGGGGCAATGAGTTGGGGAGGCTAGCGGGGCAGAGAAAGGGAGGGCTCAGGGTGAAAGGTGGAAGGAGCAGCCTGTGGAAGAGGGCTCAGGAGGGGGGCTGAAGGGGCCAGGTGCCCGTGGGGAGGGTGTGGTGAGTGCTGCTCTGGCCAAAGCCCGTGCCTGATGGCCGTGGTCTGTCCTGCTTCTTGTCCTGGTTTCAGCTGGGGTAGAGCTGTCTTCAGAGTAGTTCGTGTGGTGTTGTGGTTTAGATTTGTGCTGAGAACAGTGTTGATAAGAGGGATGTGTTTGTTATTGGTGATGAGTGCTTGCACAGCGCTAAGGCCTTTTCTGCTTCTGACGCTGCCCCGCCAGGCAGTAGGCTGGGGGTGCACGAGAAGTTGGTAGGGGACGCAGCTGGGACAGCTGAGCCCAAGTGACCAAGGGATATGCCAGACCAGAGGACATCGTGCTGAGCAACAGAAGCTGGGCTAAGAAGAGGGAAGCGGGGATGTTCAGAGTGATGGCGTTTATCTTCCGCAGTAGCCGTTAGGAGGGAGGAAGCCCTGCTTTCCTTTCAATGGCTAAACATCTGCCTGCTGGTGGGAGGCAGGGAAGGAAGGCCTCATTTTGCATTGTTTGCGTGTGCAGCTCTTGCTTTACCTATGAAAGTGCCTTTCTCTCAAGCCATGTCTTGTCTCACTTTTACCTTTCCTGGGCTCAGTCTTGGCGCGGGGGGGTGTGGGGGAGGGGGGGTGGGGTGTGTGTGTGTGTGTGTGTGTGTTTGGGCGTACATGCTTTGCTGGTGAAGTGGGGCTAGCAAGGAGGAGGGGGGCGACATCAGGATCTGGAGAGAGCCAGGCTTGGAGCTGCCAAGTGGGTAATATCTGTGAGTGTGGGCACGCCCAAAGGCCAGGCTCACAGTGGAGGGAGCATGGGGCTGCGTGAGCCCGCAGGTAAGTTCTGCCCGGAAGGTAGGGATGTGGGGTGTGGTGATGCTGAGTGAAGGCCAACGGTGTGACAGTGCTGCTTGGATGGTAGAAATTGGCCATCAGGAGGACGAATTTTCACTCCAAGGGTAGTGCTCCAGAGCTTGGGAGAGGGGAGATGCAGAGGAAGGTGAAGATGACATGCGTGGCTGGGAGGTGGATCGTGATGCCGTTTCTATTGCAGCAACCTGACTGACTTGCGGCAGTGAGGCAGACACTGTGACGTCATCAAGTGCATCACAAACTGCAAAGTGACCCGGCTAACAGCTCGGGCAGTGGGAAGGGCTAGTAGAGGCAGGCGAAGCCAAGACAGTTGGGCTGTTGCTTGTGAGGTCATGGCATGACAGCAATGGGATTGGCCAGGAGCAGGCAGGTGTCATGAGGTCATCAAGGAGAGCAGCTGGGAAGGCTGCAGAGAAGACGAGCGGGCCCCTGGTGAGGCCCTGCCCTGGGCTGAAGCCACCTGTACGTGACATGGGAACCTACGGGAGGTGACATGAGAACTTGCGGGATGTGACAGAGGGCAGCGGGAGAAGAGAGCAGAAGTCTGGGCGGCAAGCAGCATGTGTCCCGGCTGGGTCTGGCAGGCGGCTGCAGATGGGGGAAGTGGCCAAAGTGCAGAGAGGGGAGCGCTGGGGACCTTGTGGGCAGTCAGGTCTTGCAAGGCCAACACGGATGCCTTGCGTGATGGCATTAGTGATGCCACTGAAGTCCCAGAGGAGCTAGGCAATGCTATGCAAACTCTCGATTTGGGGTAGAAATGGAGAAAAGCTTAGACTGTTGAGGAAGAAATAATTTGTGAGGGGGGCAATGAGTTGGGGAGGCTAGCGGGGCAGAGAAAGGGAGGGCTCAGGGTGAAAGGTGGAAGGAGCAGCCTGTGGAAGAGGGCTCAGGAGGGGGGCTGAAGGGGCCAGGTGCCCGTGGGGAGGGTGTGGTGAGTGCTGCTCTGGCCAAAGCCCGTGCCTGATGGCCGTGGTCTGTCCTGCTTCTTGTCCTGGTTTCAGCTGGGGTAGAGCTGTCTTCAGAGTAGTTCGTGTGGTGTTGTGGTTTAGATTTGTGCTGAGAACAGTGTTGATAAGAGGGATGTGTTTGTTATTGGTGATGAGTGCTTGCACAGCGCTAAGGCCTTTTCTGCTTCTGACGCTGCCCCGCCAGGCAGTAGGCTGGGGGTGCACGAGAAGTTGGTAGGGGACGCAGCTGGGACAGCTGAGCCCAAGTGACCAAGGGATATGCCAGACCAGAGGACATCGTGCTGAGCAACAGAAGCTGGGCTAAGAAGAGGGAAGCGGGGATGTTCAGAGTGATGGCGTTTATCTTCCGCAGTAGCCGTTAGGAGGGAGGAAGCCCTGCTTTCCTTTCAATGGCTAAACATCTGCCTGCTGGTGGGAGGCAGGGAAGGAAGGCCTCATTTTGCATTGTTTGCGTGTGCAGCTCTTGCTTTACCTATGAAAGTGCCTTTCTCTCAAGCCATGTCTTGTCTCACTTTTACCTTTCCTGGGCTCAGTCTTGGCGCGGGGGGTGGGGGTGGGTGTGTGTGTGTGTGTGTGGGTGTGTGTTTGTGTGTTTGGGCGTACATGCTTTGCTGGTGAAGTGGGGCTAGCAAGGAGGAGGGGGGCGACATCAGGATCTGGAGAGAGCCAGGCTTGGAGCTGCCAAGTGGGTAATATCTGTGAGTGTGGGCACGCCCAAAGGCCAGGCTCACAGTGGAGGGAGCATGGGGCTGCGTGAGCCCGCAGGTAAGTTCTGCCCGGAAGGTAGGGATGTGGGGTGTGGTGATGCTGAGTGAAGGCCAACGGTGTGACAGTGCTGCTTGGATGGTAGAAATTGGCCATCAGGAGGACGAATTTTCACTCCAAGGGTAGTGCTCCAGAGCTTGGGAGAGGGGAGATGCAGAGGAAGTTGAAGATGACATGCGTGGCTGGGAGGTGGATCGTGATGCCGTTTCTATTGCAGCAACCTGACTGACTTGCGGCAGTGAGGCAGACACTGTGACGTCATCAAGTGCATCACAAACTGCAAAGTGACCCGGCTAGCAGCTCGGGCAGTGGGAAGGGCTAGTAGAGGCAGGCGAAGCCAAGACAGTTGGGCTGTTGCTTGTGAGGTCATGGCATGACAGCAATGGGATTGGCCAGGAGCAGGCAGGTGTCATGAGGTCATCAAGGAGAGCAGCTGGGAAGGCTGCAGAGAAGACGAGTGGGCCCCTGGTGAGGCCCTGCCCTGGGCTGAAGCCACCTGTACGTGACATGGGAACCTACGGGAGGTGACATGAGAACTTGCGGGATGTGACAGAGGGCAGCGGGAGAAGAGAGCAGAAGTCTGGGCGGCAAGCAGCATGTGTCCCGGCTGGGTCTGGCAGGCGGCTGCAGATGGGGGAAGTGGCCAAAGTGCAGAGAGGGGAGCGCTGGGGACCTTGTGGGCAGTCAGGTCTTGCAAGGCCAACACGGATGCCTTGCGTGATGGCATTAGTGATGCCACTGAAGTCCCAGAGGAGCTAGGCAATGCTATGCAAACTCTCGATTTGGGGTAGAAATGGAGAAAAGCTTAGACTGTTGAGGAAGAAATAATTTGTGAGGGGGGCAATGAGTTGGGGAGTCTAGCGGGGCAGAGAAAGGGAGGGCTCAGGGTGAAAGGTGGAAGGAGCAGCCTGTGGAAGAGGGCTCAGGAGGGGGGCTGAAGGGGCCAGGTGCCCGTGGGGAGGGTGTGGTGAGTGCTGCTCTGGCCAAAGCCCGTGCCTGATGGCCGTGGTCTGTCCTGCTTCTTGTCCTGGTTTCAGCTGGGGTAGAGTTATCTTCAGAGTAGTTCGTGTGGTGTTGTGGTTTAGATTTGTGCTGAGAACAGTGTTGATAAGAGGGATGTGTTTGTTATTGGTGATGAGTGCTTGCACAGCGCTAAGGCCTTTTCTGCTTCTGACGCTGCCCCGCCAGGCAGTAGGCTGGGGGTGCACGAGAAGTTGGTAGGGGACGCAGCTGGGACAGCTGAGCCCAAGTGACCAAGGGATATGCCAGACCAGAGGACATCGTGCTGAGCAACAGAAGCTGGGCTAAGAAGAGGGAAGCGGGGATGTTCAGAGTGATGGCGTTTATCTTCCGCAGTAGCCGTTAGGAGGGAGGAAGCCCTGCTTTCCTTTCAATGGCTAAACATCTGCCTGCTGGTGGGAGGCAGGGAAGGAAGGCCTCATTTTGCATTGTTTGCGTGTGCAGCTCTTGCTTTACCTATGAAAGTGCCTTTCTCTCAAGCCATGTCTTGTCTCACTTTTACCTTTCCTGGGCTCAGTCTTGGCGCGGGGGGGTGTGGGGGAGGGGGGTGGGGTGTGTGTGTGTGTGTGTGTGTGTTTGGGCGTACATGCTTTGCTGGTGAAGTGGGGCTAGCAAGGAGGAGGGGGGCGACATCAGGATCTGGAGAGAGCCAGGCTTGGAGCTGCCAAGTGGGTAATATCTGTGAGTGTGGGCACGCCCAAAGGCCAGGCTCACAGTGGAGGGAGCATGGGGCTGCGTGAGCCCGCAGGTAAGTTCTGCCCGGAAGGTAGGGATGTGGGGTGTGGTGATGCTGAGTGAAGGCCAACGGTGTGACAGTGCTGCTTGGATGGTAGAAATTGGCCATCAGGAGGACGAATTTTCACTCCAAGGGTAGTGCTCCAGAGCTTGGGAGAGGGGAGATGCAGAGGAAGGTGAAGATGACATGCGTGGCTGGGAGGTGGATCGTGATGCCGTTTCTATTGCAGCAACCTGACTGACTTGCGGCAGTGAGGCAGACACTGTGACGTCATCAAGTGCATCACAAACTGCAAAGTGACCCGGCTAACAGCTCGGGCAGTGGGAAGGGCTAGTAGAGGCAGGCGAAGCCAAGACAGTTGGGCTGTTGCTTGTGAGGTCATGGCATGAGAGCAATGGGATTGGCCAGGAGCAGGCAGGTGTCATGAGGTCATCAAGGAGAGCAGCTGGGAAGGCTGCAGAGAAGACGAGCGGGCCCCTGGTGAGGCCCTGCCCTGGGCTGAAGCCACCTGTACGTGACATGGGAACCTACGGGAGGTGACATGAGAACTTGCGGGATGTGACAGAGGGCAGCGGGAGAAGAGAGCAGAAGTCTGGGCGGCAAGCAGCATGTGTCCCGGCTGGGTCTGGCAGGCGGCTGCAGATGGGGGAAGTGGCCAAAGTGCAGAGAGGGGAGCGCTGGGGACCTTGTGGGCAGTCAGGTCTTGCAAGGCCAACACGGATGCCTTGCGTGATGGCATTAGTGATGCCACTGAAGTCCCAGAGGAGCTAGGCAATGCTATGCAAACTCTCGATTTGGGGTAGAAATGGAGAAAAGCTTAGACTGTTGAGGAAGAAATAATTTGTGAGGGGGGCAATGAGTTGGGGAGGCTAGCGGGGCAGAGAAAGGGAAGGCTCAGGGTGAAAGGTGGAAGGAGCAGCCTGTGGAAGAGGGCTCAGGAGGGGGGCTTGAAGGGGCCAGGTGCCCGTGGGGAGGGTGTGGTGAGTGCTGCTCTGGCCAAAGCCCGTGCCTGATGGCCGTGGTCTGTCCTGCTTCTTGTCCTGGTTTCAGCTGGGGTAGAGCTGTCTTCAGAGTAGTTCGTGTGGTGTTGTGGTTTAGATTTGTGCTGAGAACAGTGTTGATAAGAGGGATGTGTTTGTTATTGGTGATGAGTGCTTGCACAGCGCTAAGGCCTTTTCTGCTTCTGACGCTGCCCCGCCAGGCAGTAGGCTGGGGGTGCACGAGAAGTTGGTAGGGGACGCAGCTGGGACAGCTGAGCCCAAGTGACCAAGGGATATGCCAGACCAGAGGACATCGTGCTGAGCAACAGAAGCTGGGCTAAGAAGAGGGAAGCGGGGATGTTCAGAGTGATGGCGTTTATCTTCCGCAGTAGCCGTTAGGAGGGAGGAAGCCCTGCTTTCCTTTCAATGGCTAAACATCTGCCTGCTGGTGGGAGGCAGGGAAGGAAGGCCTCATTTTGCATTGTTTGCGTGTGCAGCTCTTGCTTTACCTATGAAAGTGCCTTTCTCTCAAGCCATGTCTTGTCTCACTTTTACCTTTCCTGGGCTCAGTCTTGGCGCGGGGGGGTGTGGGGGAGGGGGGTGGGTTGTGTGTGTGTGTGTGTGTGTGTGTGTGTTTGGGCGTACATGCTTTGCTGGTGAAGTGGGGCTAGCAAGGAGGAGGGGGGCGACATCAGGATCTGGAGAGAGCCAGGCTTGGAGCTGCCAAGTGGGTAATATCTGTGAGTGTGGGCACGCCCAAAGGCCAGGCTCACAGTGGAGGGAGCATGGGGCTGCGTGAGCCCGCAGGTAAGTTCTGCCCGGAAGGTAGGGATGTGGGGTGTGGTGATGCTGAGTGAAGGCCAACGGTGTGACAGTGCTGCTTGGATGGTAGAAATTGGCCATCAGGAGGACGAATTTTCACTCCAAGGGTAGTGCTCCAGAGCTTGGGAGAGGGGAGATGCAGAGGAAGGTGAAGATGACATGCGTGGCTGGGAGGTGGATCGTGATGCCGTTTCTATTGCAGCAACCTGACTGACTTGCGGCAGTGAGGCAGACACTGTGACGTCATCAAGTGCATCACAAACTGCAAAGTGACCCGGCTAACAGCTCGGGCAGTGGGAAGGGCTAGTAGAGGCAGGCGAAGCCAAGACAGTTGGGCTGTTGCTTGTGAGGTCATGGCATGAGAGCAATGGGATTGGCCAGGAGCAGGCAGGTGTCATGAGGTCATCAAGGAGAGCAGCTGGGAAGGCTGCAGAGAAGACGAGCGGGCCCCTGGTGAGGCCCTGCCCTGGGCTGAAGCCACCTGTACGTGACATGGGAACCTACGGGAGGTGACATGAGAACTTGCGGGATGTGACAGAGGGCAGCGGGAGAAGAGAGCAGAAGTCTGGGCGGCAAGCAGCATGTGTCCCGGCTGGGTCTGGCAGGCGGCTGCAGATGGGGGAAGTGGCCAAAGTGCAGAGAGGGGAGCGCTGGGGACCTTGTGGGCAGTCAGGTCTTGCAAGGCCAACACGGATGCCTTGCGTGATGGCATTAGTGATGCCACTGAAGTCCCAGAGGAGCTAGGCAATGCTATGCAAACTCTCGATTTGGGGTAGAAATGGAGAAAAGCTTAGACTGTTGAGGAAGAAATAATTTGTGAGGGGGGCAATGAGTTGGGGAGGCTAGCGGGGCAGAGAAAGGGAGGGCTCAGGGTGAAAGGTGGAAGGAGCAGCCTGTGGAAGAGGGCTCAGGAGGGGGGCTGAAGGGGCCAGGTGCCCGTGGGGAGGGTGTGGTGAGTGCTGCTCTGGCCAAAGCCCGTGCCTGATGGCCGTGGTCTGTCCTGCTTCTTGTCCTGGTTTCAGCTGGGGTAGAGCTGTCTTCAGAGTAGTTCGTGTGGTGTTGTGGTTTAGATTTGTGCTGAGAACAGTGTTGATAAGAGGGATGTGTTTGTTATTGGTGATGAGTGCTTGCACAGCGCTAAGGCCTTTTCTGCTTCTGACGCTGCCCCGCCAGGCAGTAGGCTGGGGGTGCACGAGAAGTTGGTAGGGGACGCAGCTGGGACAGCTGAGCCCAAGTGACCAAGGGATATGCCAGACCAGAGGACATCGTGCTGAGCAACAGAAGCTGGGCTAAGAAGAGGGAAGCGGGGATGTTCAGAGTGATGGCGTTTATCTTCCGCAGTAGCCGTTAGGAGGGAGGAAGCCCTGCTTTCCTTTCAATGGCTAAACATCTGCCTGCTGGTGGGAGGCAGGGAAGGAAGGCCTCATTTTGCATTGTTTGCGTGTGCAGCTCTTGCTTTACCTATGAAAGTGCCTTTCTCTCAAGCCATGTCTTGTCTCACTTTTACCTTTCCTGGGCTCAGTCTTGGCGCGGGGGGTGGGGGTGGGTGTGTGTTTGTGTGTGTGGGTGTGTGTTTGTGTGTTTGGGCGTACATGCTTTGCTGGTGAAGTGGGGCTAGCAAGGAGGAGGGGGGCGACATCAGGATCTGGAGAGAGCCAGGCTTGGAGCTGCCAAGTGGGTAATATCTGTGAGTGTGGGCACGCCCAAAGGCCAGGCTCACAGTGGAGGGAGCATGGGGCTGCGTGAGCCCGCAGGTAAGTTCTGCCCGGAAGGTAGGGATGTGGGGTGTGGTGATGCTGAGTGAAGGCCAACGGTGTGACAGTGCTGCTTGGATGGTAGAAATTGGCCATCAGGAGGACGAATTTTCACTCCAAGGGTAGTGCTCCAGAGCTTGGGAGAGGGGAGATGCAGAGGAAGTTGAAGATGACATGCGTGGCTGGGAGGTGGATCGTGATGCCGTTTCTATTGCAGCAACCTGACTGACTTGCGGCAGTGAGGCAGACACTGTGACGTCATCAAGTGCATCACAAACTGCAAAGTGACCCGGCTAGCAGCTCGGGCAGTGGGAAGGGCTAGTAGAGGCAGGCGAAGCCAAGACAGTTGGGCTGTTGCTTGTGAGGTCATGGCATGACAGCAATGGGATTGGCCAGGAGCAGGCAGGTGTCATGAGGTCATCAAGGAGAGCAGCTGGGAAGGCTGCAGAGAAGACGAGCGGGCCCCTGGTGAGGCCCTGCCCTGGGCTGAAGCCACCTGTACGTGACATGGGAACCTACGGGAGGTGACATGAGAACTTGCGGGATGTGACAGAGGGCAGCGGGAGAAGAGAGCAGAAGTCTGGGCGGCAAGCAGCATGTGTCCCGGCTGGGTCTGGCAGGCGGCTGCAGATGGGGGAAGTGGCCAAAGTGCAGAGAGGGGAGCGCTGGGGACCTTGTGGGCAGTCAGGTCTTGCAAGGCCAACACGGATGCCTTGCGTGATGGCATTAGTGATGCCACTGAAGTCCCAGAGGAGCTAGGCAATGCTATGCAAACTCTCGATTTGGGGTAGAAATGGAGAAAAGCTTAGACTGTTGAGGAAGAAATAATTTGTGAGGGGGGCAATGAGTTGGGGAGTCTAGCGGGGCAGAGAAAGGGAGGGCTCAGGGTGAAAGGTGGAAGGAGCAGCCTGTGGAAGAGGGCTCAGGAGGGGGGCTGAAGGGGCCAGGTGCCCGTGGGGAGGGTGTGGTGAGTGCTGCTCTGGCCAAAGCCCGTGCCTGATGGCCGTGGTCTGTCCTGCTTCTTGTCCTGGTTTCAGCTGGGGTAGAGTTATCTTCAGAGTAGTTCGTGTGGTGTTGTGGTTTAGATTTGTGCTGAGAACAGTGTTGATAAGAGGGATGTGTTTGTTATTGGTGATGAGTGCTTGCACAGCGCTAAGGCCTTTTCTGCTTCTGACGCTGCCCCGCCAGGCAGTAGGCTGGGGGTGCACGAGAAGTTGGTAGGGGACGCAGCTGGGACAGCTGAGCCCAAGTGACCAAGGGATATGCCAGACCAGAGGACATCGTGCTGAGCAACAGAAGCTGGGCTAAGAAGAGGGAAGCGGGGATGTTCAGAGTGATGGCGTTTATCTTCCGCAGTAGCCGTTAGGAGGGAGGAAGCCCTGCTTTCCTTTCAATGGCTAAACATCTGCCTGCTGGTGGGAGGCAGGGAAGGAAGGCCTCATTTTGCATTGTTTGCGTGTGCAGCTCTTGCTTTACCTATGAAAGTGCCTTTCTCTCAAGCCATGTCTTGTCTCACTTTTACCTTTCCTGGGCTCAGTCTTGGCGCGGGGGGGGTGTGGGGGAGGGGGGTGGGGTGTGTGTGTGTGTGTGTGTGTGTTTGGGCGTACATGCTTTGCTGGTGAAGTGGGGCTAGCAAGGAGGAGGGGGGCGACATCAGGATCTGGAGAGAGCCAGGCTTGGAGCTGCCAAGTGGGTAATATCTGTGAGTGTGGGCACGCCCAAAGGCCAGGCTCACAGTGGAGGGAGCATGGGGCTGCGTGAGCCCGCAGGTAAGTTCTGCCCGGAAGGTAGGGATGTGGGGTGTGGTGATGCTGAGTGAAGGCCAACGGTGTGACAGTGCTGCTTGGATGGTAGAAATTGGCCATCAGGAGGACGAATTTTCACTCCAAGGGTAGTGCTCCAGAGCTTGGGAGAGGGGAGATGCAGAGGAAGGTGAAGATGACATGCGTGGCTGGGAGGTGGATCGTGATGCCGTTTCTATTGCAGCAACCTGACTGACTTGCGGCAGTGAGGCAGACACTGTGACGTCATCAAGTGCATCACAAACTGCAAAGTGACCCGGCTAACAGCTCGGGCAGTGGGAAGGGCTAGTAGAGGCAGGCGAAGCCAAGACAGTTGGGCTGTTGCTTGTGAGGTCATGGCATGACAGCAATGGGATTGGCCAGGAGCAGGCAGGTGTCATGAGGTCATCAAGGAGAGCAGCTGGGAAGGCTGCAGAGAAGACGAGCGGGCCCCTGGTGAGGCCCTGCCCTGGGCTGAAGCCACCTGTACGTGACATGGGAACCTACGGGAGGTGACATGAGAACTTGCGGGATGTGACAGAGGGCAGCGGGAGAAGAGAGCAGAAGTCTGGGCGGCAAGCAGCATGTGTCCCGGCTGGGTCTGGCAGGCGGCTGCAGATGGGGGAAGTGGCCAAAGTGCAGAGAGGGGAGCGCTGGGGACCTTGTGGGCAGTCAGGTCTTGCAAGGCCAACACGGATGCCTTGCGTGATGGCATTAGTGATGCCACTGAAGTCCCAGAGGAGCTAGGCAATGCTATGCAAACTCTCGATTTGGGGTAGAAATGGAGAAAAGCTTAGACTGTTGAGGAAGAAATAATTTGTGAGGGGGGCAATGAGTTGGGGAGGCTAGCGGGGCAGAGAAAGGGAGGGCTCAGGGTGAAAGGTGGAAGGAGCAGCCTGTGGAAGAGGGCTCAGGAGGGGGGCTGAAGGGGCCAGGTGCCCGTGGGGAGGGTGTGGTGAGTGCTGCTCTGGCCAAAGCCCGTGCCTGATGGCCGTGGTCTGTCCTGCTTCTTGTCCTGGTTTCAGCTGGGGTAGAGCTGTCTTCAGAGTAGTTCGTGTGGTGTTGTGGTTTAGATTTGTGCTGAGAACAGTGTTGATAAGAGGGATGTGTTTGTTATTGGTGATGAGTGCTTGCACAGCGCTAAGGCCTTTTCTGCTTCTGACGCTGCCCCGCCAGGCAGTAGGCTGGGGGTGCACGAGAAGTTGGTAGGGGACGCAGCTGGGACAGCTGAGCCCAAGTGACCAAGGGATATGCCAGACCAGAGGACATCGTGCTGAGCAACAGAAGCTGGGCTAAGAAGAGGGAAGCGGGGATGTTCAGAGTGATGGCGTTTATCTTCCGCAGTAGCCGTTAGGAGGGAGGAAGCCCTGCTTTCCTTTCAATGGCTAAACATCTGCCTGCTGGTGGGAGGCAGGGAAGGAAGGCCTCATTTTGCATTGTTTGCGTGTGCAGCTCTTGCTTTACCTATGAAAGTGCCTTTCTCTCAAGCCATGTCTTGTCTCACTTTTACCTTTCCTGGGCTCAGTCTTGGCGCGGGGGGTGGGGGTGGGTGTGTGTTTGTGTGTGTGGGTGTGTGTTTGTGTGTTTGGGCGTACATGCTTTGCTGGTGAAGTGGGGCTAGCAAGGAGGAGGGGGGCGACATCAGGATCTGGAGAGAGCCAGGCTTGGAGCTGCCAAGTGGGTAATATCTGTGAGTGTGGGCACGCCCAAAGGCCAGGCTCACAGTGGAGGGAGCATGGGGCTGCGTGAGCCCGCAGGTAAGTTCTGCCCGGAAGGTAGGGATGTGGGGTGTGGTGATGCTGAGTGAAGGCCAACGGTGTGACAGTGCTGCTTGGATGGTAGAAATTGGCCATCAGGAGGACGAATTTTCACTCCAAGGGTAGTGCTCCAGAGCTTGGGAGAGGGGAGATGCAGAGGAAGGTGAAGATGACATGCGTGGCTGGGAGGTGGATCGTGATGCCGTTTCTATTGCAGCAACCTGACTGACTTGCGGCAGTGAGGCAGACACTGTGACGTCATCAAGTGCATCACAAACTGCAAAGTGACCCGGCTAGCAGCTCGGGCAGTGGGAAGGGCTAGTAGAGGCAGGCGAAGCCAAGACAGTTGGGCTGTTGCTTGTGAGGTCATGGCATGACAGCAATGGGATTGGCCAGGAGCAGGCAGGTGTCATGAGGTCATCAAGGAGAGCAGCTGGGAAGGCTGCAGAGAAGACGAGTGGGCCCCTGGTGAGGCCCTGCCCTGGGCTGAAGCCACCTGTACGTGACATGGGAACCTACGGGAGGTGACATGAGAACTTGCGGGATGTGACAGAGGGCAGCGGGAGAAGAGAGCAGAAGTCTGGGCGGCAAGCAGCATGTGTCCCGGCTGGGTCTGGCAGGCGGCTGCAGATGGGGGAAGTGGCCAAAGTGCAGAGAGGGGAGCGCTGGGGACCTTGTGGGCAGTCAGGTCTTGCAAGGCCAACACGGATGCCTTGCGTGATGGCATTAGTGATGCCACTGAAGTCCCAGAGGAGCTAGGCAATGCTATGCAAACTCTCGATTTGGGGTAGAAATGGAGAAAAGCTTAGACTGTTGAGGAAGAAATAATTTGTGAGGGGGGCAATGAGTTGGGGAGTCTAGCGGGGCAGAGAAAGGGAGGGCTCAGGGTGAAAGGTGGAAGGAGCAGCCTGTGGAAGAGGGCTCAGGAGGGGGGCTGAAGGGGCCAGGTGCCCGTGGGGAGGGTGTGGTGAGTGCTGCTCTGGCCAAAGCCCGTGCCTGATGGCCGTGGTCTGTCCTGCTTCTTGTCCTGGTTTCAGCTGGGGTAGAGTTATCTTCAGAGTAGTTCGTGTGGTGTTGTGGTTTAGATTTGTGCTGAGAACAGTGTTGATAAGAGGGATGTGTTTGTTATTGGTGATGAGTGCTTGCACAGCGCTAAGGCCTTTTCTGCTTCTGACGCTGCCCCGCCAGGCAGTAGGCTGGGGGTGCACGAGAAGTTGGTAGGGGACGCAGCTGGGACAGCTGAGCCCAAGTGACCAAGGGATATGCCAGACCAGAGGACATCGTGCTGAGCAACAGAAGCTGGGCTAAGAAGAGGGAAGCGGGGATGTTCAGAGTGATGGCGTTTATCTTCCGCAGTAGCCGTTAGGAGGGAGGAAGCCCTGCTTTCCTTTCAATGGCTAAACATCTGCCTGCTGGTGGGAGGCAGGGAAGGAAGGCCTCATTTTGCATTGTTTGCGTGTGCAGCTCTTGCTTTACCTATGAAAGTGCCTTTCTCTCAAGCCATGTCTTGTCTCACTTTTACCTTTCCTGGGCTCAGTCTTGGCGCGGGGGGGTGTGGGGGAGGGGGGTGGGGTGTGTGTGTGTGTGTGTGTGTGTTTGGGCGTACATGCTTTGCTGGTGAAGTGGGGCTAGCAAGGAGGAGGGGGGCGACATCAGGATCTGGAGAGAGCCAGGCTTGGAGCTGCCAAGTGGGTAATATCTGTGAGTGTGGGCACGCCCAAAGGCCAGGCTCACAGTGGAGGGAGCATGGGGCTGCGTGAGCCCGCAGGTAAGTTCTGCCCGGAAGGTAGGGATGTGGGGTGTGGTGATGCTGAGTGAAGGCCAACGGTGTGACAGTGCTGCTTGGATGGTAGAAATTGGCCATCAGGAGGACGAATTTTCACTCCAAGGGTAGTGCTCCAGAGCTTGGGAGAGGGGAGATGCAGAGGAAGGTGAAGATGACATGCGTGGCTGGGAGGTGGATCGTGATGCCGTTTCTATTGCAGCAACCTGACTGACTTGCGGCAGTGAGGCAGACACTGTGACGTCATCAAGTGCATCACAAACTGCAAAGTGACCCGGCTAACAGCTCGGGCAGTGGGAAGGGCTAGTAGAGGCAGGCGAAGCCAAGACAGTTGGGCTGTTGCTTGTGAGGTCATGGCATGAGAGCAATGGGATTGGCCAGGAGCAGGCAGGTGTCATGAGGTCATCAAGGAGAGCAGCTGGGAAGGCTGCAGAGAAGACGAGCGGGCCCCTGGTGAGGCCCTGCCCTGGGCTGAAGCCACCTGTACGTGACATGGGAACCTACGGGAGGTGACATGAGAACTTGCGGGATGTGACAGAGGGCAGCGGGAGAAGAGAGCAGAAGTCTGGGCGGCAAGCAGCATGTGTCCCGGCTGGGTCTGGCAGGCGGCTGCAGATGGGGGAAGTGGCCAAAGTGCAGAGAGGGGAGCGCTGGGGACCTTGTGGGCAGTCAGGTCTTGCAAGGCCAACACGGATGCCTTGCGTGATGGCATTAGTGATGCCACTGAAGTCCCAGAGGAGCTAGGCAATGCTATGCAAACTCTCGATTTGGGGTAGAAATGGAGAAAAGCTTAGACTGTTGAGGAAGAAATAATTTGTGAGGGGGGCAATGAGTTGGGGAGGCTAGCGGGGCAGAGAAAGGGAAGGCTCAGGGTGAAAGGTGGAAGGAGCAGCCTGTGGAAGAGGGCTCAGGAGGGGGGCTTGAAGGGGCCAGGTGCCCGTGGGGAGGGTGTGGTGAGTGCTGCTCTGGCCAAAGCCCGTGCCTGATGGCCGTGGTCTGTCCTGCTTCTTGTCCTGGTTTCAGCTGGGGTAGAGCTGTCTTCAGAGTAGTTCGTGTGGTGTTGTGGTTTAGATTTGTGCTGAGAACAGTGTTGATAAGAGGGATGTGTTTGTTATTGGTGATGAGTGCTTGCACAGCGCTAAGGCCTTTTCTGCTTCTGACGCTGCCCCGCCAGGCAGTAGGCTGGGGGTGCACGAGAAGTTGGTAGGGGACGCAGCTGGGACAGCTGAGCCCAAGTGACCAAGGGATATGCCAGACCAGAGGACATCGTGCTGAGCAACAGAAGCTGGGCTAAGAAGAGGGAAGCGGGGATGTTCAGAGTGATGGCGTTTATCTTCCGCAGTAGCCGTTAGGAGGGAGGAAGCCCTGCTTTCCTTTCAATGGCTAAACATCTGCCTGCTGGTGGGAGGCAGGGAAGGAAGGCCTCATTTTGCATTGTTTGCGTGTGCAGCTCTTGCTTTACCTATGAAAGTGCCTTTCTCTCAAGCCATGTCTTGTCTCACTTTTACCTTTCCTGGGCTCAGTCTTGGCGCGGGGGGGTGTGGGGGAGGGGGGTGGGTTGTGTGTGTGTGTGTGTGTGTGTGTGTGTTTGGGCGTACATGCTTTGCTGGTGAAGTGGGGCTAGCAAGGAGGAGGGGGGCGACATCAGGATCTGGAGAGAGCCAGGCTTGGAGCTGCCAAGTGGGTAATATCTGTGAGTGTGGGCACGCCCAAAGGCCAGGCTCACAGTGGAGGGAGCATGGGGCTGCGTGAGCCCGCAGGTAAGTTCTGCCCGGAAGGTAGGGATGTGGGGTGTGGTGATGCTGAGTGAAGGCCAACGGTGTGACAGTGGTGCTTGGATGGTAGAAATTGGCCATCAGGAGGACGAATTTTCACTCCAAGGGTAGTGCTCCAGAGCTTGGGAGAGGGGAGACGCAGAGGAAGGTGAAGATGACATGCGTGGCTGGGAGGTGGATCGTGATGCCGTTTCTATTGCAGCAACCTGACTGACTTGCGGCAGTGAGGCAGACACTGTGACGTCATCAAGTGCATCACAAACTGCAAAGTGACCCGGCTAGCAGCTCGGGCAGTGGGAAGGGCTAGTAGAGGCAGGCGAAGCCAAGACAGTTGGGCTGTTGCTTGTGAGGTCATGGCATGACAGCAATGGGATTGGCCAGGAGCAGGCAGGTGTCATGAGGTCATCAAGGAGAGCAGCTGGGAAGGCTGCAGAGAAGACGAGTGGGCCCCTGGTGAGGCCCTGCCCTGGGCTGAAGCCACCTGTACGTGAGATGGGAACCTACGGGAGGTGACATGAGAACTTGCGGGATGTGACAGAGGGCAGCGGGAGAAGAGAGCAGAAGTCTGGGCGGCAAGCGGCATGTGTCCCGGCTGGGTCTGGCAGGCGGCTGCAGATGGGGGAAGTGGCCAAAGTGCAGAGAGGGGAGCGCTGGGGACCTTGTGGGCAGTCAGGTCTTGCAAGGCCAACACGGATGCCTTGCGTGATGGCATCAGTGATGCCACTGAAGTCCCAGAGGAGCTAGGCAATGCTATGCAAACTCTCGATTTGGGGTAGAAATGGAGAAAAGCTGAGACTGTTGAGGAAGAAATAATTTGTGAGGGGGGCAATGAGTTGGGGAGGCTAGCGGGGCAGAGAAAGGGAGGGCTCAGGGTGAAAGGTGGAAGGAGCAGCCTGTGGAAGAGGGCTCAGGAGGGGGGCTGAAGGGGCCAGGTGCCCGTGGGGAGGGTGTGGTGAGTGCTGCTCTGGCCAAAGCCCGTGCCTGATGGCCGTGGTCTGTCCTGCTTCTTGTCCTGGTTTCAGCTGGGGTAGAGCTGTCTTCAGAGTAGTTCGTGTGGTGTTGTGGTTTAGATTTGTGCTGAGAACAGTGTTGATAAGAGGGATGTGTTTGTTATTGGTGATGAGTGCTTGCACAGCGCTAAGGCCTTTTCTGCTTCTGACGCTGCCCCGCCAGGCAGTAGGCTGGGGGTGCACGAGAAGTTGGTAGGGGACGCAGCTGGGACAGCTGAGCCCAAGTGACCAAGGGATATGCCAGACCAGAGGACATCGTGCTGAGCAACAGAAGCTGGGCTAAGAAGAGGGAAGCGGGGATGTTCAGAGTGATGGCGTTTATCTTCCGCAGTAGCCGTTAGGAGGGAGGAAGCCCTGCTTTCCTTTCAATGGCTAAACATCTGCCTGCTGGTGGGAGGCAGGGAAGGAAGGCCTCATTTTGCATTGTTTGCGTGTGCAGCTCTTGCTTTACCTATGAAAGTGCCTTTCTCTCAAGCCATGTCTTGTCTCACTTTTACCTTTCCTGGGCTCAGTCTTGGTGCGGGGGGGTGTGGGGGAGGGGGGGTGGGGGGTGTGTGTGTGTGTGTGTGTGTTTGGGCGTACATGCTTTGCTGGTGAAGTGGGGCTAGCAAGGAGGAGGGGGGCGACATCAGGATCTGGAGAGAGCCAGGCTTGGAGCTGCCAAGTGGGTAATATCTGTGAGTGTGGGCACGCCCAAAGGCCAGGCTCACAGTGGAGGGAGCATGGGGCTGCGTGAGCCCGCAGGTAAGTTCTGCCCGGAAGGTAGGGATGTGGGGTGTGGTGATGCTGAGTGAAGGCCAACGGTGTGACAGTGCTGCTTGGATGGTAGAAATTGGCCATCAGGAGGACGAATTTTCACTCCAAGGGTAGTGCTCCAGATCTTGGGAGAGGGGAGATGCAGAGGAAGGTGAAGATGACATGCGTGGCTGGGAGGTGGATCGTGATGCCGTTTCTATTGCAGCAACCTGACTGACTTGCGGCAGTGAGGCAGACACTGTGACGTCATCAAGTGCATCACAAACTGCAAAGTGACCCGGCTAACAGCTCGGGCAGTGGGAAGGGCTAGTAGAGGCAGGCGAAGCCAAGACAGTTGGGCTGTTGCTTGTGAGGTCATGGCATGACAGCAATGGGATTGGCCAGGAGCAGGCAGGTGTCATGAGGTCATCAAGGAGAGCAGCTGGGAAGGCTGCAGAGAAGACGAGCGGGCCCCTGGTGAGGCCCTGCCCTGGGCTGAAGCCACCTGTACGTGACATGGGAACCTACGGGAGGTGACATGAGAACTTGCGGGATGTGACAGAGGGCAGCGGGAGAAGAGAGCAGAAGTCTGGGCGGCAAGCAGCATGTGTCCCGGCTGGGTCTGGCAGGCGGCTGCAGATGGGGGAAGTGGCCAAAGTGCAGAGAGGGGAGCGCTGGGGACCTTGTGGGCAGTCAGGTCTTGCAAGGCCAACACGGATGCCTTGCGTGATGGCATTAGTGATGCCACTGAAGTCCCAGAGGAGCTAGGCAATGCTATGCAAACTCTCGATTTGGGGTAGAAATGGAGAAAAGCTTAGACTGTTGAGGAAGAAATAATTTGTGAGGGGGGCAATGAGTTGGGGAGTCTTGCGGGGCAGAGAAAGGGAGGGCTCAGGGTGAAAGGTGGAAGGAGCAGCCTGTGGAAGAGGGCTCAGGAGGGGGGCTTGAAGGGGCCAGGTGCCCGTGGGGAGGGTGTGGTGAGTGCTGCTCTGGCCAAAGCCCGTGCCTGATGGCCGTGGTCTGTCCTGCTTCTTGTCCTGGTTTCAGCTGGGGTAGAGCTGTCTTCAGAGTAGTTCGTGTGGTGTTGTGGTTTAGATTTGTGCTGAGAACAGTGTTGATAAGAGGGATGTGTTTGTTATTGGTGATGAGTGCTTGCACAGCGCTAAGGCCTTTTCTGCTTCTGACGCTGCCCCGCCAGGCAGTAGGCTGGGGGTGCACGAGAAGTTGGTAGGGGACGCAGCTGGGACAGCTGAGCCCAAGTGACCAAGGGATATGCCAGACCAGAGGACATCGTGCTGAGCAACAGAAGCTGGGCTAAGAAGAGGGAAGCGGGGATGTTCAGAGTGATGGCGTTTATCTTCCGCAGTAGCCGTTAGGAGGGAGGAAGCCCTGCTTTCCTTTCAATGGCTAAACATCTGCCTGCTGGTGGGAGGCAGGGAAGGAAGGCCTCATTTTGCATTGTTTGCGTGTGCAGCTCTTGCTTTACCTATGAAAGTGCCTTTCTCTCAAGCCATGTCTTGTCTCACTTTTACCTTTCCTGGGCTCAGTCTTGGCGCGGGGGGGTGTGGGGGAGGGGGGTGGGGGGTGTGTGTGTGTGTGTGTGTGTTTGGGCGTACATGCTTTGCTGGTGAAGTGGGGCTAGCAAGGAGGAGGGGGGCGACATCAGGATCTGGAGAGAGCCAGGCTTGGAGCTGCCAAGTGGGTAATATCTGTGAGTGTGGGCACGCCCAAAGGCCAGGCTCACAGTGGAGGGAGCATGGGGCTGCGTGAGCCCGCAGGTAAGTTCTGCCCGGAAGGTAGGGATGTGGGGTGTGGTGATGCTGAGTGAAGGCCAACGGTGTGACAGTGCTGCTTGGATGGTAGAAATTGGCCATCAGGAGGACGAATTTTCACTCCAAGGGTAGTGCTCCAGAGCTTGGGAGAGGGGAGATGCAGAGGAAGGTGAAGATGACATGCGTGGCTGGGAGGTGGATCGTGATGCCGTTTCTATTGCAGCAACCTGACTGACTTGCGGCAGTGAGGCAGACACTGTGACGTCATCAAGTGCATCACAAACTGCAAAGTGACCCGGCTAACAGCTCGGGCAGTGGGAAGGGCTAGTAGAGGCAGGCGAAGCCAAGACAGTTGGGCTGTTGCTTGTGAGGTCATGGCATGACAGCAATGGGATTGGCCAGGAGCAGGCAGGTGTCATGAGGTCATCAAGGAGAGCAGCTGGGAAGGCTGCAGAGAAGACGAGCGGGCCCCTGGTGAGGCCCTGCCCTGGGCTGAAGCCACCTGTACGTGACATGGGAACCTACGGGAGGTGACATGAGAACTTGCGGGATGTGACAGAGGGCAGCGGGAGAAGAGAGCAGAAGTCTGGGCGGCAAGCAGCATGTGTCCCGGCTGGGTCTGGCAGGCGGCTGCAGATGGGGGAAGTGGCCAAAGTGCAGAGAGGGGAGCGCTGGGGACCTTGTGGGCAGTCAGGTCTTGCAAGGCCAACACGGATGCCTTGCGTGATGGCATCAGTGATGCCACTGAAGTCCCAGAGGAGCTAGGCAATGCTATGCAAACTCTCGATTTGGGGTAGAAATGGAGAAAAGCTGAGACTGTTGAGGAAGAAATAATTTGTGAGGGGGGCAATGAGTTGGGGAGGCTAGCGGGGCAGAGAAAGGGAGGGCTCAGGGTGAAAGGTGGAAGGAGCAGCCTGTGGAAGAGGGCTCAGGAGGGGGGCTGAAGGGGCCAGGTGCCCGTGGGGAGGGTGTGGTGAGTGCTGCTCTGGCCAAAGCCCGTGCCTGATGGCCGTGGTCTGTCCTGCTTCTTGTCCTGGTTTCAGCTGGGGTAGAGCTGTCTTCAGAGTAGTTCGTGTGGTGTTGTGGTTTAGATTTGTGCTGAGAACAGTGTTGATAAGAGGGATGTGTTTGTTATTGGTGATGAGTGCTTGCACAGCGCTAAGGCCTTTTCTGCTTCTGACGCTGCCCCGCCAGGCAGTAGGCTGGGGGTGCACGAGAAGTTGGTAGGGGACGCAGCTGGGACAGCTGAGCCCAAGTGACCAAGGGATATGCCAGACCAGAGGACATCGTGCTGAGCAACAGAAGCTGGGCTAAGAAGAGGGAAGCGGGGATGTTCAGAGTGATGGCGTTTATCTTCCGCAGTAGCCGTTAGGAGGGAGGAAGCCCTGCTTTCCTTTCAATGGCTAAACATCTGCCTGCTGGTGGGAGGCAGGGAAGGAAGGCCTCATTTTGCATTGTTTGCGTGTGCAGCTCTTGCTTTACCTATGAAAGTGCCTTTCTCTCAAGCCATGTCTTGTCTCACTTTTACCTTTCCTGGGCTCAGTCTTGGCGCGGGGGGGTGTGGGGGAGGGGGGTGGGGTGTGTGTGTGTGTGTGTGTGTGTTTGGGCGTACATGCTTTGCTGGTGAAGTGGGGCTAGCAAGGAGGAGGGGGGCGACATCAGGATCTGGAGAGAGCCAGGCTTGGAGCTGCCAAGTGGGTAATATCTGTGAGTGTGGGCACGCCCAAAGGCCAGGCTCACAGTGGAGGGAGCATGGGGCTGCGTGAGCCCGCAGGTAAGTTCTGCCAGGAAGGTAGGGATGTGGGGTGTGGTGATGCTGAGTGAAGGCCAACGGTGTGACAGTGCTGCTTGGATGGTAGAAATTGGCCATCAGGAGGACGAATTTTCACTCCAAGGGTAGTGCTCCAGATCTTGGGAGAGGGGAGATGCAGAGGAAGGTGAAGATGACATGCGTGGCTGGGAGGTGGATCGTGATGCCGTTTCTATTGCAGCAACCTGACTGACTTGCGGCAGTGAGGCAGACACTGTGACGTCATCAAGTGCATCACAAACTGCAAAGTGACCCGGCTAGCAGCTCGGGCAGTGGGAAGGGCTAGTAGAGGCAGGCGAAGCCAAGACAGTTGGGCTGTTGCTTGTGAGGTCATGGCATGACAGCAATGGGATTGGCCAGGAGCAGGCAGGTGTCATGAGGTCATCAAGGAGAGCAGATGGGAAGGCTGCAGAGAAGACGAGCGGGCCCCTGGTGAGGCCCTGCCCTAGGCTGAAGCCACCTGTACGTGACATGGGAACCTACGGGAGGTGACATGAGAACTTGCGGGATGTGACAGAGGGCAGCGGGAGAAGAGAGCAGAAGTCTGGGCGGCAAGCAGCATGTGTCCCGGCTGGGTCTGGCAGGCGGCTGCAGATGGGGGAAGTGGCCAAAGTGCAGAGAGGGGAGCGCTGGGGACCTTGTGGGCAGTCAGGTCTTGCAAGGCCAACACGGATGCCTTGCGTGATGGCATTAGTGATGCCACTGAAGTCCCAGAGGAGCTAGGCAATGCTATGCAAACTCTCGATTTGGGGTAGAAATGGAGAAAAGCTTAGACTGTTGAGGAAGAAATAATTTGTGAGGGGGGCAATGAGTTGGGGAGTCTTGCGGGGCAGAGAAAGGGAGGGCTCAGGGTGAAAGGTGGAAGGAGCAGCCTGTGGAAGAGGGCTCAGGAGGGGGGCTTGAAGGGGCCAGGTGCCCGTGGGGAGGGTGTGGTGAGTGCTGCTCTGGCCAAAGCCCGTGCCTGATGGCCGTGGTCTGTCCTGCTTCTTGTCCTGGTTTCAGCTGGGGTAGAGCTGTCTTCAGAGTAGTTCGTGTGGTGTTGTGGTTTAGATTTGTGCTGAGAACAGTGTTGATAAGAGGGATGTGTTTGTTATTGGTGATGAGTGCTTGCACAGCGCTAAGGCCTTTTCTGCTTCTGACGCTGCCCCGCCAGGCAGTAGGCTGGGGGTGCACGAGAAGTTGGTAGGGGACGCAGCTGGGACAGCTGAGCCCAAGTGACCAAGGGATATGCCAGACCAGAGGACATCGTGCTGAGCAACAGAAGCTGGGCTAAGAAGAGGGAAGCGGGGATGTTCAGAGTGATGGCGTTTATCTTCCGCAGTAGCCGTTAGGAGGGAGGAAGCCCTGCTTTCCTTTCAATGGCTAAACATCTGCCTGCTGGTGGGAGGCAGGGAAGGAAGGCCTCATTTTGCATTGTTTGCGTGTGCAGCTCTTGCTTTACCTATGAAAGTGCCTTTCTCTCAAGCCATGTCTTGTCTCACTTTTACCTTTCCTGGGCTCAGTCTTGGCGCGGGGGGGTGTGGGGGAGGGGGGTGGGGGGTGTGTGTGTGTGTGTGTGTGTTTGGGCGTACATGCTTTGCTGGTGAAGTGGGGCTAGCAAGGAGGAGGGGGGCGACATCAGGATCTGGAGAGAGCCAGGCTTGGAGCTGCCAAGTGGGTAATATCTGTGAGTGTGGGCACGCCCAAAGGCCAGGCTCACAGTGGAGGGAGCATGGGGCTGCGTGAGCCCGCAGGTAAGTTCTGCCAGGAAGGTAGGGATGTGGGGTGTGGTGATGCTGAGTGAAGGCCAACGGTGTGACAGTGCTGCTTGGATGGTAGAAATTGGCCATCAGGAGGACGAATTTTCACTCCAAGGGTAGTGCTCCAGAGCTTGGGAGAGGGGAGATGCAGAGGAAGGTGAAGATGACATGCGTGGCTGGGAGGTGGATCGTGATGCCGTTTCTATTGCAGCAACCTGACTGACTTGCGGCAGTGAGGCAGACACTGTGACGTCATCAAGTGCATCACAAACTGCAAAGTGACCCGGCTAACAGCTCGGGCAGTGGGAAGGGCTAGTAGAGGCAGGCGAAGCCAAGACAGTTGGGCTGTTGCTTGTGAGGTCATGGCATGACAGCAATGGGATTGGCCAGGAGCAGGCAGGTGTCATGAGGTCATCAAGGAGAGCAGCTGGGAAGGCTGCAGAGAAGACGAGCGGGCCCCTGGTGAGGCCCTGCCCTGGGCTGAAGCCACCTGTACGTGACATGGGAACCTACGGGAGGTGACATGAGAACTTGCGGGATGTGACAGAGGGCAGCGGGAGAAGAGAGCAGAAGTCTGGGCGGCAAGCAGCATGTGTCCCGGCTGGGTCTGGCAGGCGGCTGCAGATGGGGGAAGTGGCCAAAGTGCAGAGAGGGGAGCGCTGGGGACCTTGTGGGCAGTCAGGTCTTGCAAGGCCAACACGGATGCCTTGCGTGATGGCCATCAGTGATGCCACTGAAGTCCCAGAGGAGCTAGGCAATGCTATGCAAACTCTCGATTTGGGGTAGAAATGGAGAAAAGCTGAGACTGTTGAGGAAGAAATAATTTGTGAGGGGGGCAATGAGTTGGGGAGGCTAGCGGGGCAGAGAAAGGGAGGGCTCAGGGTGAAAGGTGGAAGGAGCAGCCTGTGGAAGAGGGCTCAGGAGGGGGGCTGAAGGGGCCAGGTGCCCGTGGGGAGGGTGTGGTGAGTGCTGCTCTGGCCAAAGCCCGTGCCTGATGGCCGTGGTCTGTCCTGCTTCTTGTCCTGGTTTCAGCTGGGGTAGAGCTGTCTTCAGAGTAGTTCGTGTGGTGTTGTGGTTTAGATTTGTGCTGAGAACAGTGTTGATAAGAGGGATGTGTTTGTTATTGGTGATGAGTGCTTGCACAGCGCTAAGGCCTTTTCTGCTTCTGACGCTGCCCCGCCAGGCAGTAGGCTGGGGGTGCACGAGAAGTTGGTAGGGGACGCAGCTGGGACAGCTGAGCCCAAGTGACCAAGGGATATGCCAGACCAGAGGACATCGTGCTGAGCAACAGAAGCTGGGCTAAGAAGAGGGAAGCGGGGATGTTCAGAGTGATGGCGTTTATCTTCCGCAGTAGCCGTTAGGAGGGAGGAAGCCCTGCTTTCCTTTCAATGGCTAAACATCTGCCTGCTGGTGGGAGGCAGGGAAGGAAGGCCTCATTTTGCATTGTTTGCGTGTGCAGCTCTTGCTTTACCTATGAAAGTGCCTTTCTCTCAAGCCATGTCTTGTCTCACTTTTACCTTTCCTGGGCTCAGTCTTGGCGCGGGGGGGTGTGGGGGGAGGGGGGTGGGGTGTGTGTGTGTGTGTGTGTGTGTTTGGGCGTACATGCTTTGCTGGTGAAGTGGGGCTAGCAAGGAGGAGGGGGGCGACATCAGGATCTGGAGAGAGCCAGGCTTGGAGCTGCCAAGTGGGTAATATCTGTGAGTGTGGGCACGCCCAAAGGCCAGGCTCACAGTGGAGGGAGCATGGGGCTGCGTGAGCCCGCAGGTAAGTTCTGCCCGGAAGGTAGGGATGTGGGGTGTGGTGATGCTGAGTGAAGGCCAACGGTGTGACAGTGCTGCTTGGATGGTAGAAATTGGCCATCAGGAGGACGAATTTTCACTCCAAGGGTAGTGCTCCAGAGCTTGGGAGAGGGGAGATGCAGAGGAAGGTGAAGATGACATGCGTGGCTGGGAGGTGGATCGTGATGCCGTTTCTATTGCAGCAACCTGACTGACTTGCGGCAGTGAGGCAGACACTGTGACGTCATCAAGTGCATCACAAACTGCAAAGTGACCCGGCTAGCAGCTCGGGCAGTGGGAAGGGCTAGTAGAGGCAGGCGAAGCCAAGACAGTTGGGCTGTTGCTTGTGAGGTCATGGCATGACAGCAATGGGATTGGCCAGGAGCAGGCAGGTGTCATGAGGTCATCAAGGAGAGCAGATGGGAAGGCTGCAGAGAAGACGAGCGGGCCCCTGGTGAGGCCCTGCCCTGGGCTGAAGCCACCTGTACGTGACATGGGAACCTACGGGAGGTGACATGAGAACTTGCGGGATGTGACAGAGGGCAGCGGGAGAAGAGAGCAGAAGTCTGGGCGGCAAGCAGCATGTGTCCCGGCTGGGTCTGGCAGGCGGCTGCAGATGGGGGAAGTGGCCAAAGTGCAGAGAGGGGAGCGCTGGGGACCTTGTGGGCAGTCAGGTCTTGCAAGGCCAACACGGATGCCTTGCGTGATGGCATTAGTGATGCCACTGAAGTCCCAGAGGAGCTAGGCAATGCTATGCAAACTCTCGATTTGGGGTAGAAATGGAGAAAAGCTTAGACTGTTGAGGAAGAAATAATTTGTGAGGGGGGCAATGAGTTGGGGAGTCTTGCGGGGCAGAGAAAGGGAGGGCTCAGGGTGAAAGGTGGAAGGAGCAGCCTGTGGAAGAGGGCTCAGGAGGGGGGCTTGAAGGGGCCAGGTGCCCGTGGGGAGGGTGTGGTGAGTGCTGCTCTGGCCAAAGCCCGTGCCTGATGGCCGTGGTCTGTCCTGCTTCTTGTCCTGGTTTCAGCTGGGGTAGAGCTGTCTTCAGAGTAGTTCGTGTGGTGTTGTGGTTTAGATTTGTGCTGAGAACAGTGTTGATAAGAGGGATGTGTTTGTTATTGGTGATGAGTGCTTGCACAGCGCTAAGGCCTTTTCTGCTTCTGACGCTGCCCCGCCAGGCAGTAGGCTGGGGGTGCACGAGAAGTTGGTAGGGGACGCAGCTGGGACAGCTGAGCCCAAGTGACCAAGGGATATGCCAGACCAGAGGACATCGTGCTGAGCAACAGAAGCTGGGCTAAGAAGAGGGAAGCGGGGATGTTCAGTGATGGCGTTTATCTTCCGCAGTAGCCGTTAGGAGGGAGGAAGCCCTGCTTTCCTTTCAATGGCTAAACATCTGCCTGCTGGTGGGAGGCAGGGAAGGAAGGCCTCATTTTGCATTGTTTGCGTGTGCAGCTCTTGCTTTACCTATGAAAGTGCCTTTCTCTCAAGCCATGTCTTGTCTCACTTTTACCTTTCCTGGGCTCAGTCTTGGCGCGGGGGGGTGTGGGGGTGGGGGTGTGTGTGTGTGTGTGGGTGTGTGTTTGTGTGTTTGGGCGTACATGCTTTGCTGGTGAAGTGGGGCTAGCAAGGAGGAGGAGGGCGACATCAGGATCTGGAGAGAGCCAGGCTTGGAGCTGCCAAGTGGGTAATATCTGTGAGTGTGGGCACGCCCAAAGGCCAGGCTCACAGTGGAGGGAGCATGGGGCTGCGTGAGCCCGCAGGTAAGTTCTGCCCGGAAGGTAGGGATGTGGGGTGTGGTGATGCTGAGTGAAGGCCAACGGTGTGACAGTGGTGCTTGGATGGTAGAAATTGGCCATCAGGAGGACGAATTTTCACTCCAAGGGTAGTGCTCCAGAGCTTGGGAGAGGGGAGACGCAGAGGAAGGTGAAGATGACATGCGTGGCTGGGAGGTGGATCGTGATGCCGTTTCTATTGCAGCAACCTGACTGACTTGCGGCAGTGAGGCAGACACTGTGACGTCATCAAGTGCATCACAAACTGCAAAGTGACCCGGCTAACAGCTCGGGCAGTGGGAAGGGCTAGTAGAGGCAGGCGAAGCCAAGACAGTTGGGCTGTTGCTTGTGAGGTCATGGCATGACAGCAATGGGATTGGCCAGGAGCAGGCAGGTGTCATGAGGTCATCAAGGAGAGCAGCTGGGAAGGCTGCAGAGAAGACGAGCGGGCCCCTGGTGAGGCCCTGCCCTGGGCTGAAGCCACCTGTACGTGACATGGGAACCTACGGGAGGTGACATGAGAACTTGCGGGATGTGACAGAGGGCAGCGGGAGAAGAGAGCAGAAGTCTGGGCGGCAAGCAGCATGTGTCCCGGCTGGGTCTGGCAGGCGGCTGCAGATGGGGGAAGTGGCCAAAGTGCAGAGAGGGGAGCGCTGGGGACCTTGTGGGCAGTCAGGTCTTGCAAGGCCAACACGGATGCCTTGCGTGATGGCATCAGTGATGCCACTGAAGTCCCAGAGGAGCTAGGCAATGCTATGCAAACTCTCGATTTGGGGTAGAAATGGAGAAAAGCTGAGACTGTTGAGGAAGAAATAATTTGTGAGGGGGGCAATGAGTTGGGGAGGCTAGCGGGGCAGAGAAAGGGAGGGCTCAGGGTGAAAGGTGGAAGGAGCAGCCTGTGGAAGAGGGCTCAGGAGGGGGGCTGAAGGGGCCAGGTGCCCGTGGGGAGGGTGTGGTGAGTGCTGCTCTGGCCAAAGCCCGTGCCTGATGGCCGTGGTCTGTCCTGCTTCTTGTCCTGGTTTCAGCTGGGGTAGAGCTGTCTTCAGAGTAGTTCGTGTGGTGTTGTGGTTTAGATTTGTGCTGAGAACAGTGTTGATAAGAGGGATGTGTTTGTTATTGGTGATGAGTGCTTGCACAGCGCTAAGGCCTTTTCTGCTTCTGACGCTGCCCCGCCAGGCAGTAGGCTGGGGGTGCACGAGAAGTTGGTAGGGGACGCAGCTGGGACAGCTGAGCCCAAGTGACCAAGGGATATGCCAGACCAGAGGACATCGTGCTGAGCAACAGAAGCTGGGCTAAGAAGAGGGAAGCGGGGATGTTCAGAGTGATGGCGTTTATCTTCCGCAGTAGCCGTTAGGAGGGAGGAAGCCCTGCTTTCCTTTCAATGGCTAAACATCTGCCTGCTGGTGGGAGGCAGGGAAGGAAGGCCTCATTTTGCATTGTTTGCGTGTGCAGCTCTTGCTTTACCTATGAAAGTGCCTTTCTCTCAAGCCATGTCTTGTCTCACTTTTACCTTTCCTGGGCTCAGTCTTGGCGCGGGGGGTGGGGGTGGGGGTGTGTGTGTGTGTGTGGGTGTGTGTTTGTGTGTTTGGGCGTACATGCTTTGCTGGTGAAGTGGGGCTAGCAAGGAGGAGGAGGGCGACATCAGGATCTGGAGAGAGCCAGGCTTGGAGCTGCCAAGTGGGTAATATCTGTGAGTGTGGGCACGCCCAAAGGCCAGGCTCACAGTGGAGGGAGCATGGGGCTGCGTGAGCCCGCAGGTAAGTTCTGCCCGGAAGGTAGGGATGTGGGGTGTGGTGATGCTGAGTGAAGGCCAACGGTGTGACAGTGGTGCTTGGATGGTAGAAATTGGCCATCAGGAGGACGAATTTTCACTCCAAGGGTAGTGCTCCAGAGCTTGGGAGAGGGGAGATGCAGAGGAAGGTGAAGATGACATGCGTGGCTGGGAGGTGGATCGTGATGCCGTTTCTATTGCAGCAACCTGACTGACTTGCGGCAGTGAGGCAGACACTGTGACGTCATCAAGTGCATCACAAACTGCAAAGTGACCCGGCTAGCAGCTCGGGCAGTGGGAAGGGCTAGTAGAGGCAGGCGAAGCCAAGACAGTTGGGCTGTTGCTTGTGAGGTCATGGCATGACAGCAATGGGATTGGCCAGGAGCAGGCAGGTGTCATGAGGTCATCAAGGAGAGCAGCTGGGAAGGCTGCAGAGAAGACGAGCGGGCCCCTGGTGAGGCCCTGCCCTGGGCTGAAGCCACCTGTACGTGACATGGGAACCTACGGGAGGTGACATGAGAACTTGCGGGATGTGACAGAGGGCAGCGGGAGAAGAGAGCAGAAGTCTGGGCGGCAAGCGGCATGTGTCCCGGCTGGGTCTGGCAGGCGGCTGCAGATGGGGGAAGTGGCCAAAGTGCAGAGAGGGGAGCGCTGGGGACCTTGTGGGCAGTCAGGTCTTGCAAGGCCAACACGGATGCCTTGCGTGATGGCATCAGTGATGCCACTGAAGTCCCAGAGGAGCTAGGCAATGCTATGCAAACTCTCGATTTGGGGTAGAAATGGAGAAAAGCTGAGACTGTTGAGGAAGAAATAATTTGTGAGGGGGGCAATGAGTTGGGGAGTCTAGCGGGGCAGAGAAAGGGAGGGCTCAGGGTGAAAGGTGGAAGGAGCAGCCTGTGGAAGAGGGCTCAGGAGGGGGGCTGAAGGGGCCAGGTGCCCGTGGGGAGGGTGTGGTGAGTGCTGCTCTGGCCAAAGCCCGTGCCTGATGGCCGTGGTCTGTCCTGCTTCTTGTCCTGGTTTCAGCTGGGGTAGAGTTATCTTCAGAGTAGTTCGTGTGGTGTTGTGGTTTAGATTTGTGCTGAGAACAGTGTTGATAAGAGGGATGTGTTTGTTATTGGTGATGAGTGCTTGCACAGCGCTAAGGCCTTTTCTGCTTCTGACGCTGCCCCGCCAGGCAGTAGGCTGGGGGTGCACGAGAAGTTGGTAGGGGACGCAGCTGGGACAGCTGAGCCCAAGTGACCAAGGGATATGCCAGACCAGAGGACATCGTGCTGAGCAACAGAAGCTGGGCTAAGAAGAGGGAAGCGGGGATGTTCAGAGTGATGGCGTTTATCTTCCGCAGTAGCCGTTAGGAGGGAGGAAGCCCTGCTTTCCTTTCAATGGCTAAACATCTGCCTGCTGGTGGGAGGCAGGGAAGGAAGGCCTCATTTTGCATTGTTTGCGTGTGCAGCTCTTGCTTTACCTATGAAAGTGCCTTTCTCTCAAGCCATGTCTTGTCTCACTTTTACCTTTCCTGGGCTCAGTCTTGGCGCGGGGGGGTGTGGGGGAGGGGGGTGGGGAGTGTGTGTGTGTGTGTGTGTGTTTGGGCGTACATGCTTTGCTGGTGAAGTGGGGCTAGCAAGGAGGAGGGGGGCGACATCAGGATCTGGAGAGAGCCAGGCTTGGAGCTGCCAAGTGGGTAATATCTGTGAGTGTGGGCACGCCCAAAGGCCAGGCTCACAGTGGAGGGAGCATGGGGCTGCGTGAGCCCGCAGGTAAGTTCTGCCAGGAAGGTAGGGATGTGGGGTGTGGTGATGCTGAGTGAAGGCCAACGGTGTGACAGTGCTGCTTGGATGGTAGAAATTGGCCATCAGGAGGACGAATTTTCACTCCAAGGGTAGTGCTCCAGAGCTTGGGAGAGGGGAGATGCAGAGGAAGGTGAAGATGACATGCGTGGCTGGGAGGTGGATCGTGATGCCGTTTCTATTGCAGCAACCTGACTGACTTGCGGCAGTGAGGCAGACACTGTGACGTCATCAAGTGCATCACAAACTGCAAAGTGACCCGGCTAGCAGCTCGGGCAGTGGGAAGGGCTAGTAGAGGCAGGCGAAGCCAAGACAGTTGGGCTGTTGCTTGTGAGGTCATGGCATGACAGCAATGGGATTGGCCAGGAGCAGGCAGGTGTCATGAGGTCATCAAGGAGAGCAGCTGGGAAGGCTGCAGAGAAGACGAGCGGGCCCCTGGTGAGGCCCTGCCCTGGGCTGAAGCCACCTGTACGTGACATGGGAACCTACGGGAGGTGACATGAGAACTTGCGGGATGTGACAGAGGGCAGCGGGAGAAGAGAGCAGAAGTCTGGGCGGCAAGCGGCATGTGTCCCGGCTGGGTCTGGCAGGCGGCTGCAGATGGGGGAAGTGGCCAAAGTGCAGAGAGGGGAGCGCTGGGGACCTTGTGGGCAGTCAGGTCTTGCAAGGCCAACACGGATGCCTTGCGTGATGGCATCAGTGATGCCACTGAAGTCCCAGAGGAGCTAGGCAATGCTATGCAAACTCTCGATTTGGGGTAGAAATGGAGAAAAGCTGAGACTGTTGAGGAAGAAATAATTTGTGAGGGGGGCAATGAGTTGGGGAGGCTAGCGGGGCAGAGAAAGGGAGGGCTCAGGGTGAAAGGTGGAAGGAGCAGCCTGTGGAAGAGGGCTCAGGAGGGGGGCTGAAGGGGCCAGGTGCCCGTGGGGAGGGTGTGGTGAGTGCTGCTCTGGCCAAAGCCCGTGCCTGATGGCCGTGGTCTGTCCTGCTTCTTGTCCTGGTTTCAGCTGGGGTAGAGTTATCTTCAGAGTAGTTCGTGTGGTGTTGTGGTTTAGATTTGTGCTGAGAACAGTGTTGATAAGAGGGATGTGTTTGTTATTGGTGATGAGTGCTTGCACAGCGCTAAGGCCTTTTCTGCTTCTGACGCTGCCCCGCCAGGCAGTAGGCTGGGGGTGCACGAGAAGTTGGTAGGGGACGCAGCTGGGACAGCTGAGCCCAAGTGACCAAGGGATATGCCAGACCAGAGGACATCGTGCTGAGCAACAGAAGCTGGGCTAAGAAGAGGGAAGCGGGGATGTTCAGAGTGATGGCGTTTATCTTCCGCAGTAGCCGTTAGGAGGGAGGAAGCCCTGCTTTCCTTTCAATGGCTAAACATCTGCCTGCTGGTGGGAGGCAGGGAAGGAAGGCCTCATTTTGCATTGTTTGCGTGTGCAGCTCTTGCTTTACCTATGAAAGTGCCTTTCTCTCAAGCCATGTCTTGTCTCACTTTTACCTTTCCTGGGCTCAGTCTTGGCGCGGGGGGGTGTGGGGGAGGGGGGTGGGGTGTGTGTGGGTGTGTGTGTGTGTGTGTGTTTGGGCGTACATGCTTTGCTGGTGAAGTGGGGCTAGCAAGGAGGAGGGGGGCGACATCAGGATCTGGAGAGAGCCAGGCTTGGAGCTGCCAAGTGGGTAATATCTGTGAGTGTGGGCACGCCCAAAGGCCAGGCTCACAGTGGAGGGAGCATGGGGCTGCGTGAGCCCGCAGGTAAGTTCTGCCAGGAAGGTAGGGATGTGGGGTGTGGTGATGCTGAGTGAAGGCCAACGGTGTGACAGTGCTGCTTGGATGGTAGAAATTGGCCATCAGGAGGACGAATTTTCACTCCAAGGGTAGTGCTCCAGATCTTGGGAGAGGGGAGATGCAGAGGAAGGTGAAGATGACATGCGTGGCTGGGAGGTGGATCGTGATGCCGTTTCTATTGCAGCAACCTGACTGACTTGCGGCAGTGAGGCAGACACTGTGACGTCATCAAGTGCATCACAAACTGCAAAGTGACCCGGCTAGCAGCTCGGGCAGTGGGAAGGGCTAGTAGAGGCAGGCGAAGCCAAGACAGTTGGGCTGTTGCTTGTGAGGTCATGGCATGACAGCAATGGGATTGGCCAGGAGCAGGCAGGTGTCATGAGGTCATCAAGGAGAGCAGCTGGGAAGGCTGCAGAGAAGACGAGCGGGCCCCTGGTGAGGCCCTGCCCTGGGCTGAAGCCACCTGTACGTGACATGGGAACCTACGGGAGGTGACATGAGAACTTGCGGGATGTGACAGAGGGCAGCGGGAGAAGAGAGCAGAAGTCTGGGCGGCAAGCGGCATGTGTCCCGGCTGGGTCTGGCAGGCGGCTGCAGATGGGGGAAGTGGCCAAAGTGCAGAGAGGGGAGCGCTGGGGACCTTGTGGGCAGTCAGGTCTTGCAAGGCCAACACGGATGCCTTGCGTGATGGCATCAGTGATGCCACTGAAGTCCCAGAGGAGCTAGGCAATGCTATGCAAACTCTCGATTTGGGGTAGAAATGGAGAAAAGCTGAGACTGTTGAGGAAGAAATAATTTGTGAGGGGGGGCAATGAGTTGGGGAGGCTAGCGGGGCAGAGAAAGGGAGGGCTCAGGGTGAAAGGTGGAAGGAGCAGCCTGTGGAAGAGGGCTCAGGAGGGGGGCTGAAGGGGCCAGGTGCCCGTGGGGAGGGTGTGGTGAGTGCTGCTCTGGCCAAAGCCCGTGCCTGATGGCCGTGGTCTGTCCTGCTTCTTGTCCTGGTTTCAGCTGGGGTAGAGTTATCTTCAGAGTAGTTCGTGTGGTGTTGTGGTTTAGATTTGTGCTGAGAACAGTGTTGATAAGAGGGATGTGTTTGTTATTGGTGATGAGTGCTTGCACAGCGCTAAGGCCTTTTCTGCTTCTGACGCTGCCCCGCCAGGCAGTAGGCTGGGGGTGCACGAGAAGTTGGTAGGGGACGCAGCTGGGACAGCTGAGCCCAAGTGACCAAGGGATATGCCAGACCAGAGGACATCGTGCTGAGCAACAGAAGCTGGGCTAAGAAGAGGGAAGCGGGGATGTTCAGAGTGATGGCGTTTATCTTCCGCAGTAGCCGTTAGGAGGGAGGAAGCCCTGCTTTCCTTTCAATGGCTAAACATCTGCCTGCTGGTGGGAGGCAGGGAAGGAAGGCCTCATTTTGCATTGTTTGCGTGTGCAGCTCTTGCTTTACCTATGAAAGTGCCTTTCTCTCAAGCCATGTCTTGTCTCACTTTTACCTTTCCTGGGCTCAGTCTTGGCGCGGGGGGGTGTGGGGGAGGGGGGTGGGGTGTGTGTGGGTGTGTGTGTGTGTGTGTGTTTGGGCGTACATGCTTTGCTGGTGAAGTGGGGCTAGCAAGGAGGAGGGGGGCGACATCAGGATCTGGAGAGAGCCAGGCTTGGAGCTGCCAAGTGGGTAATATCTGTGAGTGTGGGCACGCCCAAAGGCCAGGCTCACAGTGGAGGGAGCATGGGGCTGCGTGAGCCCGCAGGTAAGTTCTGCCCGGAAGGTAGGGATGTGGGGAGTGGTGATGCTGAGTGAAGGCCAACGGTGTGACAGTGCTGCTTGGATGGTAGAAATTGGCCATCAGGAGGACGAATTTTCACTCCAAGGGTAGTGCTCCAGATCTTGGGAGAGGGGAGATGCAGAGGAAGGTGAAGATGACATGCGTGGCTGGGAGGTGGATCGTGATGCCGTTTCTATTGCAGCAACCTGACTGACTTGCGGCAGTGAGGCAGACACTGTGACGTCATCAAGTGCATCACAAACTGCAAAGTGACCCGGCTAGCAGCTCGGGCAGTGGGAAGGGCTAGTAGAGGCAGGCGAAGCCAAGACAGTTGGGCTGTTGCTTGTGAGGTCATGGCATGACAGCAATGGGATTGGCCAGGAGCAGGCAGGTGTCATGAGGTCATCAAGGAGAGCAGCTGGGAAGGCTGCAGAGAAGACGAGCGGGCCCCTGGTGAGGCCCTGCCCTGGGCTGAAGCCACCTGTACGTGACATGGGAACCTACGGGAGGTGACATGAGAACTTGCGGGATGTGACAGAGGGCAGCGGGAGAAGAGAGCAGAAGTCTGGGCGGCAAGCGGCATGTGTCCCGGCTGGGTCTGGCAGGCGGCTGCAGATGGGGGAAGTGGCCAAAGTGCAGAGAGGGGAGCGCTGGGGACCTTGTGGGCAGTCAGGTCTTGCAAGGCCAACACGGATGCCTTGCGTGATGGCATCAGTGATGCCACTGAAGTCCCAGAGGAGCTAGGCAATGCTATGCAAACTCTCGATTTGGGGTAGAAATGGAGAAAAGCTGAGACTGTTGAGGAAGAAATAATTTGTGAGGGGGGCAATGAGTTGGGGAGGCTAGCGGGGCAGAGAAAGGGAGGGCTCAGGGTGAAAGGTGGAAGGAGCAGCCTGTGGAAGAGGGCTCAGGAGGGGGGCTGAAGGGGCCAGGTGCCCGTGGGGAGGGTGTGGTGAGTGCTGCTCTGGCCAAAGCCCGTGCCTGATGGCCGTGGTCTGTCCTGCTTCTTGTCCTGGTTTCAGCTGGGGTAGAGCTGTCTTCAGAGTAGTTCGTGTGGTGTTGTGGTTTAGATTTGTGCTGAGAACAGTGTTGATAAGAGGGATGTGTTTGTTATTGGTGATGAGTGCTTGCACAGCGCTAAGGCCTTTTCTGCTTCTGACGCTGCCCCGCCAGGCAGTAGGCTGGGGGTGCACGAGAAGTTGGTAGGGGACGCAGCTGGGACAGCTGAGCCCAAGTGACCAAGGGATATGCCAGACCAGAGGACATCGTGCTGAGCAACAGAAGCTGGGCTAAGAAGAGGGAAGCGGGGATGTTCAGAGTGATGGCGTTTATCTTCCGCAGTAGCCGTTAGGAGGGAGGAAGCCCTGCTTTCCTTTCAATGGCTAAACATCTGCCTGCTGGTGGGAGGCAGGGAAGGAAGGCCTCATTTTGCATTGTTTGCGTGTGCAGCTCTTGCTTTACCTATGAAAGTGCCTTTCTCTCAAGCCATGTCTTGTCTCACTTTTACCTTTCCTGGGCTCAGTCTTGGCGCGGGGGGGTGTGGGGGAGGGGGGTGGGGTGTGTGTGTGTGTGTGTGTGTGTTTGGGCGTACATGCTTTGCTGGTGAAGTGGGGCTAGCAAGGAGGAGGGGGGCGACATCAGGATCTGGAGAGAGCCAGGCTTGGAGCTGCCAAGTGGGTAATATCTGTGAGTGTGGGCACGCCCAAAGGCCAGGCTCACAGTGGAGGGAGCATGGGGCTGCGTGAGCCCGCAGGTAAGTTCTGCCCAGAAGGTAGGGATGTGGGGTGTGGTGATGCTGAGTGAAGGCCAACGGTGTGACAGTGCTGCTTGGATGGTAGAAATTGGCCATCAGGAGGACGAATTTTCACTCCAAGGGTAGTGCTCCAGAGCTTGGGAGAGGGGAGATGCAGAGGAAGGTGAAGATGACATGCGTGGCTGGGAGGTGGATCGTGATGCCGTTTCTATTGCAGCAACCTGACTGACTTGCGGCAGTGAGGCAGACACTGTGACGTCATCAAGTGCATCACAAACTGCAAAGTGACCCGGCTAGCAGCTCGGGCAGTGGGAAGGGCTAGTAGAGGCAGGCGAAGCCAAGACAGTTGGGCTGTTGCTTGTGAGGTCATGGCATGACAGCAATGGGATTGGCCAGGAGCAGGCAGGTGTCATGAGGTCATCAAGGAGAGCAGCTGGGAAGGCTGCAGAGAAGACGAGCGGGCCCCTGGTGAGGCCCTGCCCTGGGCTGAAGCCACCTGTACGTGACATGGGAACCTACGGGAGGTGACATGAGAACTTGCGGGATGTGACAGAGGGCAGCGGGAGAAGAGAGCAGAAGTCTGGGCAGCAAGCAGCATGTGTCCCGGCTGGGTCTGGCAGGCGGCTGCAGATGGGGGAAGTGGCCAAAGTGCAGAGAGGGGAGCGCTGGGGACCTTGTGGGCAGTCAGGTCTTGCAAGGCCAACACGGATGCCTTGCGTGATGGCATTAGTGATGCCACTGAAGTCCCAGAGGAGCTAGGCAATGCTATGCAAACTCTCGATTTGGGGTAGAAATGGAGAAAAGCTGAGACTGTTGAGGAAGAAATAATTTGTGAGGGGGGCAATGAGTTGGGGAGGCTAGCGGGGCAGAGAAAGGGAGGGCTCAGGGTGAAAGGTGGAAGGAGCAGCCTGTGGAAGAGGGCTCAGGAGGGGGGCTGAAGGGGCCAGGTGCCCGTGGGGAGGGTGTGGTGAGTGCTGCTCTGGCCAAAGCCCGTGCCTGATGGCCGTGGTCTGTCCTGCTTCTTGTCCTGGTTTCAGCTGGGGTAGAGTTATCTTCAGAGTAGTTCGTGTGGTGTTGTGGTTTAGATTTGTGCTGAGAACAGTGTTGATAAGAGGGATGTGTTTGTTATTGGTGATGAGTGCTTGCACAGCACTAAGGCCTTTTCTGCTTCTGACGCTGCCCCGCCAGGCAGTAGGCTGGGGGTGCACGAGAAGTTGGTAGGGGACGCAGCTGGGACAGCTGAGCCCAAGTGACCAAGGGATATGCCAGACCAGAGGACATCGTGCTGAGCAACAGAAGCTGGGCTAAGAAGAGGGAAGCGGGGATGTTCAGAGTGATGGCGTTTATCTTCCGCAGTAGCCGTTAGGAGGGAGGAAGCCCTGCTTTCCTTTCAATGGCTAAACATCTGCCTGCTGGTGGGAGGCAGGGAAGGAAGGCCTCATTTTGCATTGTTTGCGTGTGCAGCTCTTGCTTTACCTATGAAAGTGCCTTTCTCTCAAGCCATGTCTTGTCTCACTTTTACCTTTCCTGGGCTCAGTCTTGGCGCGGGGGGGGTGTGGGGGAGGGGGGTGGGGGGTGTGTGTGTGTGTGTGTGTTTGTGTGTTTGGGCGTACATGCTTTGCTGGTGAAGTGGGGCTAGCAAGGAGGAGGGGGGCGACATCAGGATCTGGAGAGAGCCAGGCTTGGAGCTGCCAAGTGGGTAATATCTGTGAGTGTGGGCACGCCCAAAGGCCAGGCTCACAGTGGAGGGAGCATGGGGCTGCGTGAGCCCGCAGGTAAGTTCTGCCCGGAAGGTAGGGATGTGGGGTGTGGTGATGCTGAGTGAAGGCCAACGGTGTGACAGTGCTGCTTGGATGGTAGAAATTGGCCATCAGGAGGACGAATTTTCACTCCAAGGGTAGTGCTCCAGAGCTTGGGAGAGGGGAGATGCAGAGGAAGGTGAAGATGACATGCGTGGCTGGGAGGTGGATCGTGATGCCGTTTCTATTGCAGCAACCTGACTGACTTGCGGCAGTGAGGCAGACACTGTGACGTCATCAAGTGCATCACAAACTGCAAAGTGACCCGGCTAGCAGCTCGGGCAGTGGGAAGGGCTAGTAGAGGCAGGCGAAGCCAAGACAGTTGGGCTGTTGCTTGTGAGGTCATGGCATGACAGCAATGGGATTGGCCAGGAGCAGGCAGGTGTCATGAGGTCATCAAGGAGAGCAGATGGGAAGGCTGCAGAGAAGACGAGTGGGCCCCTGGTGAGGCCCTGCCCTGGGCTGAAGCCACCTGTACTTGACATGGGAACCTACGGGAGGTGACATGAGAACTTGCGGGATGTGACAGAGGGCAGCGGGAGAAGAGAGCAGAAGTCTGGGCGGCAAGCAGCATGTGTCCCGGCTGGGTCTGGCAGGCGGCTGCAGATGGGGGAAGTGGCCAAAGTGCAGAGAGGGGAGCGCTGGGGACCTTGTGGGCAGTCAGGTCTTGCAAGGCCAACACGGATGCCTTGCGTGATGGCATTAGTGATGCCACTGAAGTCCCAGAGGAGCTAGGCAATGCTATGCAAACTCTCGATTTGGGGTAGAAATGGAGAAAAGCTGAGACTGTTGAGGAAGAAATAATTTGTGAGGGGGGCAATGAGTTGGGGAGGCTAGCGGGGCAGAGAAAGGGAGGGCTCAGGGTGAAAGGTGGAAGGAGCAGCCTGTGGAAGAGGGCTCAGGAGGGGGGCTGAAGGGGCCAGGTGCCCGTGGGGAGGGTGTGGTGAGTGCTGCTCTGGCCAAAGCCCGTGCCTGATGGCCGTGGTCTGTCCTGCTTCTTGTCCTGGTTTCAGCTGGGGTAGAGTTATCTTCAGAGTAGTTCGTGTGGTGTTGTGGTTTAGATTTGTGCTGAGAACAGTGTTGATAAGAGGGATGTGTTTGTTATTGGTGATGAGTGCTTGCACAGCGCTAAGGCCTTTTCTGCTTCTGACGCTGCCCCGCCAGGCAGTAGGCTGGGGGTGCACGAGAAGTTGGTAGGGGACGCAGCTGGGACAGCTGAGCCCAAGTGACCAAGGGATATGCCAGACCAGAGGACATCGTGCTGAGCAACAGAAGCTGGGCTAAGAAGAGGGAAGCGGGGATGTTCAGAGTGATGGCGTTTATCTTCCGCAGTAGCCGTTAGGAGGGAGGAAGCCCTGCTTTCCTTTCAATGGCTAAACATCTGCCTGCTGGTGGGAGGCAGGGAAGGAAGGCCTCATTTTGCATTGTTTGCGTGTGCAGCTCTTGCTTTACCTATGAAAGTGCCTTTCTCTCAAGCCATGTCTTGTCTCACTTTTACCTTTCCTGGGCTCAGTCTTGGCGCGGGGGGGTGTGGGGGAGGGGGGTGGGGTGTGTGTGGGTGTGTGTGTGTGTGTGTGTTTGGGCGTACATGCTTTGCTGGTGAAGTGGGGCTAGCAAGGAGGAGGGGGGCGACATCAGGATCTGGAGAGAGCCAGGCTTGGAGCTGCCAAGTGGGTAATATCTGTGAGTGTGGGCACGCCCAAAGGCCAGGCTCACAGTGGAGGGAGCATGGGGCTGCGTGAGCCCGCAGGTAAGTTCTGCCCGGAAGGTAGGGATGTGGGGTGTGGTGATGCTGAGTGAAGGCCAACGGTGTGACAGTGCTGCTTGGATGGTAGAAATTGGCCATCAGGAGGACGAATTTTCACTCCAAGGGTAGTGCTCCAGAGCTTGGGAGAGGGGAGATGCAGAGGAAGGTGAAGATGACATGCGTGGCTGGGAGGTGGATCGTGATGCCGTTTCTATTGCAGCAACCTGACTGACTTGCGGCAGTGAGGCAGACACTGTGACGTCATCAAGTGCATCACAAACTGCAAAGTGACCCGGCTAGCAGCTCGGGCAGTGGGAAGGGCTAGTAGAGGCAGGCGAAGCCAAGACAGTTGGGCTGTTGCTTGTGAGGTCATGGCATGACAGCAATGGGATTGGCCAGGAGCAGGCAGGTGTCATGAGGTCATCAAGGAGAGCAGCTGGGAAGGCTGCAGAGAAGACGAGCGGGCCCCTGGTGAGGCCCTGCCCTGGGCTGAAGCCACCTGTACGTGACATGGGAACCTACGGGAGGTGACATGAGAACTTGCGGGATGTGACAGAGGGCAGCGGGAGAAGAGAGCAGAAGTCTGGGCGGCAAGCGGCATGTGTCCCGGCTGGGTCTGGCAGGCGGCTGCAGATGGGGGAAGTGGCCAAAGTGCAGAGAGGGGAGCGCTGGGGACCTTGTGGGCAGTCAGGTCTTGCAAGGCCAACACGGATGCCTTGCGTGATGGCATCAGTGATGCCACTGAAGTCCCAGAGGAGCTAGGCAATGCTATGCAAACTCTCGATTTGGGGTAGAAATGGAGAAAAGCTGAGACTGTTGAGGAAGAAATAATTTGTGAGGGGGGCAATGAGTTGGGGAGGCTAGCGGGGCAGAGAAAGGGAGGGCTCAGGGTGAAAGGTGGAAGGAGCAGCCTGTGGAAGAGGGCTCAGGAGGGGGGCTGAAGGGGCCAGGTGCCCGTGGGGAGGGTGTGGTGAGTGCTGCTCTGGCCAAAGCCCGTGCCTGATGGCCGTGGTCTGTCCTGCTTCTTGTCCTGGTTTCAGCTGGGGTAGAGCTGTCTTCAGAGTAGTTCGTGTGGTGTTGTGGTTTAGATTTGTGCTGAGAACAGTGTTGATAAGAGGGATGTGTTTGTTATTGGTGATGAGTGCTTGCACAGCGCTAAGGCCTTTTCTGCTTCTGACGCTGCCCCGCCAGGCAGTAGGCTGGGGGTGCACGAGAAGTTGGTAGGGGACGCAGCTGGGACAGCTGAGCCCAAGTGACCAAGGGATATGCCAGACCAGAGGACATCGTGCTGAGCAACAGAAGCTGGGCTAAGAAGAGGGAAGCGGGGATGTTCAGAGTGATGGCGTTTATCTTCCGCAGTAGCCGTTAGGAGGGAGGAAGCCCTGCTTTCCTTTCAATGGCTAAACATCTGCCTGCTGGTGGGAGGCAGGGAAGGAAGGCCTCATTTTGCATTGTTTGCGTGTGCAGCTCTTGCTTTACCTATGAAAGTGCCTTTCTCTCAAGCCATGTCTTGTCTCCCTTTTACCTTTCCTGGGCTCAGTCTTGGCGCGGGGGGGTGTGGGGGAGGGGGGTGGGGTGTGTGTGTGTGTGTGTGTGTGTTTGGGCGTACATGCTTTGCTGGTGAAGTGGGGCTAGCAAGGAGGAGGGGGGCGACATCAGGATCTGGAGAGAGCCAGGCTTGGAGCTGCCAAGTGGGTAATATCTGTGAGTGTGGGCACGCCCAAAGGCCAGGCTCACAGTGGAGGGAGCATGGGGCTGCGTGAGCCCGCAGGTAAGTTCTGCCCGGAAGGTAGGGATGTGGGGTGTGGTGATGCTGAGTGAAGGCCAACGGTGTGACAGTGCTGCTTGGATGGTAGAAATTGGCCATCAGGAGGACGAATTTTCACTCCAAGGGTAGTGCTCCAGAGCTTGGGAGAGGGGAGATGCAGAGGAAGGTGAAGATGACATGCGTGGCTGGGAGGTGGATCGTGATGCCGTTTCTATTGCAGCAACCTGACTGACTTGCGGCAGTGAGGCAGACACTGTGACGTCATCAAGTGCATCACAAACTGCAAAGTGACCCGGCTAGCAGCTCGGGCAGTGGGAAGGGCTAGTAGAGGCAGGCGAAGCCAAGACAGTTGGGCTGTTGCTTGTGAGGTCATGGCATGACAGCAATGGGATTGGCCAGGAGCAGGCAGGTGTCATGAGGTCATCAAGGAGAGCAGCTGGGAAGGCTGCAGAGAAGACGAGCGGGCCCCTGGTGAGGCCCTGCCCTGGGCTGAAGCCACCTGTACGTGACATGGGAACCTACGGGAGGTGACATGAGAACTTGCGGGATGTGACAGAGGGCAGCGGGAGAAGAGAGCAGAAGTCTGGGCAGCAAGCAGCATGTGTCCCGGCTGGGTCTGGCAGGCGGCTGCAGATGGGGGAAGTGGCCAAAGTGCAGAGAGGGGAGCGCTGGGGACCTTGTGGGCAGTCAGGTCTTGCAAGGCCAACACGGATGCCTTGCGTGATGGCATTAGTGATGCCACTGAAGTCCCAGAGGAGCTAGGCAATGCTATGCAAACTCTCGATTTGGGGTAGAAATGGAGAAAAGCTGAGACTGTTGAGGAAGAAATAATTTGTGAGGGGGGCAATGAGTTGGGGAGGCTAGCGGGGCAGAGAAAGGGAGGGCTCAGGGTGAAAGGTGGAAGGAGCAGCCTGTGGAAGAGGGCTCAGGAGGGGGGCTGAAGGGGCCAGGTGCCCGTGGGGAGGGTGTGGTGAGTGCTGCTCTGGCCAAAGCCCGTGCCTGATGGCCGTGGTCTGTCCTGCTTCTTGTCCTGGTTTCAGCTGGGGTAGAGTTATCTTCAGAGTAGTTCGTGTGGTGTTGTGGTTTAGATTTGTGCTGAGAACAGTGTTGATAAGAGGGATGTGTTTGTTATTGGTGATGAGTGCTTGCACAGCACTAAGGCCTTTTCTGCTTCTGACGCTGCCCCGCCAGGCAGTAGGCTGGGGGTGCACGAGAAGTTGGTAGGGGACGCAGCTGGGACAGCTGAGCCCAAGTGACCAAGGGATATGCCAGACCAGAGGACATCGTGCTGAGCAACAGAAGCTGGGCTAAGAAGAGGGAAGCGGGGATGTTCAGAGTGATGGCGTTTATCTTCCGCAGTAGCCGTTAGGAGGGAGGAAGCCCTGCTTTCCTTTCAATGGCTAAACATCTGCCTGCTGGTGGGAGGCAGGGAAGGAAGGCCTCATTTTGCATTGTTTGCGTGTGCAGCTCTTGCTTTACCTATGAAAGTGCCTTTCTCTCAAGCCATGTCTTGTCTCACTTTTACCTTTCCTGGGCTCAGTCTTGGCGCGGGGGGGTGTGGGGGAGGGGGGTGGGGGGTGTGTGTGTGTGTGTGTGTTTGTGTGTTTGGGCGTACATGCTTTGCTGGTGAAGTGGGGCTAGCAAGGAGGAGGGGGGCGACATCAGGATCTGGAGAGAGCCAGGCTTGGAGCTGCCAAGTGGGTAATATCTGTGAGTGTGGGCACGCCCAAAGGCCAGGCTCACAGTGGAGGGAGCATGGGGCTGCGTGAGCCCGCAGGTAAGTTCTGCCCGGAAGGTAGGGATGTGGGGTGTGGTGATGCTGAGTGAAGGCCAACGGTGTGACAGTGCTGCTTGGATGGTAGAAATTGGCCATCAGGAGGACGAATTTTCACTCCAAGGGTAGTGCTCCAGAGCTTGGGAGAGGGGAGATGCAGAGGAAGGTGAAGATGACATGCGTGGCTGGGAGGTGGATCGTGATGCCGTTTCTATTGCAGCAACCTGACTGACTTGCGGCAGTGAGGCAGACACTGTGACGTCATCAAGTGCATCACAAACTGCAAAGTGACCCGGCTAGCAGCTCGGGCAGTGGGAAGGGCTAGTAGAGGCAGGCGAAGCCAAGACAGTTGGGCTGTTGCTTGTGAGGTCATGGCATGACAGCAATGGGATTGGCCAGGAGCAGGCAGGTGTCATGAGGTCATCAAGGAGAGCAGATGGGAAGGCTGCAGAGAAGACGAGTGGGCCCCTGGTGAGGCCCTGCCCTGGGCTGAAGCCACCTGTACTTGACATGGGAACCTACGGGAGGTGACATGAGAACTTGCGGGATGTGACAGAGGGCAGCGGGAGAAGAGAGCAGAAGTCTGGGCGGCAAGCAGCATGTGTCCCGGCTGGGTCTGGCAGGCGGCTGCAGATGGGGGAAGTGGCCAAAGTGCAGAGAGGGGAGCGCTGGGGACCTTGTGGGCAGTCAGGTCTTGCAAGGCCAACACGGATGCCTTGCGTGATGGCATTAGTGATGCCACTGAAGTCCCAGAGGAGCTAGGCAATGCTATGCAAACTCTCGATTTGGGGTAGAAATGGAGAAAAGCTGAGACTGTTGAGGAAGAAATAATTTGTGAGGGGGGCAATGAGTTGGGGAGGCTAGCGGGGCAGAGAAAGGGAGGGCTCAGGGTGAAAGGTGGAAGGAGCAGCCTGTGGAAGAGGGCTCAGGAGGGGGGCTGAAGGGGCCAGGTGCCCGTGGGGAGGGTGTGGTGAGTGCTGCTCTGGCCAAAGCCCGTGCCTGATGGCCGTGGTCTGTCCTGCTTCTTGTCCTGGTTTCAGCTGGGGTAGAGTTATCTTCAGAGTAGTTCGTGTGGTGTTGTGGTTTAGATTTGTGCTGAGAACAGTGTTGATAAGAGGGATGTGTTTGTTATTGGTGATGAGTGCTTGCACAGCGCTAAGGCCTTTTCTGCTTCTGACGCTGCCCCGCCAGGCAGTAGGCTGGGGGTGCACGAGAAGTTGGTAGGGGACGCAGCTGGGACAGCTGAGCCCAAGTGACCAAGGGATATGCCAGACCAGAGGACATCGTGCTGAGCAACAGAAGCTGGGCTAAGAAGAGGGAAGCGGGGATGTTCAGAGTGATGGCGTTTATCTTCCGCAGTAGCCGTTAGGAGGGAGGAAGCCCTGCTTTCCTTTCAATGGCTAAACATCTGCCTGCTGGTGGGAGGCAGGGAAGGAAGGCCTCATTTTGCATTGTTTGCGTGTGCAGCTCTTGCTTTACCTATGAAAGTGCCTTTCTCTCAAGCCATGTCTTGTCTCACTTTTACCTTTCCTGGGCTCAGTCTTGGCGCGGGGGGTGGGGGTGGGGGTGGGGGTGTGTGTGTGGGTGTGTGTTTGTGTGTTTGGGCGTACATGCTTTGCTGGTGAAGTGGGGCTAGCAAGGAGGAGGAGGGCGACATCAGGATCTGGAGAGAGCCAGGCTTGGAGCTGCCAAGTGGGTAATATCTGTGAGTGTGGGCACGCCCAAAGGCCAGGCTCACAGTGGAGGGAGCATGGGGCTGCGTGAGCCCGCAGGTAAGTTCTGCCCGGAAGGTAGGGATGTGGGGTGTGGTGATGCTGAGTGAAGGCCAACGGTGTGACAGTGGTGCTTGGATGGTAGAAATTGGCCATCAGGAGGACGAATTTTCACTCCAAGGGTAGTGCTCCAGAGCTTGGGAGAGGGGAGATGCAGAGGAAGGTGAAGATGACATGCGTGGCTGGGAGGTGGATCGTGATGCCGTTTCTATTGCAGCAACCTGACTGACTTGCGGCAGTGAGGCAGACACTGTGACGTCATCAAGTGCATCACAAACTGCAAAGTGACCCGGCTAGCAGCTCGGGCAGTGGGAAGGGCTAGTAGAGGCAGGCGAAGCCAAGACAGTTGGGCTGTTGCTTGTGAGGTCATGGCATGACAGCAATGGGATTGGCCAGGAGCAGGCAGGTGTCATGAGGTCATCAAGGAGAGCAGCTGGGAAGGCTGCAGAGAAGACGAGCGGGCCCCTGGTGAGGCCCTGCCCTGGGCTGAAGCCACCTGTACGTGACATGGGAACCTACGGGAGGTGACATGAGAACTTGCGGGATGTGACAGAGGGCAGCGGGAGAAGAGAGCAGAAGTCTGGGCGGCAAGCAGCATGTGTCCCGGCTGGGTCTGGCAGGCGGCTGCGGATGGGGGAAGTGGCCAAAGTGCAGAGAGGGGAGCGCTGGGGACCTTGTGGGCAGTCAGGTCTTGCAAGGCCAACACGGATGCCTTGCGTGATGGCATCAGTGATGCCACTGAAGTCCCAGAGGAGCTAGGCAATGCTATGCAAACTCTCGATTTGGGGTAGAAATGGAGAAAAGCTGAGACTGTTGAGGAAGAAATAATTTGTGAGGGGGGCAATGAGTTGGGGAGGCTAGCGGGGCAGAGAAAGGGAGGGCTCAGGGTGAAAGGTGGAAGGAGCAGCCTGTGGAAGAGGGCTCAGGAGGGGGGCTGAAGGGGCCAGGTGCCCGTGGGGAGGGTGTGGTGAGTGCTGCTCTGGCCAAAGCCCGTGCCTGATGGCCGTGGTCTGTCCTGCTTCTTGTCCTGGTTTCAGCTGGGGTAGAGTTGTCTTCAGAGTAGTTCGTGTGGTGTTGTGGTTTAGATTTGTGCTGAGAACAGTGTTGATAAGAGGGATGTGTTTGTTATTGGTGATGAGTGCTTGCACAGCGCTAAGGCCTTTTCTGCTTCTGACGCTGCCCCGCCAGGCAGTAGGCTGGGGGTGCACGAGAAGTTGGTAGGGGACGCAGCTGGGACAGCTGAGCCCAAGTGACCAAGGGATATGCCAGACCAGAGGACATCGTGCTGAGCAACAGAAGCTGGGCTAAGAAGAGGGAAGCGGGGATGTTCAGAGTGATGGCGTTTATCTTCCGCAGTAGCCGTTAGGAGGGAGGAAGCCCTGCTTTCCTTTCAATGGCTAAACATCTGCCTGCTGGTGGGAGGCAGGGAAGGAAGGCCTCATTTTGCATTGTTTGCGTGTGCAGCTCTTGCTTTACCTATGAAAGTGCCTTTCTCTCAAGCCATGTCTTGTCTCACTTTTACCTTTCCTGGGCTCAGTCTTGGCGCGGGGGGGTGTGGGGGAGGGGGGTGGGGGTGTGTGTGTGTGTGTGTGTGTGTTTGGGCGTACATGCTTTGCTGGTGAAGTGGGGCTAGCAAGGAGGAGGGGGGCGACATCAGGATCTGGAGAGAGCCAGGCTTGGAGCTGCCAAGTGGGTAATATCTGTGAGTGTGGGCACGCCCAAAGGCCAGGCTCACAGTGGAGGGAGCATGGGGCTGCGTGAGCCCGCAGGTAAGTTCTGCCCGGAAGGTAGGGATGTGGGGTGTGGTGATGCTGAGTGAAGGCCAACGGTGTGACAGTGCTGCTTGGATGGTAGAAATTGGCCATCAGGAGGACGAATTTTCACTCCAAGGGTAGTGCTCCAGAGCTTGGGAGAGGGGAGATGCAGAGGAAGGTGAAGATGACATGCGTGGCTGGGAGGTGGATCGTGATGCCGTTTCTATTGCAGCAACCTGACTGACTTGCGGCAGTGAGGCAGACACTGTGACGTCATCAAGTGCATCACAAACTGCAAAGTGACCCGGCTAGCAGCTCGGGCAGTGGGAAGGGCTAGTAGAGGCAGGCGAAGCCAAGACAGTTGGGCTGTTGCTTGTGAGGTCATGGCATGACAGCAATGGGATTGGCCAGGAGCAGGCAGGTGTCATGAGGTCATCAAGGAGAGCAGATGGGAAGGCTGCAGAGAAGACGAGTGGGCCCCTGGTGAGGCCCTGCCCTGGGCTGAAGCCACCTGTACTTGACATGGGAACCTACGGGAGGTGACATGAGAACTTGCGGGATGTGACAGAGGGCAGCGGGAGAAGAGAGCAGAAGTCTGGGCGGCAAGCAGCATGTGTCCCGGCTGGGTCTGGCAGGCGGCTGCAGATGGGGGAAGTGGCCAAAGTGCAGAGAGGGGAGCGCTGGGGACCTTGTGGGCAGTCAGGTCTTGCAAGGCCAACACGGATGCCTTGCGTGATGGCATTAGTGATGCCACTGAAGTCCCAGAGGAGCTAGGCAATGCTATGCAAACTCTCGATTTGGGGTAGAAATGGAGAAAAGCTGAGACTGTTGAGGAAGAAATAATTTGTGAGGGGGGCAATGAGTTGGGGAGGCTAGCGGGGCAGAGAAAGGGAGGGCTCAGGGTGAAAGGTGGAAGGAGCAGCCTGTGGAAGAGGGCTCAGGAGGGGGGCTGAAGGGGCCAGGTGCCCGTGGGGAGGGTGTGGTGAGTGCTGCTCTGGCCAAAGCCCGTGCCTGATGGCCGTGGTCTGTCCTGCTTCTTGTCCTGGTTTCAGCTGGGGTAGAGTTATCTTCAGAGTAGTTCGTGTGGTGTTGTGGTTTAGATTTGTGCTGAGAACAGTGTTGATAAGAGGGATGTGTTTGTTATTGGTGATGAGTGCTTGCACAGCGCTAAGGCCTTTTCTGCTTCTGACGCTGCCCCGCCAGGCAGTAGGCTGGGGGTGCACGAGAAGTTGGTAGGGGACGCAGCTGGGACAGCTGAGCCCAAGTGACCAAGGGATATGCCAGACCAGAGGACATCGTGCTGAGCAACAGAAGCTGGGCTAAGAAGAGGGAAGCGGGGATGTTCAGAGTGATGGCGTTTATCTTCCGCAGTAGCCGTTAGGAGGGAGGAAGCCCTGCTTTCCTTTCAATGGCTAAACATCTGCCTGCTGGTGGGAGGCAGGGAAGGAAGGCCTCATTTTGCATTGTTTGCGTGTGCAGCTCTTGCTTTACCTATGAAAGTGCCTTTCTCTCAAGCCATGTCTTGTCTCACTTTTACCTTTCCTGGGCTCAGTCTTGGCGCGGGGGGTGGGGGTGGGGGTGGGGGTGTGTGTGTGGGTGTGTGTTTGTGTGTTTGGGCGTACATGCTTTGCTGGTGAAGTGGGGCTAGCAAGGAGGAGGAGGGCGACATCAGGATCTGGAGAGAGCCAGGCTTGGAGCTGCCAAGTGGGTAATATCTGTGAGTGTGGGCACGCCCAAAGGCCAGGCTCACAGTGGAGGGAGCATGGGGCTGCGTGAGCCCGCAGGTAAGTTCTGCCCGGAAGGTAGGGATGTGGGGTGTGGTGATGCTGAGTGAAGGCCAACGGTGTGACAGTGGTGCTTGGATGGTAGAAATTGGCCATCAGGAGGACGAATTTTCACTCCAAGGGTAGTGCTCCAGAGCTTGGGAGAGGGGAGATGCAGAGGAAGGTGAAGATGACATGCGTGGCTGGGAGGTGGATCGTGATGCCGTTTCTATTGCAGCAACCTGACTGACTTGCGGCAGTGAGGCAGACACTGTGACGTCATCAAGTGCATCACAAACTGCAAAGTGACCCGGCTAGCAGCTCGGGCAGTGGGAAGGGCTAGTAGAGGCAGGCGAAGCCAAGACAGTTGGGCTGTTGCTTGTGAGGTCATGGCATGACAGCAATGGGATTGGCCAGGAGCAGGCAGGTGTCATGAGGTCATCAAGGAGAGCAGCTGGGAAGGCTGCAGAGAAGACGAGCGGGCCCCTGGTGAGGCCCTGCCCTGGGCTGAAGCCACCTGTACGTGACATGGGAACCTACGGGAGGTGACATGAGAACTTGCGGGATGTGACAGAGGGCAGCGGGAGAAGAGAGCAGAAGTCTGGGCGGCAAGCAGCATGTGTCCCGGCTGGGTCTGGCAGGCGGCTGCGGATGGGGGAAGTGGCCAAAGTGCAGAGAGGGGAGCGCTGGGGACCTTGTGGGCAGTCAGGTCTTGCAAGGCCAACACGGATGCCTTGCGTGATGGCATCAGTGATGCCACTGAAGTCCCAGAGGAGCTAGGCAATGCTATGCAAACTCTCGATTTGGGGTAGAAATGGAGAAAAGCTGAGACTGTTGAGGAAGAAATAATTTGTGAGGGGGGCAATGAGTTGGGGAGGCTAGCGGGGCAGAGAAAGGGAGGGCTCAGGGTGAAAGGTGGAAGGAGCAGCCTGTGGAAGAGGGCTCAGGAGGGGGGCTGAAGGGGCCAGGTGCCCGTGGGGAGGGTGTGGTGAGTGCTGCTCTGGCCAAAGCCCGTGCCTGATGGCCGTGGTCTGTCCTGCTTCTTGTCCTGGTTTCAGCTGGGGTAGAGTTGTCTTCAGAGTAGTTCGTGTGGTGTTGTGGTTTAGATTTGTGCTGAGAACAGTGTTGATAAGAGGGATGTGTTTGTTATTGGTGATGAGTGCTTGCACAGCGCTAAGGCCTTTTCTGCTTCTGACGCTGCCCCGCCAGGCAGTAGGCTGGGGGTGCACGAGAAGTTGGTAGGGGACGCAGCTGGGACAGCTGAGCCCAAGTGACCAAGGGATATGCCAGACCAGAGGACATCGTGCTGAGCAACAGAAGCTGGGCTAAGAAGAGGGAAGCGGGGATGTTCAGAGTGATGGCGTTTATCTTCCGCAGTAGCCGTTAGGAGGGAGGAAGCCCTGCTTTCCTTTCAATGGCTAAACATCTGCCTGCTGGTGGGAGGCAGGGAAGGAAGGCCTCATTTTGCATTGTTTGCGTGTGCAGCTCTTGCTTTACCTATGAAAGTGCCTTTCTCTCAAGCCATGTCTTGTCTCACTTTTACCTTTCCTGGGCTCAGTCTTGGCGCGGGGGGGTGTGGGGGAGGGGGGTGGGGTGTGTGTGTGTGTGTGTGTGTGTTTGGGCGTACATGCTTTGCTGGTGAAGTGGGGCTAGCAAGGAGGAGGGGGGCGACATCAGGATCTGGAGAGAGCCAGGCTTGGAGCTGCCAAGTGGGTAATATCTGTGAGTGTGGGCACGCCCAAAGGCCAGGCTCACAGTGGAGGGAGCATGGGGCTGCGTGAGCCCGCAGGTAAGTTCTGCCCGGAAGGTAGGGATGTGGGGTGTGGTGATGCTGAGTGAAGGCCAACGGTGTGACAGTGCTGCTTGGATGGTAGAAATTGGCCATCAGGAGGACGAATTTTCACTCCAAGGGTAGTGCTCCAGAGCTTGGGAGAGGGGAGATGCAGAGGAAGGTGAAGATGACATGCGTGGCTGGGAGGTGGATCGTGATGCCGTTTCTATTGCAGCAACCTGACTGACTTGCGGCAGTGAGGCAGACACTGTGACGTCATCAAGTGCATCACAAACTGCAAAGTGACCCGGCTAGCAGCTCGGGCAGTGGGAAGGGCTAGTAGAGGCAGGCGAAGCCAAGACAGTTGGGCTGTTGCTTGTGAGGTCATGGCATGACAGCAATGGGATTGGCCAGGAGCAGGCAGGTGTCATGAGGTCATCAAGGAGAGCAGCTGGGAAGGCTGCAGAGAAGACGAGCGGGCCCCTGGTGAGGCCCTGCCCTGGGCTGAAGCCACCTGTACGTGACATGGGAACCTACGGGAGGTGACATGAGAACTTGCGGGATGTGACAGAGGGCAGCGGGAGAAGAGAGCAGAAGTCTGGGCGGCAAGCGGCATGTGTCCCGGCTGGGTCTGGCAGGCGGCTGCAGATGGGGGAAGTGGCCAAAGTGCAGAGAGGGGAGCGCTGGGGACCTTGTGGGCAGTCAGGTCTTGCAAGGCCAACACGGATGCCTTGCGTGATGGCATCAGTGATGCCACTGAAGTCCCAGAGGAGCTAGGCAATGCTATGCAAACTCTCGATTTGGGGTAGAAATGGAGAAAAGCTGAGACTGTTGAGGAAGAAATAATTTGTGAGGGGGGCAATGAGTTGGGGAGGCTAGCGGGGCAGAGAAAGGGAGGGCTCAGGGTGAAAGGTGGAAGGAGCAGCCTGTGGAAGAGGGCTCAGGAGGGGGGCTGAAGGGGCCAGGTGCCCGTGGGGAGGGTGTGGTGAGTGCTGCTCTGGCCAAAGCCCGTGCCTGATGGCCGTGGTCTGTCCTGCTTCTTGTCCTGGTTTCAGCTGGGGTAGAGTTATCTTCAGAGTAGTTCGTGTGGTGTTGTGGTTTAGATTTGTGCTGAGAACAGTGTTGATAAGAGGGATGTGTTTGTTATTGGTGATGAGTGCTTGCACAGCGCTAAGGCCTTTTCTGCTTCTGACGCTGCCCCGCCAGGCAGTAGGCTGGGGGTGCACGAGAAGTTGGTAGGGGACGCAGCTGGGACAGCTGAGCCCAAGTGACCAAGGGATATGCCAGACCAGAGGACATCGTGCTGAGCAACAGAAGCTGGGCTAAGAAGAGGGAAGCGGGGATGTTCAGAGTGATGGCGTTTATCTTCCGCAGTAGCCGTTAGGAGGGAGGAAGCCCTGCTTTCCTTTCAATGGCTAAACATCTGCCTGCTGGTGGGAGGCAGGGAAGGAAGGCCTCATTTTGCATTGTTTGCGTGTGCAGCTCTTGCTTTACCTATGAAAGTGCCTTTCTCTCAAGCCATGTCTTGTCTCACTTTTACCTTTCCTGGGCTCAGTCTTGGCGCGGGGGGGTGTGGGGGAGGGGGGTGGGGTGTGTGTGGGTGTGTGTGTGTGTGTGTGTTTGGGCGTACATGCTTTGCTGGTGAAGTGGGGCTAGCAAGGAGGAGGGGGGCGACATCAGGATCTGGAGAGAGCCAGGCTTGGAGCTGCCAAGTGGGTAATATCTGTGAGTGTGGGCACGCCCAAAGGCCAGGCTCACAGTGGAGGGAGCATGGGGCTGCGTGAGCCCGCAGGTAAGTTCTGCCAGGAAGGTAGGGATGTGGGGTGTGGTGATGCTGAGTGAAGGCCAACGGTGTGACAGTGCTGCTTGGATGGTAGAAATTGGCCATCAGGAGGACGAATTTTCACTCCAAGGGTAGTGCTCCAGAGCTTGGGAGAGGGGAGATGCAGAGGAAGGTGAAGATGACATGCGTGGCTGGGAGGTGGATCGTGATGCCGTTTCTATTGCAGCAACCTGACTGACTTGCGGCAGTGAGGCAGACACTGTGACGTCATCAAGTGCATCACAAACTGCAAAGTGACCCGGCTAGCAGCTCGGGCAGTGGGAAGGGCTAGTAGAGGCAGGCGAAGCCAAGACAGTTGGGCTGTTGCTTGTGAGGTCATGGCATGACAGCAATGGGATTGGCCAGGAGCAGGCAGGTGTCATGAGGTCATCAAGGAGAGCAGCTGGGAAGGCTGCAGAGAAGACGAGCGGGCCCCTGGTGAGGCCCTGCCCTGGGCTGAAGCCACCTGTACGTGACATGGGAACCTACGGGAGGTGACATGAGAACTTGCGGGATGTGACAGAGGGCAGCGGGAGAAGAGAGCAGAAGTCTGGGCGGCAAGCGGCATGTGTCCCGGCTGGGTCTGGCAGGCGGCTGCAGATGGGGGAAGTGGCCAAAGTGCAGAGAGGGGAGCGCTGGGGACCTTGTGGGCAGTCAGGTCTTGCAAGGCCAACACGGATGCCTTGCGTGATGGCATCAGTGATGCCACTGAAGTCCCAGAGGAGCTAGGCAATGCTATGCAAACTCTCGATTTGGGGTAGAAATGGAGAAAAGCTGAGACTGTTGAGGAAGAAATAATTTGTGAGGGGGGCAATGAGTTGGGGAGGCTAGCGGGGCAGAGAAAGGGAGGGCTCAGGGTGAAAGGTGGAAGGAGCAGCCTGTGGAAGAGGGCTCAGGAGGGGGGCTGAAGGGGCCAGGTGCCCGTGGGGAGGGTGTGGTGAGTGCTGCTCTGGCCAAAGCCCGTGCCTGATGGCCGTGGTCTGTCCTGCTTCTTGTCCTGGTTTCAGCTGGGGTAGAGTTATCTTCAGAGTAGTTCGTGTGGTGTTGTGGTTTAGATTTGTGCTGAGAACAGTGTTGATAAGAGGGATGTGTTTGTTATTGGTGATGAGTGCTTGCACAGCGCTAAGGCCTTTTCTGCTTCTGACGCTGCCCCGCCAGGCAGTAGGCTGGGGGTGCACGAGAAGTTGGTAGGGGACGCAGCTGGGACAGCTGAGCCCAAGTGACCAAGGGATATGCCAGACCAGAGGACATCGTGCTGAGCAACAGAAGCTGGGCTAAGAAGAGGGAAGCGGGGATGTTCAGAGTGATGGCGTTTATCTTCCGCAGTAGCCGTTAGGAGGGAGGAAGCCCTGCTTTCCTTTCAATGGCTAAACATCTGCCTGCTGGTGGGAGGCAGGGAAGGAAGGCCTCATTTTGCATTGTTTGCGTGTGCAGCTCTTGCTTTACCTATGAAAGTGCCTTTCTCTCAAGCCATGTCTTGTCTCACTTTTACCTTTCCTGGGCTCAGTCTTGGCGCGGGGGGGTGTGGGGGAGGGGGGTGGGGTGTGTGTGTGTGTGTGTGTGTGTTTGGGCGTACATGCTTTGCTGGTGAAGTGGGGCTAGCAAGGAGGAGGGGGGGCGACATCAGGATCTGGAGAGAGCCAGGCTTGGAGCTGCCAAGTGGGTAATATCTGTGAGTGTGGGCACGCCCAAAGGCCAGGCTCACAGTGGAGGGAGCATGGGGCTGCGTGAGCCCGCAGGTAAGTTCTGCCAGGAAGGTAGGGATGTGGGGTGTGGTGATGCTGAGTGAAGGCCAACGGTGTGACAGTGCTGCTTGGATGGTAGAAATTGGCCATCAGGAGGACGAATTTTCACTCCAAGGGTAGTGCTCCAGAGCTTGGGAGAGGGGAGATGCAGAGGAAGGTGAAGATGACATGCGTGGCTGGGAGGTGGATCGTGATGCCGTTTCTATTGCAGCAACCTGACTGACTTGCGGCAGTGAGGCAGACACTGTGACGTCATCAAGTGCATCACAAACTGCAAAGTGACCCGGCTAGCAGCTCGGGCAGTGGGAAGGGCTAGTAGAGGCAGGCGAAGCCAAGACAGTTGGGCTGTTGCTTGTGAGGTCATGGCATGACAGCAATGGGATTGGCCAGGAGCAGGCAGGTGTCATGAGGTCATCAAGGAGAGCAGCTGGGAAGGCTGCAGAGAAGACGAGCGGGCCCCTGGTGAGGCCCTGCCCTGGGCTGAAGCCACCTGTACGTGACATGGGAACCTACGGGAGGTGACATGAGAACTTGCGGGATGTGACAGAGGGCAGCGGGAGAAGAGAGCAGAAGTCTGGGCGGCAAGCGGCATGTGTCCCGGCTGGGTCTGGCAGGCGGCTGCAGATGGGGGAAGTGGCCAAAGTGCAGAGAGGGGAGCGCTGGGGACCTTGTGGGCAGTCAGGTCTTGCAAGGCCAACACGGATGCCTTGCGTGATGGCATCAGTGATGCCACTGAAGTCCCAGAGGAGCTAGGCAATGCTATGCAAACTCTCGATTTGGGGTAGAAATGGAGAAAAGCTTAGACTGTTGAGGAAGAAATAATTTGTGAGGGGGGCAATGAGTTGGGGAGGCTAGCGGGGCAGAGAAAGGGAGGGCTCAGGGTGAAAGGTGGAAGGAGCAGCCTGTGGAAGAGGGCTCAGGAGGGGGGCTGAAGGGGCCAGGTGCCCGTGGGGAGGGTGTGGTGAGTGCTGCTCTGGCCAAAGCCCGTGCCTGATGGCCGTGGTCTGTCCTGCTTCTTGTCCTGGTTTCAGCTGGGGTAGAGTTATCTTCAGAGTAGTTCGTGTGGTGTTGTGGTTTAGATTTGTGCTGAGAACAGTGTTGATAAGAGGGATGTGTTTGTTATTGGTGATGAGTGCTTGCACAGCGCTAAGGCCTTTTCTGCTTCTGACGCTGCCCCGCCAGGCAGTAGGCTGGGGGTGCACGAGAAGTTGGTAGGGGACGCAGCTGGGACAGCTGAGCCCAAGTGACCAAGGGATATGCCAGACCAGAGGACATCGTGCTGAGCAACAGAAGCTGGGCTAAGAAGAGGGAAGCGGGGATGTTCAGAGTGATGGCGTTTATCTTCCGCAGTAGCCGTTAGGAGGGAGGAAGCCCTGCTTTCCTTTCAATGGCTAAACATCTGCCTGCTGGTGGGAGGCAGGGAAGGAAGGCCTCATTTTGCATTGTTTGCGTGTGCAGCTCTTGCTTTACCTATGAAAGTGCCTTTCTCTCAAGCCATGTCTTGTCTCACTTTTACCTTTCCTGGGCTCAGTCTTGGCGCGGGGGGGTGTGGGGGAGGGGGGTGGGGTGTGTGTGTGTGTGTGTGTGTGTGTGTGTTTGGGCGTACATGCTTTGCTGGTGAAGTGGGGCTAGCAAGGAGGAGGGGGGCGACATCAGGATCTGGAGAGAGCCAGGCTTGGAGCTGCCAAGTGGGTAATATCTGTGAGTGTGGGCACGCCCAAAGGCCAGGCTCACAGTGGAGGGAGCATGGGGCTGCGTGAGCCCGCAGGTAAGTTCTGCCAGGAAGGTAGGGATGTGGGGTGTGGTGATGCTGAGTGAAGGCCAACGGTGTGACAGTGCTGCTTGGATGGTAGAAATTGGCCATCAGGAGGACGAATTTTCACTCCAAGGGTAGTGCTCCAGAGCTTGGGAGAGGGGAGATGCAGAGGAAGGTGAAGATGACATGCGTGGCTGGGAGGTGGATCGTGATGCCGTTTCTATTGCAGCAACCTGACTGACTTGCGGCAGTGAGGCAGACACTGTGACGTCATCAAGTGCATCACAAACTGCAAAGTGACCCGGCTAGCAGCTCGGGCAGTGGGAAGGGCTAGTAGAGGCAGGCGAAGCCAAGACAGTTGGGCTGTTGCTTGTGAGGTCATGGCATGACAGCAATGGGATTGGCCAGGAGCAGGCAGGTGTCATGAGGTCATCAAGGAGAGCAGCTGGGAAGGCTGCAGAGAAGACGAGCGGGCCCCTGGTGAGGCCCTGCCCTGGGCTGAAGCCACCTGTACGTGACATGGGAACCTACGGGAGGTGACATGAGAACTTGCGGGATGTGACAGAGGGCAGCGGGAGAAGAGAGCAGAAGTCTGGGCGGCAAGCGGCATGTGTCCCGGCTGGGTCTGGCAGGCGGCTGCAGATGGGGGAAGTGGCCAAAGTGCAGAGAGGGGAGCGCTGGGGACCTTGTGGGCAGTCAGGTCTTGCAAGGCCAACACGGATGCCTTGCGTGATGGCATCAGTGATGCCACTGAAGTCCCAGAGGAGCTAGGCAATGCTATGCAAACTCTCGATTTGGGGTAGAAATGGAGAAAAGCTGAGACTGTTGAGGAAGAAATAATTTGTGAGGGGGGCAATGAGTTGGGGAGGCTAGCGGGGCAGAGAAAGGGAGGGCTCAGGGTGAAAGGTGGAAGGAGCAGCCTGTGGAAGAGGGCTCAGGAGGGGGGCTGAAGGGGCCAGGTGCCCGTGGGGAGGGTGTGGTGAGTGCTGCTCTGGCCAAAGCCCGTGCCTGATGGCCGTGGTCTGTCCTGCTTCTTGTCCTGGTTTCAGCTGGGGTAGAGTTATCTTCAGAGTAGTTCGTGTGGTGTTGTGGTTTAGATTTGTGCTGAGAACAGTGTTGATAAGAGGGATGTGTTTGTTATTGGTGATGAGTGCTTGCACAGCGCTAAGGCCTTTTCTGCTTCTGACGCTGCCCCGCCAGGCAGTAGGCTGGGGGTGCACGAGAAGTTGGTAGGGGACGCAGCTGGGACAGCTGAGCCCAAGTGACCAAGGGATATGCCAGACCAGAGGACATCGTGCTGAGCAACAGAAGCTGGGCTAAGAAGAGGGAAGCGGGGATGTTCAGAGTGATGGCGTTTATCTTCCGCAGTAGCCGTTAGGAGGGAGGAAGCCCTGCTTTCCTTTCAATGGCTAAACATCTGCCTGCTGGTGGGAGGCAGGGAAGGAAGGCCTCATTTTGCATTGTTTGCGTGTGCAGCTCTTGCTTTACCTATGAAAGTGCCTTTCTCTCAAGCCATGTCTTGTCTCACTTTTACCTTTCCTGGGCTCAGTCTTGGCGCGGGGGGGTGTGGGGGAGGGGGGTGGGGTGTGTGTGTGTATGTGGGTGTGTTTGGGCGTACATGCTTTGCTGGTGAAGTGGGGCTAGCAAGGAGGAGGGGGGCGACATCAGGATCTGGAGAGAGCCAGGCTTGGAGCTGCCAAGTGGGTAATATCTGTGAGTGTGGGCACGCCCAAAGGCCAGGCTCACAGTGGAGGGAGCATGGGGCTGCGTGAGCCCGCAGGTAAGTTCTGCCAGGAAGGTAGGGATGTGGGGTGTGGTGATGCTGAGTGAAGGCCAACGGTGTGACAGTGCTGCTTGGATGGTAGAAATTGGCCATCAGGAGGACGAATTTTCACTCCAAGGGTAGTGCTCCAGATCTTGGGAGAGGGGAGATGCAGAGGAAGGTGAAGATGACATGCGTGGCTGGGAGGTGGATCGTGATGCCGTTTCTATTGCAGCAACCTGACTGACTTGCGGCAGTGAGGCAGACACTGTGACGTCATCAAGTGCATCACAAACTGCAAAGTGACCCGGCTAGCAGCTCGGGCAGTGGGAAGGGCTAGTAGAGGCAGGCGAAGCCAAGACAGTTGGGCTGTTGCTTGTGAGGTCATGGCATGACAGCAATGGGATTGGCCAGGAGCAGGCAGGTGTCATGAGGTCATCAAGGAGAGCAGCTGGGAAGGCTGCAGAGAAGACGAGCGGGCCCCTGGTGAGGCCCTGCCCTGGGCTGAAGCCACCTGTACGTGACATGGGAACCTACGGGAGGTGACATGAGAACTTGCGGGATGTGACAGAGGGCAGCGGGAGAAGAGAGCAGAAGTCTGGGCGGCAAGCAGCATGTGTCCCGGCTGGGTCTGGCAGGCGGCTGCAGATGGGGGAAGTGGCCAAAGTGCAGAGAGGGGAGCGCTGGGGACCTTGTGGGCAGTCAGGTCTTGCAAGGCCAACACGGATGCCTTGCGTGATGGCATTAGTGATGCCACTGAAGTCCCAGAGGAGCTAGGCAATGCTATGCAAACTCTCGATTTGGGGTAGAAATGGAGAAAAGCTGAGACTGTTGAGGAAGAAATAATTTGTGAGGGGGGCAATGAGTTGGGGAGGCTAGCGGGGCAGAGAAAGGGAGGGCTCAGGGTGAAAGGTGGAAGGAGCAGCCTGTGGAAGAGGGCTCAGGAGGGGGGCTGAAGGGGCCAGGTGCCCGTGGGGAGGGTGTGGTGAGTGCTGCTCTGGCCAAAGCCCGTGCCTGATGGCCGTGGTCTGTCCTGCTTCTTGTCCTGGTTTCAGCTGGGGTAGAGTTATCTTCAGAGTAGTTCGTGTGGTGTTGTGGTTTAGATTTGTGCTGAGAACAGTGTTGATAAGAGGGATGTGTTTGTTATTGGTGATGAGTGCTTGCACAGCGCTAAGGCCTTTTCTGCTTCTGACGCTGCCCCGCCAGGCAGTAGGCTGGGGGTGCACGAGAAGTTGGTAGGGGACGCAGCTGGGACAGCTGAGCCCAAGTGACCAAGGGATATGCCAGACCAGAGGACATCGTGCTGAGCAACAGAAGCTGGGCTAAGAAGAGGGAAGCGGGGATGTTCAGAGTGATGGCGTTTATCTTCCGCAGTAGCCGTTAGGAGGGAGGAAGCCCTGCTTTCCTTTCAATGGCTAAACATCTGCCTGCTGGTGGGAGGCAGGGAAGGAAGGCCTCATTTTGCATTGTTTGCGTGTGCAGCTCTTGCTTTACCTATGAAAGTGCCTTTCTCTCAAGCCATGTCTTGTCTCACTTTTACCTTTCCTGGGCTCAGTCTTGGCGCGGGGGGGTGTGGGGGAGGGGGGTGGGGTGTGTGTGGGTGTGTGTGTGTGTGTGTGTTTGGGCGTACATGCTTTGCTGGTGAAGTGGGGCTAGCAAGGAGGAGGGGGGCGACATCAGGATCTGGAGAGAGCCAGGCTTGGAGCTGCCAAGTGGGTAATATCTGTGAGTGTGGGCACGCCCAAAGGCCAGGCTCACAGTGGAGGGAGCATGGGGCTGCGTGAGCCCGCAGGTAAGTTCTGCCCGGAAGGTAGGGATGTGGGGTGTGGTGATGCTGAGTGAAGGCCAACGGTGTGACAGTGCTGCTTGGATGGTAGAAATTGGCCATCAGGAGGACGAATTTTCACTCCAAGGGTAGTGCTCCAGAGCTTGGGAGAGGGGAGATGCAGAGGAAGGTGAAGATGACATGCGTGGCTGGGAGGTGGATCGTGATGCCGTTTCTATTGCAGCAACCTGACTGACTTGCGGCAGTGAGGCAGACACTGTGACGTCATCAAGTGCATCACAAACTGCAAAGTGACCCGGCTAGCAGCTCGGGCAGTGGGAAGGGCTAGTAGAGGCAGGCGAAGCCAAGACAGTTGGGCTGTTGCTTGTGAGGTCATGGCATGACAGCAATGGGATTGGCCAGGAGCAGGCAGGTGTCATGAGGTCATCAAGGAGAGCAGCTGGGAAGGCTGCAGAGAAGACGAGCGGGCCCCTGGTGAGGCCCTGCCCTGGGCTGAAGCCACCTGTACTTGACATGGGAACCTACGGGAGGTGACATGAGAACTTGCGGGATGTGACAGAGGGCAGCGGGAGAAGAGAGCAGAAGTCTGGGCGGCAAGCAGCATGTGTCCCGGCTGGGTCTGGCAGGCGGCTGCAGATGGGGGAAGTGGCCAAAGTGCAGAGAGGGGAGCGCTGGGGACCTTGTGGGCAGTCAGGTCTTGCAAGGCCAACACGGATGCCTTGTGTGATGGCATCAGTGATGCCACTGAAGTCCCAGAGGAGCTAGGCAATGCTATGCAAACTCTCGATTTGGGGTAGAAATGGAGAAAAGCTGAGACTGTTGAGGAAGAAATAATTTGTGAGGGGGGCAATGAGTTGGGGAGGCTAGCGGGGCAGAGAAAGGGAGGGCTCAGGGTGAAAGGTGGAAGGAGCAGCCTGTGGAAGAGGGCTCAGGAGGGGGGCTGAAGGGGCCAGGTGCCCGTGGGGAGGGTGTGGTGAGTGCTGCTCTGGCCAAAGCCCGTGCCTGATGGCCGTGGTCTGTCCTGCTTCTTGTCCTGGTTTCAGCTGGGGTAGAGCTGTCTTCAGAGTAGTTCGTGTGGTGTTGTGGTTTAGATTTGTGCTGAGAACAGTGTTGATAAGAGGGATGTGTTTGTTATTGGTGATGAGTGCTTGCACAGCGCTAAGGCCTTTTCTGCTTCTGACGCTGCCCCGCCAGGCAGTAGGCTGGGGGTGCACGAGAAGTTGGTAGGGGACGCAGCTGGGACAGCTGAGCCCAAGTGACCAAGGGATATGCCAGACCAGAGGACATCGTGCTGAGCAACAGAAGCTGGGCTAAGAAGAGGGAAGCGGGGATGTTCAGAGTGATGGCGTTTATCTTCCGCAGTAGCCGTTAGGAGGGAGGAAGCCCTGCTTTCCTTTCAATGGCTAAACATCTGCCTGCTGGTGGGAGGCAGGGAAGGAAGGCCTCATTTTGCATTGTTTGCGTGTGCAGCTCTTGCTTTACCTATGAAAGTGCCTTTCTCTCAAGCCATGTCTTGTCTCACTTTTACCTTTCCTGGGCTCAGTCTTGGCGCGGGGGGGTGTGGGGGAGGGGGGTGGGGTGTGTGTGTGTGTGTGTGTGTGTGTTTGGGCGTACATGCTTTGCTGGTGAAGTGGGGCTAGCAAGGAGGAGGGGGGCGACATCAGGATCTGGAGAGAGCCAGGCTTGGAGCTGCCAAGTGGGTAATATCTGTGAGTGTGGGCACGCCCAAAGGCCAGGCTCACAGTGGAGGGAGCATGGGGCTGCGTGAGCCCGCAGGTAAGTTCTGCCCGGAAGGTAGGGATGTGGGGTGTGGTGATGCTGAGTGAAGGCCAACGGTGTGACAGTGCTGCTTGGATGGTAGAAATTGGCCATCAGGAGGACGAATTTTCACTCCAAGGGTAGTGCTCCAGAGCTTGGGAGAGGGGAGATGCAGAGGAAGGTGAAGATGACATGCGTGGCTGGGAGGTGGATCGTGATGCCGTTTCTATTGCAGCAACCTGACTGACTTGCGGCAGTGAGGCAGACACTGTGACGTCATCAAGTGCATCACAAACTGCAAAGTGACCCGGCTAACAGCTCGGGCAGTGGGAAGGGCTAGTAGAGGCAGGCGAAGCCAAGACAGTTGGGCTGTTGCTTGTGAGGTCATGGCATGAGAGCAATGGGATTGGCCAGGAGCAGGCAGGTGTCATGAGGTCATCAAGGAGAGCAGCTGGGAAGGCTGCAGAGAAGACGAGCGGGCCCCTGGTGAGGCCCTGCCCTGGGCTGAAGCCACCTGTACGTGACATGGGAACCTACGGGAGGTGACATGAGAACTTGCGGGATGTGACAGAGGGCAGCGGGAGAAGAGAGCAGAAGTCTGGGCGGCAAGCAGCATGTGTCCCGGCTGGGTCTGGCAGGCGGCTGCAGATGGGGGAAGTGGCCAAAGTGCAGAGAGGGGAGCGCTGGGGACCTTGTGGGCAGTCAGGTCTTGCAAGGCCAACACGGATGCCTTGCGTGATGGCATTAGTGATGCCACTGAAGTCCCAGAGGAGCTAGGCAATGCTATGCAAACTCTCGATTTGGGGTAGAAATGGAGAAAAGCTGAGACTGTTGAGGAAGAAATAATTTGTGAGGGGGGCAATGAGTTGGGGAGGCTAGCGGGGCAGAGAAAGGGAGGGCTCAGGGTGAAAGGTGGAAGGAGCAGCCTGTGGAAGAGGGCTCAGGAGGGGGGCTGAAGGGGCCAGGTGCCCGTGGGGAGGGTGTGGTGAGTGCTGCTCTGGCCAAAGCCCGTGCCTGATGGCCGTGGTCTGTCCTGCTTCTTGTCCTGGTTTCAGCTGGGGTAGAGTTATCTTCAGAGTAGTTCGTGTGGTGTTGTGGTTTAGATTTGTGCTGAGAACAGTGTTGATAAGAGGGATGTGTTTGTTATTGGTGATGAGTGCTTGCACAGCACTAAGGCCTTTTCTGCTTCTGACGCTGCCCCGCCAGGCAGTAGGCTGGGGGTGCACGAGAAGTTGGTAGGGGACGCAGCTGGGACAGCTGAGCCCAAGTGACCAAGGGATATGCCAGACCAGAGGACATCGTGCTGAGCAACAGAAGCTGGGCTAAGAAGAGGGAAGCGGGGATGTTCAGAGTGATGGCGTTTATCTTCCGCAGTAGCCGTTAGGAGGGAGGAAGCCCTGCTTTCCTTTCAATGGCTAAACATCTGCCTGCTGGTGGGAGGCAGGGAAGGAAGGCCTCATTTTGCATTGTTTGCGTGTGCAGCTCTTGCTTTACCTATGAAAGTGCCTTTCTCTCAAGCCATGTCTTGTCTCACTTTTACCTTTCCTGGGCTCAGTCTTGGCGCGGGGGGGTGTGGGGGAGGGGGGTGGGGGGTGTGTGTGTGTGTGTGTGTTTGTGTGTTTGGGCGTACATGCTTTGCTGGTGAAGTGGGGCTAGCAAGGAGGAGGGGGGCGACATCAGGATCTGGAGAGAGCCAGGCTTGGAGCTGCCAAGTGGGTAATATCTGTGAGTGTGGGCACGCCCAAAGGCCAGGCTCACAGTGGAGGGAGCATGGGGCTGCGTGAGCCCGCAGGTAAGTTCTGCCAGGAAGGTAGGGATGTGGGGTGTGGTGATGCTGAGTGAAGGCCAACGGTGTGACAGTGCTGCTTGGATGGTAGAAATTGGCCATCAGGAGGACGAATTTTCACTCCAAGGGTAGTGCTCCAGAGCTTGGGAGAGGGGAGATGCAGAGGAAGGTGAAGATGACATGCGTGGCTGGGAGGTGGATCGTGATGCCGTTTCTATTGCAGCAACCTGACTGACTTGCGGCAGTGAGGCAGACACTGTGACGTCATCAAGTGCATCACAAACTGCAAAGTGACCCGGCTAGCAGCTCGGGCAGTGGGAAGGGCTAGTAGAGGCAGGCGAAGCCAAGACAGTTGGGCTGTTGCTTGTGAGGTCATGGCATGACAGCAATGGGATTGGCCAGGAGCAGGCAGGTGTCATGAGGTCATCAAGGAGAGCAGATGGGAAGGCTGCAGAGAAGACGAGTGGGCCCCTGGTGAGGCCCTGCCCTGGGCTGAAGCCACCTGTACTTGACATGGGAACCTACGGGAGGTGACATGAGAACTTGCGGGATGTGACAGAGGGCAGCGGGAGAAGAGAGCAGAAGTCTGGGCGGCAAGCAGCATGTGTCCCGGCTGGGTCTGGCAGGCGGCTGCAGATGGGGGAAGTGGCCAAAGTGCAGAGAGGGGAGCGCTGGGGACCTTGTGGGCAGTCAGGTCTTGCAAGGCCAACACGGATGCCTTGCGTGATGGCATTAGTGATGCCACTGAAGTCCCAGAGGAGCTAGGCAATGCTATGCAAACTCTCGATTTGGGGTAGAAATGGAGAAAAGCTTAGACTGTTGAGGAAGAAATAATTTGTGAGGGGGGCAATGAGTTGGGGAGGCTAGCGGGGCAGAGAAAGGGAGGGCTCAGGGTGAAAGGTGGAAGGAGCAGCCTGTGGAAGAGGGCTCAGGAGGGGGGCTGAAGGGGCCAGGTGCCCGTGGGGAGGGTGTGGTGAGTGCTGCTCTGGCCAAAGCCCGTGCCTGATGGCCGTGGTCTGTCCTGCTTCTTGTCCTGGTTTCAGCTGGGGTAGAGTTATCTTCAGAGTAGTTCGTGTGGTGTTGTGGTTTAGATTTGTGCTGAGAACAGTGTTGATAAGAGGGATGTGTTTGTTATTGGTGATGAGTGCTTGCACAGCGCTAAGGCCTTTTCTGCTTCTGACGCTGCCCCGCCAGGCAGTAGGCTGGGGGTGCACGAGAAGTTGGTAGGGGACGCAGCTGGGACAGCTGAGCCCAAGTGACCAAGGGATATGCCAGACCAGAGGACATCGTGCTGAGCAACAGAAGCTGGGCTAAGAAGAGGGAAGCGGGGATGTTCAGAGTGATGGCGTTTATCTTCCGCAGTAGCCGTTAGGAGGGAGGAAGCCCTGCTTTCCTTTCAATGGCTAAACATCTGCCTGCTGGTGGGAGGCAGGGAAGGAAGGCCTCATTTTGCATTGTTTGCGTGTGCAGCTCTTGCTTTACCTATGAAAGTGCCTTTCTCTCAAGCCATGTCTTGTCTCACTTTTACCTTTCCTGGGCTCAGTCTTGGCGCGGGGGGTGGGGGTGGGTGTGTGTGTGTGTGGGTGTGTGTGTGTTTGTGTGTTTGGGCGTACATGCTTTGCTGGTGAAGTGGGGCTAGCAAGGAGGAGGAGGGCGACATCAGGATCTGGAGAGAGCCAGGCTTGGAGCTGCCAAGTGGGTAATATCTGTGAGTGTGGGCACGCCCAAAGGCCAGGCTCACAGTGGAGGGAGCATGGGGCTGCGTGAGCCCGCAGGTAAGTTCTGCCCGGAAGGTAGGGATGTGGGGTGTGGTGATGCTGAGTGAAGGCCAACGGTGTGACAGTGGTGCTTGGATGGTAGAAATTGGCCATCAGGAGGACGAATTTTCACTCCAAGGGTAGTGCTCCAGAGCTTGGGAGAGGGGAGATGCAGAGGAAGGTGAAGATGACATGCGTGGCTGGGAGGTGGATCGTGATGCCGTTTCTATTGCAGCAACCTGACTGACTTGCGGCAGTGAGGCAGACACTGTGACGTCATCAAGTGCATCACAAACTGCAAAGTGACCCGGCTAGCAGCTCGGGCAGTGGGAAGGGCTAGTAGAGGCAGGCGAAGCCAAGACAGTTGGGCTGTTGCTTGTGAGGTCATGGCATGACAGCAATGGGATTGGCCAGGAGCAGTCAGGTGTCATGAAGTCATCAAGGAGAGCAGCTGGGAAGGCTGCAGAGAAGACGAGCGGGCCCCTGGTGAGGCCCTGCCCTGGGCTGAAGCCACCTGTACTTGACATGGGAACCTACGGGAGGTGACATGAGAACTTGCGGGATGTGACAGAGGGCAGCGGGAGAAGAGAGCAGAAGTCTGGGCGGCAAGCAGCATGTGTCCCGGCTGGGTCTGGCAGGCGGCTGCAGATGGGGGAAGTGGCCAAAGTGCAGAGAGGGGAGCGCTGGGGACCTTGTGGGCAGTCAGGTCTTGCAAGGCCAACACGGATGCCTTGCGTGATGGCATTAGTGATGCCACTGAAGTCCCAGAGGAGCTAGGCAATGCTATGCAAACTCTCGATTTGGGGTAGAAATGGAGAAAAGCTGAGACTGTTGAGGAAGAAATAATTTGTGAGGGGGGCAATGAGTTGGGGAGGCTAGCGGGGCAGAGAAAGGGAGGGCTCAGGGTGAAAGGTGGAAGGAGCAGCCTGTGGAAGAGGGCTCAGGAGGGGGGCTGAAGGGGCCAGGTGCCCGTGGGGAGGGTGTGGTGAGTGCTGCTCTGGCCAAAGCCCGTGCCTGATGGCCGTGGTCTGTCCTGCTTCTTGTCCTGGTTTCAGCTGGGGTAGAGTTATCTTCAGAGTAGTTCGTGTGGTGTTGTGGTTTAGATTTGTGCTGAGAACAGTGTTGATAAGAGGGATGTGTTTGTTATTGGTGATGAGTGCTTGCACAGCGCTAAGGCCTTTTCTGCTTCTGACGCTGCCCCGCCAGGCAGTAGGCTGGGGGTGCACGAGAAGTTGGTAGGGGACGCAGCTGGGACAGCTGAGCCCAAGTGACCAAGGGATATGCCAGACCAGAGGACATCGTGCTGAGCAACAGAAGCTGGGCTAAGAAGAGGGAAGCGGGGATGTTCAGAGTGATGGCGTTTATCTTCCGCAGTAGCCGTTAGGAGGGAGGAAGCCCTGCTTTCCTTTCAATGGCTAAACATCTGCCTGCTGGTGGGAGGCAGGGAAGGAAGGCCTCATTTTGCATTGTTTGCGTGTGCAGCTCTTGCTTTACCTATGAAAGTGCCTTTCTCTCAAGCCATGTCTTGTCTCACTTTTACCTTTCCTGGGCTCAGTCTTGGCGCGGGGGGTGGGGGTGGGGGTGTGTGTGTGTGGGTGTGTGTGTGTTTGTGTGTTTGGGCGTACATGCTTTGCTGGTGAAGTGGGGCTAGCAAGGAGGAGGAGGGCGACATCAGGATCTGGAGAGAGCCAGGCTTGGAGCTGCCAAGTGGGTAATATCTGTGAGTGTGGGCACGCCCAAAGGCCAGGCTCACAGTGGAGGGAGCATGGGGCTGCGTGAGCCCGCAGGTAAGTTCTGCCCGGAAGGTAGGGATGTGGGGTGTGGTGATGCTGAGTGAAGGCCAACGGTGTGACAGTGGTGCTTGGATGGTAGAAATTGGCCATCAGGAGGACGAATTTTCACTCCAAGGGTAGTGCTCCAGAGCTTGGGAGAGGGGAGATGCAGAGGAAGGTGAAGATGACATGCGTGGCTGGGAGGTGGATCGTGATGCCGTTTCTATTGCAGCAACCTGACTGACTTGCGGCAGTGAGGCAGACACTGTGACGTCATCAAGTGCATCACAAACTGCAAAGTGACCCGGCTAGCAGCTCGGGCAGTGGGAAGGGCTAGTAGAGGCAGGCGAAGCCAAGACAGTTGGGCTGTTGCTTGTGAGGTCATGGCATGACAGCAATGGGATTGGCCAGGAGCAGTCAGGTGTCATGAAGTCATCAAGGAGAGCAGCTGGGAAGGCTGCAGAGAAGACGAGCGGGCCCCTGGTGAGGCCCTGCCCTGGGCTGAAGCCACCTGTACTTGACATGGGAACCTACGGGAGGTGACATGAGAACTTGCGGGATGTGACAGAGGGCAGCGGGAGAAGAGAGCAGAAGTCTGGGCGGCAAGCAGCATGTGTCCCGGCTGGGTCTGGCAGGCGGCTGCAGATGGGGGAAGTGGCCAAAGTGCAGAGAGGGGAGCGCTGGGGACCTTGTGGGCAGTCAGGTCTTGCAAGGCCAACACGGATGCCTTGCGTGATGGCATCAGTGATGCCACTGAAGTCCCAGAGGAGCTAGGCAATGCTATGCAAACTCTCGATTTGGGGTAGAAATGGAGAAAAGCTGAGACTGTTGAGGAAGAAATAATTTGTGAGGGGGGCAATGAGTTGGGGAGGCTAGCGGGGCAGAGAAAGGGAGGGCTCAGGGTGAAAGGTGGAAGGAGCAGCCTGTGGAAGAGGGCTCAGGAGGGGGGCTGAAGGGGCCAGGTGCCCGTGGGGAGGGTGTGGTGAGTGCTGCTCTGGCCAAAGCCCGTGCCTGATGGCCGTGGTCTGTCCTGCTTCTTGTCCTGGTTTCAGCTGGGGTAGAGCTGTCTTCAGAGTAGTTCGTGTGGTGTTGTGGTTTAGATTTGTGCTGAGAACAGTGTTGATAAGAGGGATGTGTTTGTTATTGGTGATGAGTGCTTGCACAGCGCTAAGGCCTTTTCTGCTTCTGACGCTGCCCCGCCAGGCAGTAGGCTGGGGGTGCACGAGAAGTTGGTAGGGGACGCAGCTGGGACAGCTGAGCCCAAGTGACCAAGGGATATGCCAGACCAGAGGACATCGTGCTGAGCAACAGAAGCTGGGCTAAGAAGAGGGAAGCGGGGATGTTCAGAGTGATGGCGTTTATCTTCCGCAGTAGCCGTTAGGAGGGAGGAAGCCCTGCTTTCCTTTCAATGGCTAAACATCTGCCTGCTGGTGGGAGGCAGGGAAGGAAGGCCTCATTTTGCATTGTTTGCGTGTGCAGCTCTTGCTTTACCTATGAAAGTGCCTTTCTCTCAAGCCATGTCTTGTCTCACTTTTACCTTTCCTGGGCTCAGTCTTGGCGCGGGGGGTGGGGGTGGGTGTGTGTGTGTGTGTGTGGGTGTGTGTTTGTGTGTTTGGGCGTACATGCTTTGCTGGTGAAGTGGGGCTAGCAAGGAGGAGGAGGGCGACAGCAGGATCTGGAGAGAGCCAGGCTTGGAGCTGCCAAGTGGGTAATATCTGTGAGTGTGGGCACGCCCAAAGGCCAGGCTCACAGTGGAGGGAGCATGGGGCTGCGTGAGCCCGCAGGTAAGTTCTGCCCGGAAGGTAGGGATGTGGGGTGTGGTGATGCTGAGTGAAGGCCAACGGTGTGACAGTGGTGCTTGGATGGTAGAAATTGGCCATCAGGAGGACGAATTTTCACTCCAAGGGTAGTGCTCCAGAGCTTGGGAGAGGGGAGATGCAGAGGAAGGTGAAGATGACATGCGTGGCTGGGAGGTGGATCGTGATGCCGTTTCTATTGCAGCAACCTGACTGACTTGCGGCAGTGAGGCAGACACTGTGACGTCATCAAGTGCATCACAAACTGCAAAGTGACCCGGCTAGCAGCTCGGGCAGTGGGAAGGGCTAGTAGAGGCAGGCGAAGCCAAGACAGTTGGGCTGTTGCTTGTGAGGTCATGGCATGACAGCAATGGGATTGGCCAGGAGCAGGCAGGTGTCATGAGGTCATCAAGGAGAGCAGCTGGGAAGGCTGCAGAGAAGACGAGCGGGCCCCTGGTGAGGCCCTGCCCTGGGCTGAAGCCACCTGTACGTGAGATGGGAACCTACGGGAGGTGACATGAGAACTTGCGGGATGTGACAGAGGGCAGCGGGAGAAGAGAGCAGAAGTCTGGGCGGCAAGCAGCATGTGTCCCGGCTGGGTCTGGCAGGCGGCTGCAGATGGGGGAAGTGGCCAAAGTGCAGAGAGGGGAGCGCTGGGGACCTTGTGGGCAGTCAGGTCTTGCAAGGCCAACACGGATGCCTTGCGTGATGGCATTAGTGATGCCACTGAAGTCCCAGAGGAGCTAGGCAATGCTATGCAAACTCTCGATTTGGGGTAGAAATGGAGAAAAGCTGAGACTGTTGAGGAAGAAATAATTTGTGAGGGGGGGCAATGAGTTGGGGAGGCTAGCGGGGCAGAGAAAGGGAGGGCTCAGGGTGAAAGGTGGAAGGAGCAGCCTGTGGAAGAGGGCTCAGGAGGGGGGCTGAAGGGGCCAGGTGCCCGTGGGGAGGGTGTGGTGAGTGCTGCTCTGGCCAAAGCCCGTGCCTGATGGCCGTGGTCTGTCCTGCTTCTTGTCCTGGTTTCAGCTGGGGTAGAGTTATCTTCAGAGTAGTTCGTGTGGTGTTGTGGTTTAGATTTGTGCTGAGAACAGTGTTGATAAGAGGGATGTGTTTGTTATTGGTGATGAGTGCTTGCACAGCACTAAGGCCTTTTCTGCTTCTGACGCTGCCCCGCCAGGCAGTAGGCTGGGGGTGCACGAGAAGTTGGTAGGGGACGCAGCTGGGACAGCTGAGCCCAAGTGACCAAGGGATATGCCAGACCAGAGGACATCGTGCTGAGCAACAGAAGCTGGGCTAAGAAGAGGGAAGCGGGGATGTTCAGAGTGATGGCGTTTATCTTCCGCAGTAGCCGTTAGGAGGGAGGAAGCCCTGCTTTCCTTTCAATGGCTAAACATCTGCCTGCTGGTGGGAGGCAGGGAAGGAAGGCCTCATTTTGCATTGTTTGCGTGTGCAGCTCTTGCTTTACCTATGAAAGTGCCTTTCTCTCAAGCCATGTCTTGTCTCACTTTTACCTTTCCTGGGCTCAGTCTTGGCGCGGGGGGGTGTGGGGGAGGGGGGTGGGGTGTGTGTGTGTGTGTGTGTGTGTGTGTGTGTTTGGGCGTACATGCTTTGCTGGTGAAGTGGGGCTAGCAAGGAGGAGGGGGGCGACATCAGGATCTGGAGAGAGCCAGGCTTGGAGCTGCCAAGTGGGTAATATCTGTGAGTGTGGGCACGCCCAAAGGCCAGGCTCACAGTGGAGGGAGCATGGGGCTGCGTGAGCCCGCAGGTAAGTTCTGCCAGGAAGGTAGGGATGTGGGGTGTGGTGATGCTGAGTGAAGGCCAACGGTGTGACAGTGCTGCTTGGATGGTAGAAATTGGCCATCAGGAGGACGAATTTTCACTCCAAGGGTAGTGCTCCAGAGCTTGGGAGAGGGGAGATGCAGAGGAAGGTGAAGATGACATGCGTGGCTGGGAGGTGGATCGTGATGCCGTTTCTATTGCAGCAACCTGACTGACTTGCGGCAGTGAGGCAGACACTGTGACGTCATCAAGTGCATCACAAACTGCAAAGTGACCCGGCTAGCAGCTCGGGCAGTGGGAAGGGCTAGTAGAGGCAGGCGAAGCCAAGACAGTTGGGCTGTTGCTTGTGAGGTCATGGCATGACAGCAATGGGATTGGCCAGGAGCAGGCAGGTGTCATGAGGTCATCAAGGAGAGCAGATGGGAAGGCTGCAGAGAAGACGAGCGGGCCCCTGGTGAGGCCCTGCCCTGGGCTGAAGCCACCTGTACTTGACATGGGAACCTACGGGAGGTGACATGAGAACTTGCGGGATGTGACAGAGGGCAGCGGGAGAAGAGAGCAGAAGTCTGGGCGGCAAGCAGCATGTGTCCCGGCTGGGTCTGGCAGGCGGCTGCAGATGGGGGAAGTGGCCAAAGTGCAGAGAGGGGAGCGCTGGGGACCTTGTGGGCAGTCAGGTCTTGCAAGGCCAACACGGATGCCTTGCGTGATGGCATTAGTGATGCCACTGAAGTCCCAGAGGAGCTAGGCAATGCTATGCAAACTCTCGATTTGGGGTAGAAATGGAGAAAAGCTGAGACTGTTGAGGAAGAAATAATTTGTGAGGGGGGCAATGAGTTGGGGAGGCTAGCGGGGCAGAGAAAGGGAGGGCTCAGGGTGAAAGGTGGAAGGAGCAGCCTGTGGAAGAGGGCTCAGGAGGGGGGCTGAAGGGGCCAGGTGCCCGTGGGGAGGGTGTGGTGAGTGCTGCTCTGGCCAAAGCCCGTGCCTGATGGCCGTGGTCTGTCCTGCTTCTTGTCCTGGTTTCAGCTGGGGTAGAGTTATCTTCAGAGTAGTTCGTGTGGTGTTGTGGTTTAGATTTGTGCTGAGAACAGTGTTGATAAGAGGGATGTGTTTGTTATTGGTGATGAGTGCTTGCACAGCGCTAAGGCCTTTTCTGCTTCTGACGCTGCCCCGCCAGGCAGTAGGCTGGGGGTGCACGAGAAGTTGGTAGGGGACGCAGCTGGGACAGCTGAGCCCAAGTGACCAAGGGATATGCCAGACCAGAGGACATCGTGCTGAGCAACAGAAGCTGGGCTAAGAAGAGGGAAGCGGGGATGTTCAGAGTGATGGCGTTTATCTTCCGCAGTAGCCGTTAGGAGGGAGGAAGCCCTGCTTTCCTTTCAATGGCTAAACATCTGCCTGCTGGTGGGAGGCAGGGAAGGAAGGCCTCATTTTGCATTGTTTGCGTGTGCAGCTCTTGCTTTACCTATGAAAGTGCCTTTCTCTCAAGCCATGTCTTGTCTCACTTTTACCTTTCCTGGGCTCAGTCTTGGCGCGGGGGGTGGGGGTGGGTGTGTGTGTGTGTGTGTGGGTGTGTGTTTGTGTGTTTGGGCGTACATGCTTTGCTGGTGAAGTGGGGCTAGCAAGGAGGAGGAGGGCGACATCAGGATCTGGAGAGAGCCAGGCTTGGAGCTGCCAAGTGGGTAATATCTGTGAGTGTGGGCACGCCCAAAGGCCAGGCTCACAGTGGAGGGAGCATGGGGCTGCGTGAGCCCGCAGGTAAGTTCTGCCCGGAAGGTAGGGATGTGGGGTGTGGTGATGCTGAGTGAAGGCCAACGGTGTGACAGTGGTGCTTGGATGGTAGAAATTGGCCATCAGGAGGACGAATTTTCACTCCAAGGGTAGTGCTCCAGAGCTTGGGAGAGGGGAGATGCAGAGGAAGGTGAAGATGACATGCGTGGCTGGGAGGTGGATCGTGATGCCGTTTCTATTGCAGCAACCTGACTGACTTGCGGCAGTGAGGCAGACACTGTGACGTCATCAAGTGCATCACAAACTGCAAAGTGACCCGGCTAGCAGCTCGGGCAGTGGGAAGGGCTAGTAGAGGCAGGCGAAGCCAAGACAGTTGGGCTGTTGCTTGTGAGGTCATGGCATGACAGCAATGGGATTGGCCAGGAGCAGGCAGGTGTCATGAGGTCATCAAGGAGAGCAGCTGGGAAGGCTGCAGAGAAGACGAGCGGGCCCCTGGTGAGGCCCTGCCCTGGGCTGAAGCCACCTGTACTTGACATGGGAACCTACGGGAGGTGACATGAGAACTTGCGGGATGTGACAGAGGGCAGCGGGAGAAGAGAGCAGAAGTCTGGGCGGCAAGCAGCATGTGTCCCGGCTGGGTCTGGCAGGCGGCTGCAGATGGGGGAAGTGGCCAAAGTGCAGAGAGGGGAGCGCTGGGGACCTTGTGGGCAGTCAGGTCTTGCAAGGCCAACACGGATGCCTTGCGTGATGGCATCAGTGATGCCACTGAAGTCCCAGAGGAGCTAGGCAATGCTATGCAAACTCTCGATTTGGGGTAGAAATGGAGAAAAGCTGAGACTGTTGAGGAAGAAATAATTTGTGAGGGGGGCAATGAGTTGGGGAGGCTAGCGGGGCAGAGAAAGGGAGGGCTCAGGGTGAAAGGTGGAAGGAGCAGCCTGTGGAAGAGGGCTCAGGAGGGGGGCTGAAGGGGCCAGGTGCCCGTGGGGAGGGTGTGGTGAGTGCTGCTCTGGCCAAAGCCCGTGCCTGATGGCCGTGGTCTGTCCTGCTTCTTGTCCTGGTTTCAGCTGGGGTAGAGTTATCTTCAGAGTAGTTCGTGTGGTGTTGTGGTTTAGATTTGTGCTGAGAACAGTGTTGATAAGAGGGATGTGTTTGTTATTGGTGATGAGTGCTTGCACAGCGCTAAGGCCTTTTCTGCTTCTGACGCTGCCCCGCCAGGCAGTAGGCTGGGGGTGCACGAGAAGTTGGTAGGGGACGCAGCTGGGACAGCTGAGCCCAAGTGACCAAGGGATATGCCAGACCAGAGGACATCGTGCTGAGCAACAGAAGCTGGGCTAAGAAGAGGGAAGCGGGGATGTTCAGAGTGATGGCGTTTATCTTCCGCAGTAGCCGTTAGGAGGGAGGAAGCCCTGCTTTCCTTTCAATGGCTAAACATCTGCCTGCTGGTGGGAGGCAGGGAAGGAAGGCCTCATTTTGCATTGTTTGCGTGTGCAGCTCTTGCTTTACCTATGAAAGTGCCTTTCTCTCAAGCCATGTCTTGTCTCACTTTTACCTTTCCTGGGCTCAGTCTTGGCGCGGGGGGTGGGGGTGGGGGTGTGTGTGTGTGTGTGGGTGTGTGTTTGTGTGTTTGGGCGTACATGCTTTGCTGGTGAAGTGGGGCTAGCAAGGAGGAGGAGGGCGACAGCAGGATCTGGAGAGAGCCAGGCTTGGAGCTGCCAAGTGGGTAATATCTGTGAGTGTGGGCACGCCCAAAGGCCAGGCTCACAGTGGAGGGAGCATGGGGCTGCGTGAGCCCGCAGGTAAGTTCTGCCCGGAAGGTAGGGATGTGGGGTGTGGTGATGCTGAGTGAAGGCCAACGGTGTGACAGTGGTGCTTGGATGGTAGAAATTGGCCATCAGGAGGACGAATTTTCACTCCAAGGGTAGTGCTCCAGAGCTTGGGAGAGGGGAGATGCAGAGGAAGGTGAAGATGACATGCGTGGCTGGGAGGTGGATCGTGATGCCGTTTCTATTGCAGCAACCTGACTGACTTGCGGCAGTGAGGCAGACACTGTGACGTCATCAAGTGCATCACAAACTGCAAAGTGACCCGGCTAGCAGCTCGGGCAGTGGGAAGGGCTAGTAGAGGCAGGCGAAGCCAAGACAGTTGGGCTGTTGCTTGTGAGGTCATGGCATGACAGCAATGGGATTGGCCAGGAGCAGGCAGGTGTCATGAGGTCATCAAGGAGAGCAGCTGGGAAGGCTGCAGAGAAGACGAGCGGGCCCCTGGTGAGGCCCTGCCCTGGGCTGAAGCCACCTGTACTTGACATGGGAACCTACGGGAGGTGACATGAGAACTTGCGGGATGTGACAGAGGGCAGCGGGAGAAGAGAGCAGAAGTCTGGGCGGCAAGCAGCATGTGTCCCGGCTGGGTCTGGCAGGCGGCTGCAGATGGGGGAAGTGGCCAAAGTGCAGAGAGGGGAGCGCTGGGGACCTTGTGGGCAGTCAGGTCTTGCAAGGCCAACACGGATGCCTTGTGTGATGGCATCAGTGATGCCACTGAAGTCCCAGAGGAGCTAGGCAATGCTATGCAAACTCTCGATTTGGGGTAGAAATGGAGAAAAGCTGAGACTGTTGAGGAAGAAATAATTTGTGAGGGGGGCAATGAGTTGGGGAGGCTAGCGGGGCAGAGAAAGGGAGGGCTCAGGGTGAAAGGTGGAAGGAGCAGCCTGTGGAAGAGGGCTCAGGAGGGGGGCTGAAGGGGCCAGGTGCCCGTGGGGAGGGTGTGGTGAGTGCTGCTCTGGCCAAAGCCCGTGCCTGATGGCCGTGGTCTGTCCTGCTTCTTGTCCTGGTTTCAGCTGGGGTAGAGCTGTCTTCAGAGTAGTTCGTGTGGTGTTGTGGTTTAGATTTGTGCTGAGAACAGTGTTGATAAGAGGGATGTGTTTGTTATTGGTGATGAGTGCTTGCACAGCGCTAAGGCCTTTTCTGCTTCTGACGCTGCCCCGCCAGGCAGTAGGCTGGGGGTGCACGAGAAGTTGGTAGGGGACGCAGCTGGGACAGCTGAGCCCAAGTGACCAAGGGATATGCCAGACCAGAGGACATCGTGCTGAGCAACAGAAGCTGGGCTAAGAAGAGGGAAGCGGGGATGTTCAGAGTGATGGCGTTTATCTTCCGCAGTAGCCGTTAGGAGGGAGGAAGCCCTGCTTTCCTTTCAATGGCTAAACATCTGCCTGCTGGTGGGAGGCAGGGAAGGAAGGCCTCATTTTGCATTGTTTGCGTGTGCAGCTCTTGCTTTACCTATGAAAGTGCCTTTCTCTCAAGCCATGTCTTGTCTCACTTTTACCTTTCCTGGGCTCAGTCTTGGCGCGGGGGGTGGGGGTGGGTGTGTGTGTGTGTGTGTGGGTGTGTGTTTGTGTGTTTGGGCGTACATGCTTTGCTGGTGAAGTGGGGCTAGCAAGGAGGAGGAGGGCGACAGCAGGATCTGGAGAGAGCCAGGCTTGGAGCTGCCAAGTGGGTAATATCTGTGAGTGTGGGCACGCCCAAAGGCCAGGCTCACAGTGGAGGGAGCATGGGGCTGCGTGAGCCCGCAGGTAAGTTCTGCCCGGAAGGTAGGGATGTGGGGTGTGGTGATGCTGAGTGAAGGCCAACGGTGTGACAGTGGTGCTTGGATGGTAGAAATTGGCCATCAGGAGGACGAATTTTCACTCCAAGGGTAGTGCTCCAGAGCTTGGGAGAGGGGAGATGCAGAGGAAGGTGAAGATGACATGCGTGGCTGGGAGGTGGATCGTGATGCCGTTTCTATTGCAGCAACCTGACTGACTTGCGGCAGTGAGGCAGACACTGTGACGTCATCAAGTGCATCACAAACTGCAAAGTGACCCGGCTAGCAGCTCGGGCAGTGGGAAGGGCTAGTAGAGGCAGGCGAAGCCAAGACAGTTGGGCTGTTGCTTGTGAGGTCATGGCATGACAGCAATGGGATTGGCCAGGAGCAGGCAGGTGTCATGAGGTCATCAAGGAGAGCAGCTGGGAAGGCTGCAGAGAAGACGAGCGGGCCCCTGGTGAGGCCCTGCCCTGGGCTGAAGCCACCTGTACTTGACATGGGAACCTACGGGAGGTGACATGAGAACTTGCGGGATGTGACAGAGGGCAGCGGGAGAAGAGAGCAGAAGTCTGGGCAGCAAGCAGCATGTGTCCCGGCTGGGTCTGGCAGGCGGCTGCAGATGGGGGAAGTGGCCAAAGTGCAGAGAGGGGAGCGCTGGGGACCTTGTGGGCAGTCAGGTCTTGCAAGGCCAACACGGATGCCTTGTGTGATGGCATCAGTGATGCCACTGAAGTCCCAGAGGAGCTAGGCAATGCTATGCAAACTCTCGATTTGGGGTAGAAATGGAGAAAAGCTGAGACTGTTGAGGAAGAAATAATTTGTGAGGGGGGCAATGAGTTGGGGAGGCTAGCGGGGCAGAGAAAGGGAGGGCTCAGGGTGAAAGGTGGAAGGAGCAGCCTGTGGAAGAGGGCTCAGGAGGGGGGCTGAAGGGGCCAGGTGCCCGTGGGGAGGGTGTGGTGAGTGCTGCTCTGGCCAAAGCCCGTGCCTGATGGCCGTGGTCTGTCCTGCTTCTTGTCCTGGTTTCAGCTGGGGTAGAGCTGTCTTCAGAGTAGTTCGTGTGGTGTTGTGGTTTAGATTTGTGCTGAGAACAGTGTTGATAAGAGGGATGTGTTTGTTATTGGTGATGAGTGCTTGCACAGCGCTAAGGCCTTTTCTGCTTCTGACGCTGCCCCGCCAGGCAGTAGGCTGGGGGTGCACGAGAAGTTGGTAGGGGACGCAGCTGGGACAGCTGAGCCCAAGTGACCAAGGGATATGCCAGACCAGAGGACATCGTGCTGAGCAACAGAAGCTGGGCTAAGAAGAGGGAAGCGGGGATGTTCAGAGTGATGGCGTTTATCTTCCGCAGTAGCCGTTAGGAGGGAGGAAGCCCTGCTTTCCTTTCAATGGCTAAACATCTGCCTGCTGGTGGGAGGCAGGGAAGGAAGGCCTCATTTTGCATTGTTTGCGTGTGCAGCTCTTGCTTTACCTATGAAAGTGCCTTTCTCTCAAGCCATGTCTTGTCTCACTTTTACCTTTCCTGGGCTCAGTCTTGGCGCGGGGGGTGGGGGTGGGTGTGTGTTTGTGTGTGTGGGTGTGTGTTTGTGTGTTTGGGCGTACATGCTTTGCTGGTGAAGTGGGGCTAGCAAGGAGGAGGGGGGCGACATCAGGATCTGGAGAGAGCCAGGCTTGGAGCTGCCAAGTGGGTAATATCTGTGAGTGTGGGCACGCCCAAAGGCCAGGCTCACAGTGGAGGGAGCATGGGGCTGCGTGAGCCCGCAGGCAAGTTCTGCCCGGAAGGTAGGGATGTGGGGTGTGGTGATGCTGAGTGAAGGCCAACGGTGTGACAGTGCTGCTTGGATGGTAGAAATTGGCCATCAGGAGGACGAATTTTCACTCCAAGGGTAGTGCTCCAGAGCTTGGGAGAGGGGAGACGCAGAGGAAGGTGAAGATGACATGCGTGGCTGGGAGGTGGATCATGATGCCGTTTCTATTGCAGCAACCTGACTGACTTGCGGCAGTGAGGCAGACACTGTGACGTCATCAAGTGCATCACAAACTGCAAAGTGACCCGGCTAGCAGCTCGGGCAGTGGGAAGGGCTAGTAGAGGCAGGCGAAGCCAAGACAGTTGGGCTGTTGCTTGTGAGGTCATGGCATGACAGCAATGGGATTGGCCAGGAGCAGGCAGGTGTCATGAGGTCATCAAGGAGAGCAGATGGGAAGGCTGCAGAGAAGACGAGTGGGCCCCTGGTGAGGCCCTGCCCTGGGCTGAAGCCACCTGTACGTGACATGGGAACCTACGGGAGGTGACATGAGAACTTGCGGGATGTGACAGAGGGCAGCGGGAGAAGAGAGCAGAAGTCTGGGCGGCAAGCAGCATGTGTCCCGGCTGGGTCTGGCAGGCGGCTGCAGATGGGGGAAGTGGCCAAAGTGCAGAGAGGGGAGCGCTGGGGACCTTGTGGGCAGTCAGGTCTTGCAAGGCCAACACGGATGCCTTGCGTGATGGCATCAGTGATGCCACTGAAGTCCCAGAGGAGCTAGGCAATGCTATGCAAACTCTCGATTTGGGGTAGAAATGGAGAAAAGCTGAGACTGTTGAGGAAGAAATAATTTGTGAGGGGGGCAATGAGTTGGGGAGGCTAGCGGGGCAGAGAAAGGGAGGGCTCAGGGTGAAAGGTGGAAGGAGCAGCCTGTGGAAGAGGGCTCAGGAGGGGGGCTGAAGGGGCCAGGTGCCCGTGGGGAGGGTGTGGTGAGTGCTGCTCTGGCCAAAGCCCGTGCCTGATGGCCGTGGTCTGTCCTGCTTCTTGTCCTGGTTTCAGCTGGGGTAGAGCTGTCTTCAGAGTAGTTCGTGTGGTGTTGTGGTTTAGATTTGTGCTGAGAACAGTGTTGATAAGAGGGATGTGTTTGTTATTGGTGATGAGTGCTTGCACAGCGCTAAGGCCTTTTCTGCTTCTGACGCTGCCCCGCCAGGCAGTAGGCTGGGGGTGCACGAGAAGTTGGTAGGGGACGCAGCTGGGACAGCTGAGCCCAAGTGACCAAGGGATATGCCAGACCAGAGGACATCGTGCTGAGCAACAGAAGCTGGGCTAAGAAGAGGGAAGCGGGGATGTTCAGAGTGATGGCGTTTATCTTCCGCAGTAGCCGTTAGGAGGGAGGAAGCCCTGCTTTCCTTTCAATGGCTAAACATCTGCCTGCTGGTGGGAGGCAGGGAAGGAAGGCCTCATTTTGCATTGTTTGCGTGTGCAGCTCTTGCTTTACCTATGAAAGTGCCTTTCTCTCAAGCCATGTCTTGTCTCACTTTTACCTTTCCTGGGCTCAGTCTTGGCGCGGGGGGGTGTGGGGGAGGGGGGTGGGGTGTGTGTGTGTGTGTGTGTGTTTGGGCGTACATGCTTTGCTGGTGAAGTGGGGCTAGCAAGGAGGAGGGGGGCGACACCAGGATCTGGAGAGAGCCAGGCTTGGAGCTGCCAAGTGGGTAATATCTGTGAGTGTGGGCACGCCCAAAGGCCAGGCTCACAGTGGAGGGAGCATGGGGCTGCGTGAGCCCGCAGGTAAGTTCTGCCCGGAAGGTAGGGATGTGGGGTGTGGTGATGCTGAGTGAAGGCCAACGGTGTGACAGTGCTGCTTGGATGGTAGAAATTGGCCATCAGGAGGACGAATTTTCACTCCAAGGGTAGTGCTCCAGAGCTTGGGAGAGGGGAGATGCAGAGGAAGGTGAAGATGACATGCGTGGCTGGGAGGTGGATCGTGATGCCGTTTCTATTGCAGCAACCTGACTGACTTGCGGCAGTGAGGCAGACACTGTGACGTCATCAAGTGCATCACAAACTGCAAAGTGACCCGGCTAGCAGCTCGGGCAGTGGGAAGGGCTAGTAGAGGCAGGCGAAGCCAAGACAGTTGGGCTGTTGCTTGTGAGGTCATGGCATGACAGCAATGGGATTGGCCAGGAGCAGGCAGGTGTCATGAGGTCATCAAGGAGAGCAGATGGGAAGGCTGCAGAGAAGACGAGTGGGCCCCTGGTGAGGCCCTGCCCTGGGCTGAAGCCACCTGTACGTGACATGGGAACCTACGGGAGGTGACATGAGAACTTGCGGGATGTGACAGAGGGCAGCGGGAGAAGAGAGCAGAAGTCTGGGCGGCAAGCGGCATGTGTCCCGGCTGGGTCTGGCAGGCGGCTGCAGATGGGGGAAGTGGCCAAAGTGCAGAGAGGGGAGCGCTGGGGACCTTGTGGGCAGTCAGGTCTTGCAAGGCCAACACGGATGCCTTGCGTGATGGCATTAGTGATGCCACTGAAGTCCCAGAGGAGCTAGGCAATGCTATGCAAACTCTCGATTTGGGGTAGAAATGGAGAAAAGCTGAGACTGTTGAGGAAGAAATAATTTGTGAGGGGGGCAATGAGTTGGGGAGGCTAGCGGGGCAGAGAAAGGGAAGGCTCAGGGTGAAAGGTGGAAGGAGCAGCCTGTGGAAGAGGGCTCAGGAGGGGGGCTTGAAGGGGCCAGGTGCCCGTGGGGAGGGTGTGGTGAGTGCTGCTCTGGCCAAAGCCCGTGCCTGATGGCCGTGGTCTGTCCTGCTTCTTGTCCTGGTTTCAGCTGGGGTAGAGCTGTCTTCAGAGTAGTTTGTGTGGTGTTGTGGTTTAGATTTGTGCTGAGAACAGTGTTGATAAGAGGGATGTGTTTGTTATTGGTGATGAGTGCTTGCACAGCGCTAAGGCCTTTTCTGCTTCTGACGCTGCCCCGCCAGGCAGTAGGCTGGGGGTGCACGAGAAGTTGGTAGGGGACGCAGCTGGGACAGCTGAGCCCAAGTGACCAAGGGATATGCCAGACCAGAGGACATCGTGCTGAGCAACAGAAGCTGGGCTAAGAAGAGGGAAGCGGGGATGTTCAGAGTGATGGCGTTTATCTTCCGCAGTAGCCGTTAGGAGGGAGGAAGCCCTGCTTTCCTTTCAATGGCTAAACATCTGCCTGCTGGTGGGAGGCAGGGAAGGAAGGCCTCATTTTGCATTGTTTGCGTGTGCAGCTCTTGCTTTACCTATGAAAGTGCCTTTCTCTCAAGCCATGTCTTGTCTCACTTTTACCTTTCCTGGGCTCAGTCTTGGCGCGGGGGGGTGTGGGGGAGGGGGGTGGGGTGTGTGTGTGTGTGTGTGTGTGTTTGGGCGTACATGCTTTGCTGGTGAAGTGGGGCTAGCAAGGAGGAGGGGGGCGACATCAGGATCTGGAGAGAGCCAGGCTTGGAGCTGCCAAGTGGGTAATATCTGTGAGTGTGGGCACGCCCAAAGGCCAGGCTCACAGTGGAGGGAGCATGGGGCTGCGTGAGCCCGCAGGTAAGTTCTGCCCGGAAGGTAGGGATGTGGGGTGTGGTGATGCTGAGTGAAGGCCAACGGTGTGACAGTGCTGCTTGGATGGTAGAAATTGGCCATCAGGAGGACGAATTTTCACTCCAAGGGTAGTGCTCCAGAGCTTGGGAGAGGGGAGATGCAGAGGAAGGTGAAGATGACATGCGTGGCTGGGAGGTGGATCGTGATGCCGTTTCTATTGCAGCAACCTGACTGACTTGCGGCAGTGAGGCAGACACTGTGACGTCATCAAGTGCATCACAAACTGCAAAGTGACCCGGCTAACAGCTCGGGCAGTGGGAAGGGCTAGTAGAGGCAGGCGAAGCCAAGACAGTTGGGCTGTTGCTTGTGAGGTCATGGCATGACAGCAATGGGATTGGCCAGGAGCAGGCAGGTGTCATGAGGTCATCAAGGAGAGCAGCTGGGAAGGCTGCAGAGAAGACGAGCGGGCCCCTGGTGAGGCCCTGCCCTGGGCTGAAGCCACCTGTACGTGACATGGGAACCTACGGGAGGTGACATGAGAACTTGCGGGATGTGACAGAGGGCAGCGGGAGAAGAGAGCAGAAGTCTGGGCGGCAAGCAGCATGTGTCCCGGCTGGGTCTGGCAGGCAGCTGCAGATGGGGGAAGTGGCCAAAGTGCAGAGAGGGGAGCGCTGGGGACCTTGTGGGCAGTCAGGTCTTGCAAGGCCAACACGGATGCCTTGCGTGATGGCATTAGTGATGCCACTGAAGTCCCAGAGGAGCTAGGCAATGCTATGCAAACTCTCGATTTGGGGTAGAAATGGAGAAAAGCTGAGACTGTTGAGGAAGAAATAATTTGTGAGGGGGGCAATGAGTTGGGGAGGCTAGCGGGGCAGAGAAAGGGAGGGCTCAGGGTGAAAGGTGGAAGGAGCAGCCTGTGGAAGAGGGCTCAGGAGGGGGGCTGAAGGGGCCAGGTGCCCGTGGGGAGGGTGTGGTGAGTGCTGCTCTGGCCAAAGCCCGTGCCTGATGGCCGTGGTCTGTCCTGCTTCTTGTCCTGGTTTCAGCTGGGGTAGAGCTGTCTTCAGAGTAGTTCGTGTGGTGTTGTGGTTTAGATTTGTGCTGAGAACAGTGTTGATAAGAGGGATGTGTTTGTTATTGGTGATGAGTGCTTGCACAGCGCTAAGGCCTTTTCTGCTTCTGACGCTGCCCCGCCAGGCAGTAGGCTGGGGGTGCACGAGAAGTTGGTAGGGGACGCAGCTGGGACAGCTGAGCCCAAGTGACCAAGGGATATGCCAGACCAGAGGACATCGTGCTGAGCAACAGAAGCTGGGCTAAGAAGAGGGAAGCGGGGATGTTCAGAGTGATGGCGTTTATCTTCCGCAGTAGCCGTTAGGAGGGAGGAAGCCCTGCTTTCCTTTCAATGGCTAAACATCTGCCTGCTGGTGGGAGGCAGGGAAGGAAGGCCTCATTTTGCATTGTTTGCGTGTGCAGCTCTTGCTTTACCTATGAAAGTGCCTTTCTCTCAAGCCATGTCTTGTCTCACTTTTACCTTTCCTGGGCTCAGTCTTGGCGCGGGGGGTGGGGGTGGGTGTGTGTTTGTGTGTGTGGGTGTGTGTTTGTGTGTTTGGGCGTACATGCTTTGCTGGTGAAGTGGGGCTAGCAAGGAGGAGGAGGGCGACCGCAGGATCTGGAGAGAGCCAGGCTTGGAGCTGCCAAGTGGGTAATATCTGTGAGTGTGGGCACGCCCAAAGGCCAGGCTCACAGTGGAGGGAGCATGGGGCTGCGTGAGCCCGCAGGTAAGTTCTGCCAGGAAGGTAGGGATGTGGGGTGTGGTGATGCTGAGTGAAGGCCAACGGTGTGACAGTGCTGCTTGGATGGTAGAAATTGGCCATCAGGAGGACGAATTTTCACTCCAAGGGTAGTGCTCCAGAGCTTGGGAGAGGGGAGATGCAGAGGAAGGTGAAGATGACATGCGTGGCTGGGAGGTGGATCGTGATGCCGTTTCTATTGCAGCAACCTGACTGACTTGCGGCAGTGAGGCAGACACTGTGACGTCATCAAGTGCATCACAAACTGCAAAGTGACCCGGCTAGCAGCTCGGGCAGTGGGAAGGGCTAGTAGAGGCAGGCGAAGCCAAGACAGTTGGGCTGTTGCTTGTGAGGTCATGGCATGACAGCAATGGGATTGGCCAGGAGCAGGCAGGTGTCATGAGGTCATCAAGGAGAGCAGATGGGAAGGCTGCAGAGAAGACGAGTGGGCCCCTGGTGAGGCCCTGCCCTGGGCTGAAGCCACCTGTACGTGACATGGGAACCTACGGGAGGTGACATGAGAACTTGCGGGATGTGACAGAGGGCAGCGGGAGAAGAGAGCAGAAGTCTGGGCGGCAAGCAGCATGTGTCCCGGCTGGGTCTGGCAGGCGGCTGCAGATGGGGGAAGTGGCCAAAGTGCAGAGAGGGGAGCGCTGGGGACCTTGTGGGCAGTCAGGTCTTGCAAGGCCAACACGGATGCCTTGCGTGATGGCATCAGTGATGCCACTGAAGTCCCAGAGGAGCTAGGCAATGCTATGCAAACTCTCGATTTGGGGTAGAAATGGAGAAAAGCTGAGACTGTTGAGGAAGAAATAATTTGTGAGGGGGGCAATGAGTTGGGGAGGCTAGCGGGGCAGAGAAAGGGAGGGCTCAGGGTGAAAGGTGGAAGGAGCAGCCTGTGGAAGAGGGCTCAGGAGGGGGGCTGAAGGGGCCAGGTGCCCGTGGGGAGGGTGTGGTGAGTGCTGCTCTGGCCAAAGCCCGTGCCTGATGGCCGTGGTCTGTCCTGCTTCTTGTCCTGGTTTCAGCTGGGGTAGAGCTGTCTTCAGAGTAGTTCGTGTGGTGTTGTGGTTTAGATTTGTGCTGAGAACAGTGTTGATAAGAGGGATGTGTTTGTTATTGGTGATGAGTGCTTGCACAGCGCTAAGGCCTTTTCTGCTTCTGACGCTGCCCCGCCAGGCAGTAGGCTGGGGGTGCACGAGAAGTTGGTAGGGGACGCAGCTGGGACAGCTGAGCCCAAGTGACCAAGGGATATGCCAGACCAGAGGACATCGTGCTGAGCAACAGAAGCTGGGCTAAGAAGAGGGAAGCGGGGATGTTCAGAGTGATGGCGTTTATCTTCCGCAGTAGCCGTTAGGAGGGAGGAAGCCCTGCTTTCCTTTCAATGGCTAAACATCTGCCTGCTGGTGGGAGGCAGGGAAGGAAGGCCTCATTTTGCATTGTTTGCGTGTGCAACTCTTGCTTTACCTATGAAAGTGCCTTTCTCTCAAGCCATGTCTTGTCTCACTTTTACCTTTCCTGGGCTCAGTCTTGGCGCGGGGGGTGGGGGTGGGGGTGTGTGTGTGTGTGTGGGTGTGTGTTTGTGTGTTTGGGCGTACATGCTTTGCTGGTGAAGTGGGGCTAGCAAGGAGGAGGAGGGCGACAGCAGGATCTGGAGAGAGCCAGGCTTGGAGCTGCCAAGTGGGTAATATCTGTGAGTGTGGGCACGCCCAAAGGCCAGGCTCACAGTGGAGGGAGCATGGGGCTGCGTGAGCCCGCAGGTAAGTTCTGCCAGGAAGGTAGGGATGTGGGGTGTGGTGATGCTGAGTGAAGGCCAACGGTGTGACAGTGCTGCTTGGATGGTAGAAATTGGCCATCAGGAGGACGAATTTTCACTCCAAGGGTAGTGCTCCAGAGCTTGGGAGAGGGGAGATGCAGAGGAAGGTGAAGATGACATGCGTGGCTGGGAGGTGGATCGTGATGCCGTTTCTATTGCAGCAACCTGACTGACTTGCGGCAGTGAGGCAGACACTGTGACGTCATCAAGTGCATCACAAACTGCAAAGTGACCCGGCTAACAGCTCGGGCAGTGGGAAGGGCTAGTAGAGGCAGGCGAAGCCAAGACAGTTGGGCTGTTGCTTGTGAGGTCATGGCATGACAGCAATGGGATTGGCCAGGAGCAGGCAGGTGTCATGAGGTCATCAAGGAGAGCAGCTGGGAAGGCTGCAGAGAAGACGAGCGGGCCCCTGGTGAGGCCCTGCCCTGGGCTGAAGCCACCTGTACGTGACATGGGAACCTACGGGAGGTGACATGAGAACTTGCGGGATGTGACAGAGGGCAGCGGGAGAAGAGAGCAGAAGTCTGGGCGGCAAGCAGCATGTGTCCCGGCTGGGTCTGGCAGGCAGCTGCAGATGGGGGAAGTGGCCAAAGTGCAGAGAGGGGAGCGCTGGGGACCTTGTGGGCAGTCAGGTCTTGCAAGGCCAACACGGATGCCTTGCGTGATGGCATTAGTGATGCCACTGAAGTCCCAGAGGAGCTAGGCAATGCTATGCAAACTCTCGATTTGGGGTAGAAATGGAGAAAAGCTGAGACTGTTGAGGAAGAAATAATTTGTGAGGGGGGCAATGAGTTGGGGAGGCTAGCGGGGCAGAGAAAGGGAGGGCTCAGGGTGAAAGGTGGAAGGAGCAGCCTGTGGAAGAGGGCTCAGGAGGGGGGCTGAAGGGGCCAGGTGCCCGTGGGGAGGGTGTGGTGAGTGCTGCTCTGGCCAAAGCCCGTGCCTGATGGCCGTGGTCTGTCCTGCTTCTTGTCCTGGTTTCAGCTGGGGTAGAGCTGTCTTCAGAGTAGTTCGTGTGGTGTTGTGGTTTAGATTTGTGCTGAGAACAGTGTTGATAAGAGGGATGTGTTTGTTATTGGTGATGAGTGCTTGCACAGCGCTAAGGCCTTTTCTGCTTCTGACGCTGCCCCGCCAGGCAGTAGGCTGGGGGTGCACGAGAAGTTGGTAGGGGACGCAGCTGGGACAGCTGAGCCCAAGTGACCAAGGGATATGCCAGACCAGAGGACATCGTGCTGAGCAACAGAAGCTGGCATAAGAAGAGGGAAGCGGGGATGTTCAGAGTGATGGCGTTTATCTTCCGCAGTAGCCGTTAGGAGGGAGGAAGCCCTGCTTTCCTTTCAATGGCTAAACATCTGCCTGCTGGTGGGAGGCAGGGAAGGAAGGCCTCATTTTGCATTGTTTGCGTGTGCAGCTCTTGCTTTACCTATGAAAGTGCCTTTCTCTCAAGCCATGTCTTGTCTCACTTTTACCTTTCCTGGGCTCAGTCTTGGCGCGGGGGGGTGTGGGGGAGGGGGGTGGGGGGTGTGTGTGTGTGTGTGTGTGTTTGGGCGTACATGCTTTGCTGGTGAAGTGGGGCTAGCAAGGAGGAGGGGGGCGACATCAGGATCTGGAGAGAGCCAGGCTTGGAGCTGCCAAGTGGGTAATATCTGTGAGTGTGGGCACGCCCAAAGGCCAGGCTCACAGTGGAGGGAGCATGGGGCTGCGTGAGCCCGCAGGTAAGTTCTGCCAGGAAGGTAGGGATGTGGGGTGTGGTGATGCTGAGTGAAGGCCAACGGTGTGACAGTGCTGCTTGGATGGTAGAAATTGGCCATCAGGAGGACGAATTTTCACTCCAAGGGTAGTGCTCCAGAGCTTGGGAGAGGGGAGATGCAGAGGAAGGTGAAGATGACATGCGTGGCTGGGAGGTGGATCGTGATGCCGTTTCTATTGCAGCAACCTGACTGACTTGCGGCAGTGAGGCAGACACTGTGACGTCATCAAGTGCATCACAAACTGCAAAGTGACCCGGCTAGCAGCTCGGGCAGTGGGAAGGGCTAGTAGAGGCAGGCGAAGCCAAGACAGTTGGGCTGTTGCTTGTGAGGTCATGGCATGACAGCAATGGGATTGGCCAGGAGCAGGCAGGTGTCATGAGGTCATCAAGGAGAGCAGCTGGGAAGGCTGCAGAGAAGACGAGCGGGCCCCTGGTGAGGCCCTGCCCTGGGCTGAAGCCACCTGTACGTGACATGGGAACCTACGGGAGGTGACATGAGAACTTGCGGGATGTGACAGAGGGCAGCGGGAGAAGAGAGCAGAAGTCTGGGCGGCAAGCAGCATGTGTCCCGGCTGGGTCTGGCAGGCGGCTGCAGATGGGGGAAGTGGCCAAAGTGCAGAGAGGGGAGCGCTGGGGACCTTGTGGGCAGTCAGGTCTTGCAAGGCCAACACGGATGCCTTGCGTGATGGCATTAGTGATGCCACTGAAGTCCCAGAGGAGCTAGGCAATGCTATGCAAACTCTCGATTTGGGGTAGAAATGGAGAAAAGCTGAGACTGTTGAGGAAGAAATAATTTGTGAGGGGGGCAATGAGTTGGGGAGGCTAGCGGGGCAGAGAAAGGGAAGGCTCAGGGTGAAAGGTGGAAGGAGCAGCCTGTGGAAGAGGGCTCAGGAGGGGGGCTTGAAGGGGCCAGGTGCCCGTGGGGAGGGTGTGGTGAGTGCTGCTCTGGCCAAAGCCCGTGCCTGATGGCCGTGGTCTGTCCTGCTTCTTGTCCTGGTTTCAGCTGGGGTAGAGCTGTCTTCAGAGTAGTTCGTGTGGTGTTGTGGTTTAGATTTGTGCTGAGAACAGTGTTGATAAGAGGGATGTGTTTGTTATTGGTGATGAGTGCTTGCACAGCGCTAAGGCCTTTTCTGCTTCTGACGCTGCCCCGCCAGGCAGTAGGCTGGGGGTGCACGAGAAGTTGGTAGGGGACGCAGCTGGGACAGCTGAGCCCAAGTGACCAAGGGATATGCCAGACCAGAGGACATCGTGCTGAGCAACAGAAGCTGGGCTAAGAAGAGGGAAGCGGGGATGTTCAGAGTGATGGCGTTTATCTTCCGCAGTAGCCGTTAGGAGGGAGGAAGCCCTGCTTTCCTTTCAATGGCTAAACATCTGCCTGCTGGTGGGAGGCAGGGAAGGAAGGCCTCATTTTGCATTGTTTGCGTGTGCAGCTCTTGCTTTACCTATGAAAGTGCCTTTCTCTCAAGCCATGTCTTGTCTCACTTTTACCTTTCCTGGGCTCAGTCTTGGCGCGGGGGGTGGGGGTGGGGGTGTGTGTGTGTGTGTGGGTGTGTGTTTGTGTGTTTGGGCGTACATGCTTTGCTGGTGAAGTGGGGCTAGCAAGGAGGAGGAGGGCGACAGCAGGATCTGGAGAGAGCCAGGCTTGGAGCTGCCAAGTGGGTAATATCTGTGAGTGTGGGCACGCCCAAAGGCCAGGCTCACAGTGGAGGGAGCATGGGGCTGCGTGAGCCCGCAGGTAAGTTCTGCCAGGAAGGTAGGGATGTGGGGTGTGGTGATGCTGAGTGAAGGCCAACGGTGTGACAGTGCTGCTTGGATGGTAGAAATTGGCCATCAGGAGGACGAATTTTCACTCCAAGGGTAGTGCTCCAGAGCTTGGGAGAGGGGAGATGCAGAGGAAGGTGAAGATGACATGCGTGGCTGGGAGGTGGATCGTGATGCCGTTTCTATTGCAGCAACCTGACTGACTTGCGGCAGTGAGGCAGACACTGTGACGTCATCAAGTGCATCACAAACTGCAAAGTGACCCGGCTAGCAGCTCGGGCAGTGGGAAGGGCTAGTAGAGGCAGGCGAAGCCAAGACAGTTGGGCTGTTGCTTGTGAGGTCATGGCATGACAGCAATGGGATTGGCCAGGAGCAGGCAGGTGTCATGAGGTCATCAAGGAGAGCAGCTGGGAAGGCTGCAGAGAAGACGAGCGGGCCCCTGGTGAGGCCCTGCCCTGGGCTGAAGCCACCTGTACGTGACATGGGAACCTACGGGAGGTGACATGAGAACTTGCGGGATGTGACAGAGGGCAGCGGGAGAAGAGAGCAGAAGTCTGGGCGGCAAGCAGCATGTGTCCCGGCTGGGTCTGGCAGGCGGCTGCAGATGGGGGAAGTGGCCAAAGTGCAGAGAGGGGAGCGCTGGGGACCTTGTGGGCAGTCAGGTCTTGCAAGGCCAACACGGATGCCTTGCGTGATGGCATTAGTGATGCCACTGAAGTCCCAGAGGAGCTAGGCAATGCTATGCAAACTCTCGATTTGGGGTAGAAATGGAGAAAAGCTGAGACTGTTGAGGAAGAAATAATTTGTGAGGGGGGCAATGAGTTGGGGAGGCTAGCGGGGCAGAGAAAGGGAAGGCTCAGGGTGAAAGGTGGAAGGAGCAGCCTGTGGAAGAGGGCTCAGGAGGGGGGCTTGAAGGGGCCAGGTGCCCGTGGGGAGGGTGTGGTGAGTGCTGCTCTGGCCAAAGCCCGTGCCTGATGGCCGTGGTCTGTCCTGCTTCTTGTCCTGGTTTCAGCTGGGGTAGAGCTGTCTTCAGAGTAGTTCGTGTGGTGTTGTGGTTTAGATTTGTGCTGAGAACAGTGTTGATAAGAGGGATGTGTTTGTTATTGGTGATGAGTGCTTGCACAGCGCTAAGGCCTTTTCTGCTTCTGACGCTGCCCCGCCAGGCAGTAGGCTGGGGGTGCACGAGAAGTTGGTAGGGGACGCAGCTGGGACAGCTGAGCCCAAGTGACCAAGGGATATGCCAGACCAGAGGACATCGTGCTGAGCAACAGAAGCTGGCATAAGAAGAGGGAAGCGGGGATGTTCAGAGTGATGGCGTTTATCTTCCGCAGTAGCCGTTAGGAGGGAGGAAGCCCTGCTTTCCTTTCAATGGCTAAACATCTGCCTGCTGGTGGGAGGCAGGGAAGGAAGGCCTCATTTTGCATTGTTTGCGTGTGCAGCTCTTGCTTTACCTATGAAAGTGCCTTTCTCTCAAGCCATGTCTTGTCTCACTTTTACCTTTCCTGGGCTCAGTCTTGGCGCGGGGGGGTGTGGGGGAGGGGGGTGGGGTGTGTGTGTGTGTGTGTGTGTGTTTGGGCGTACATGCTTTGCTGGTGAAGTGGGGCTAGCAAGGAGGAGGGGGGGCGACATCAGGATCTGGAGAGAGCCAGGCTTGGAGCTGCCAAGTGGGTAATATCTGTGAGTGTGGGCACGCCCAAAGGCCAGGCTCACAGTGGAGGGAGCATGGGGCTGCGTGAGCCCGCAGGTAAGTTCTGCCCGGAAGGTAGGGATGTGGGGTGTGGTGATGCTGAGTGAAGGCCAACGGTGTGACAGTGCTGCTTGGATGGTAGAAATTGGCCATCAGGAGGACGAATTTTCACTCCAAGGGTAGTGCTCCAGAGCTTGGGAGAGGGGAGATGCAGAGGAAGGTGAAGATGACATGCGTGGCTGGGAGGTGGATCGTGATGCCGTTTCTATTGCAGCAACCTGACTGACTTGCGGCAGTGAGGCAGACACTGTGACGTCATCAAGTGCATCACAAACTGCAAAGTGACCCGGCTAACAGCTCGGGCAGTGGGAAGGGCTAGTAGAGGCAGGCGAAGCCAAGACAGTTGGGCTGTTGCTTGTGAGGTCATGGCATGACAGCAATGGGATTGGCCAGGAGCAGGCAGGTGTCATGAGGTCATCAAGGAGAGCAGCTGGGAAGGCTGCAGAGAAGACGAGCGGGCCCCTGGTGAGGCCCTGCCCTGGGCTGAAGCCACCTGTACGTGAGATGGGAACCTACGGGAGGTGACATGAGAACTTGCGGGATGTGACAGAGGGCAGCGGGAGAAGAGAGCAGAAGTCTGGGCGGCAAGCAGCATGTGTCCCGGCTGGGTCTGGCAGGCAGCTGCAGATGGGGGAAGTGGCCAAAGTGCAGAGAGGGGAGCGCTGGGGACCTTGTGGGCAGTCAGGTCTTGCAAGGCCAACACGGATGCCTTGCGTGATGGCATTAGTGATGCCACTGAAGTCCCAGAGGAGCTAGGCAATGCTATGCAAACTCTCGATTTGGGGTAGAAATGGAGAAAAGCTGAGACTGTTGAGGAAGAAATAATTTGTGAGGGGGGCAATGAGTTGGGGAGGCTAGCGGGGCAGAGAAAGGGAGGGCTCAGGGTGAAAGGTGGAAGGAGCAGCCTGTGGAAGAGGGCTCAGGAGGGGGGCTGAAGGGGCCAGGTGCCCGTGGGGAGGGTGTGGTGAGTGCTGCTCTGGCCAAAGCCCGTGCCTGATGGCCGTGGTCTGTCCTGCTTCTTGTCCTGGTTTCAGCTGGGGTAGAGCTGTCTTCAGAGTAGTTCGTGTGGTGTTGTGGTTTAGATTTGTGCTGAGAACAGTGTTGATAAGAGGGATGTGTTTGTTATTGGTGATGAGTGCTTGCACAGCGCTAAGGCCTTTTCTGCTTCTGACGCTGCCCCGCCAGGCAGTAGGCTGGGGGTGCACGAGAAGTTGGTAGGGGACGCAGCTGGGACAGCTGAGCCCAAGTGACCAAGGGATATGCCAGACCAGAGGACATCGTGCTGAGCAACAGAAGCTGGCATAAGAAGAGGGAAGCGGGGATGTTCAGAGTGATGGCGTTTATCTTCCGCAGTAGCCGTTAGGAGGGAGGAAGCCCTGCTTTCCTTTCAATGGCTAAACATCTGCCTGCTGGTGGGAGGCAGGGAAGGAAGGCCTCATTTTGCATTGTTTGCGTGTGCAGCTCTTGCTTTACCTATGAAAGTGCCTTTCTCTCAAGCCATGTCTTGTCTCACTTTTACCTTTCCTGGGCTCAGTCTTGGCGCGGGGGGGTGTGGGGGAGGGGGGTGGGGGGTGTGTGTGTGTGTGTGTGTGTTTGGGCGTACATGCTTTGCTGGTGAAGTGGGGCTAGCAAGGAGGAGGGGGGCGACATCAGGATCTGGAGAGAGCCAGGCTTGGAGCTGCCAAGTGGGTAATATCTGTGAGTGTGGGCACGCCCAAAGGCCAGGCTCACAGTGGAGGGAGCATGGGGCTGCGTGAGCCCGCAGGTAAGTTCTGCCAGGAAGGTAGGGATGTGGGGTGTGGTGATGCTGAGTGAAGGCCAACGGTGTGACAGTGCTGCTTGGATGGTAGAAATTGGCCATCAGGAGGACGAATTTTCACTCCAAGGGTAGTGCTCCAGAGCTTGGGAGAGGGGAGATGCAGAGGAAGGTGAAGATGACATGCGTGGCTGGGAGGTGGATCGTGATGCCGTTTCTATTGCAGCAACCTGACTGACTTGCGGCAGTGAGGCAGACACTGTGACGTCATCAAGTGCATCACAAACTGCAAAGTGACCCGGCTAGCAGCTCGGGCAGTGGGAAGGGCTAGTAGAGGCAGGCGAAGCCAAGACAGTTGGGCTGTTGCTTGTGAGGTCATGGCATGACAGCAATGGGATTGGCCAGGAGCAGGCAGGTGTCATGAGGTCATCAAGGAGAGCAGCTGGGAAGGCTGCAGAGAAGACGAGCGGGCCCCTGGTGAGGCCCTGCCCTGGGCTGAAGCCACCTGTACGTGACATGGGAACCTACGGGAGGTGACATGAGAACTTGCGGGATGTGACAGAGGGCAGCGGGAGAAGAGAGCAGAAGTCTGGGCGGCAAGCAGCATGTGTCCCGGCTGGGTCTGGCAGGCGGCTGCAGATGGGGGAAGTGGCCAAAGTGCAGAGAGGGGAGCGCTGGGGACCTTGTGGGCAGTCAGGTCTTGCAAGGCCAACACGGATGCCTTGCGTGATGGCATTAGTGATGCCACTGAAGTCCCAGAGGAGCTAGGCAATGCTATGCAAACTCTCGATTTGGGGTAGAAATGGAGAAAAGCTGAGACTGTTGAGGAAGAAATAATTTGTGAGGGGGGCAATGAGTTGGGGAGGCTAGCGGGGCAGAGAAAGGGAAGGCTCAGGGTGAAAGGTGGAAGGAGCAGCCTGTGGAAGAGGGCTCAGGAGGGGGGCTTGAAGGGGCCAGGTGCCCGTGGGGAGGGTGTGGTGAGTGCTGCTCTGGCCAAAGCCCGTGCCTGATGGCCGTGGTCTGTCCTGCTTCTTGTCCTGGTTTCAGCTGGGGTAGAGCTGTCTTCAGAGTAGTTCGTGTGGTGTTGTGGTTTAGATTTGTGCTGAGAACAGTGTTGATAAGAGGGATGTGTTTGTTATTGGTGATGAGTGCTTGCACAGCGCTAAGGCCTTTTCTGCTTCTGACGCTGCCCCGCCAGGCAGTAGGCTGGGGGTGCACGAGAAGTTGGTAGGGGACGCAGCTGGGACAGCTGAGCCCAAGTGACCAAGGGATATGCCAGACCAGAGGACATCGTGCTGAGCAACAGAAGCTGGGCTAAGAAGAGGGAAGCGGGGATGTTCAGAGTGATGGCGTTTATCTTCCGCAGTAGCCGTTAGGAGGGAGGAAGCCCTGCTTTCCTTTCAATGGCTAAACATCTGCCTGCTGGTGGGAGGCAGGGAAGGAAGGCCTCATTTTGCATTGTTTGCGTGTGCAGCTCTTGCTTTACCTATGAAAGTGCCTTTCTCTCAAGCCATGTCTTGTCTCACTTTTACCTTTCCTGGGCTCAGTCTTGGCGCGGGGGGTGGGGGTGGGTGTGTGTTTGTGTGTGTGGGTGTGTGTTTGTGTGTTTGGGCGTACATGCTTTGCTGGTGAAGTGGGGCTAGCAAGGAGGAGGAGGGCGACCGCAGGATCTGGAGAGAGCCAGGCTTGGAGCTGCCAAGTGGGTAATATCTGTGAGTGTGGGCACGCCCAAAGGCCAGGCTCACAGTGGAGGGAGCATGGGGCTGCGTGAGCCCGCAGGTAAGTTCTGCCCGGAAGGTAGGGATGTGGGGTGTGGTGATGCTGAGTGAAGGCCAACGGTGTGACAGTGGTGCTTGGATGGTAGAAATTGGCCATCAGGAGGACGAATTTTCACTCCAAGGGTAGTGCTCCAGAGCTTGGGAGAGGGGAGATGCAGAGGAAGGTGAAGATGACATGCGTGGCTGGGAGGTGGATCGTGATGCCGTTTCTATTGCAGCAACCTGACTGACTTGCGGCAGTGAGGCAGACACTGTGACGTCATCAAGTGCATCACAAACTGCAAAGTGACCCGGCTAACAGCTCGGGCAGTGGGAAGGGCTAGTAGAGGCAGGCGAAGCCAAGACAGTTGGGCTGTTGCTTGTGAGGTCATGGCATGACAGCAATGGGATTGGCCAGGAGCAGGCAGGTGTCATGAGGTCATCAAGGAGAGCAGCTGGGAAGGCTGCAGAGAAGACGAGCGGGCCCCTGGTGAGGCCCTGCCCTGGGCTGAAGCCACCTGTACGTGACATGGGAACCTACGGGAGGTGACATGAGAACTTGCGGGATGTGACAGAGGGCAGCGGGAGAAGAGAGCAGAAGTCTGGGCGGCAAGCAGCATGTGTCCCGGCTGGGTCTGGCAGGCAGCTGCAGATGGGGGAAGTGGCCAAAGTGCAGAGAGGGGAGCGCTGGGGACCTTGTGGGCAGTCAGGTCTTGCAAGGCCAACACGGATGCCTTGCGTGATGGCATTAGTGATGCCACTGAAGTCCCAGAGGAGCTAGGCAATGCTATGCAAACTCTCGATTTGGGGTAGAAATGGAGAAAAGCTGAGACTGTTGAGGAAGAAATAATTTGTGAGGGGGGCAATGAGTTGGGGAGGCTAGCGGGGCAGAGAAAGGGAGGGCTCAGGGTGAAAGGTGGAAGGAGCAGCCTGTGGAAGAGGGCTCAGGAGGGGGGCTGAAGGGGCCAGGTGCCCGTGGGGAGGGTGTGGTGAGTGCTGCTCTGGCCAAAGCCCGTGCCTGATGGCCGTGGTCTGTCCTGCTTCTTGTCCTGGTTTCAGCTGGGGTAGAGCTGTCTTCAGAGTAGTTCGTGTGGTGTTGTGGTTTAGATTTGTGCTGAGAACAGTGTTGATAAGAGGGATGTGTTTGTTATTGGTGATGAGTGCTTGCACAGCGCTAAGGCCTTTTCTGCTTCTGACGCTGCCCCGCCAGGCAGTAGGCTGGGGGTGCACGAGAAGTTGGTAGGGGACGCAGCTGGGACAGCTGAGCCCAAGTGACCAAGGGATATGCCAGACCAGAGGACATCGTGCTGAGCAACAGAAGCTGGCATAAGAAGAGGGAAGCGGGGATGTTCAGAGTGATGGCGTTTATCTTCCGCAGTAGCCGTTAGGAGGGAGGAAGCCCTGCTTTCCTTTCAATGGCTAAACATCTGCCTGCTGGTGGGAGGCAGGGAAGGAAGGCCTCATTTTGCATTGTTTGCGTGTGCAGCTCTTGCTTTACCTATGAAAGTGCCTTTCTCTCAAGCCATGTCTTGTCTCACTTTTACCTTTCCTGGGCTCAGTCTTGGCGCGGGGGGGTGTGGGGGAGGGGGGTGGGGGGTGTGTGTGTGTGTGTGTGTGTTTGGGCGTACATGCTTTGCTGGTGAAGTGGGGCTAGCAAGGAGGAGGGGGGCGACATCAGGATCTGGAGAGAGCCAGGCTTGGAGCTGCCAAGTGGGTAATATCTGTGAGTGTGGGCACGCCCAAAGGCCAGGCTCACAGTGGAGGGAGCATGGGGCTGCGTGAGCCCGCAGGTAAGTTCTGCCAGGAAGGTAGGGATGTGGGGTGTGGTGATGCTGAGTGAAGGCCAACGGTGTGACAGTGCTGCTTGGATGGTAGAAATTGGCCATCAGGAGGACGAATTTTCACTCCAAGGGTAGTGCTCCAGAGCTTGGGAGAGGGGAGATGCAGAGGAAGGTGAAGATGACATGCGTGGCTGGGAGGTGGATCGTGATGCCGTTTCTATTGCAGCAACCTGACTGACTTGCGGCAGTGAGGCAGACACTGTGACGTCATCAAGTGCATCACAAACTGCAAAGTGACCCGGCTAGCAGCTCGGGCAGTGGGAAGGGCTAGTAGAGGCAGGCGAAGCCAAGACAGTTGGGCTGTTGCTTGTGAGGTCATGGCATGACAGCAATGGGATTGGCCAGGAGCAGGCAGGTGTCATGAGGTCATCAAGGAGAGCAGCTGGGAAGGCTGCAGAGAAGACGAGCGGGCCCCTGGTGAGGCCCTGCCCTGGGCTGAAGCCACCTGTACGTGACATGGGAACCTACGGGAGGTGACATGAGAACTTGCGGGATGTGACAGAGGGCAGCGGGAGAAGAGAGCAGAAGTCTGGGCGGCAAGCAGCATGTGTCCCGGCTGGGTCTGGCAGGCGGCTGCAGATGGGGGAAGTGGCCAAAGTGCAGAGAGGGGAGCGCTGGGGACCTTGTGGGCAGTCAGGTCTTGCAAGGCCAACACGGATGCCTTGCGTGATGGCATTAGTGATGCCACTGAAGTCCCAGAGGAGCTAGGCAATGCTATGCAAACTCTCGATTTGGGGTAGAAATGGAGAAAAGCTGAGACTGTTGAGGAAGAAATAATTTGTGAGGGGGGCAATGAGTTGGGGAGGCTAGCGGGGCAGAGAAAGGGAAGGCTCAGGGTGAAAGGTGGAAGGAGCAGCCTGTGGAAGAGGGCTCAGGAGGGGGGCTTGAAGGGGCCAGGTGCCCGTGGGGAGGGTGTGGTGAGTGCTGCTCTGGCCAAAGCCCGTGCCTGATGGCCGTGGTCTGTCCTGCTTCTTGTCCTGGTTTCAGCTGGGGTAGAGCTGTCTTCAGAGTAGTTCGTGTGGTGTTGTGGTTTAGATTTGTGCTGAGAACAGTGTTGATAAGAGGGATGTGTTTGTTATTGGTGATGAGTGCTTGCACAGCGCTAAGGCCTTTTCTGCTTCTGACGCTGCCCCGCCAGGCAGTAGGCTGGGGGTGCACGAGAAGTTGGTAGGGGACGCAGCTGGGACAGCTGAGCCCAAGTGACCAAGGGATATGCCAGACCAGAGGACATCGTGCTGAGCAACAGAAGCTGGGCTAAGAAGAGGGAAGCGGGGATGTTCAGAGTGATGGCGTTTATCTTCCGCAGTAGCCGTTAGGAGGGAGGAAGCCCTGCTTTCCTTTCAATGGCTAAACATCTGCCTGCTGGTGGGAGGCAGGGAAGGAAGGCCTCATTTTGCATTGTTTGCGTGTGCAGCTCTTGCTTTACCTATGAAAGTGCCTTTCTCTCAAGCCATGTCTTGTCTCACTTTTACCTTTCCTGGGCTCAGTCTTGGCGCGGGGGGTGGGGGTGGGTGTGTGTTTGTGTGTGTGGGTGTGTGTTTGTGTGTTTGGGCGTACATGCTTTGCTGGTGAAGTGGGGCTAGCAAGGAGGAGGAGGGCGACCGCAGGATCTGGAGAGAGCCAGGCTTGGAGCTGCCAAGTGGGTAATATCTGTGAGTGTGGGCACGCCCAAAGGCCAGGCTCACAGTGGAGGGAGCATGGGGCTGCGTGAGCCCGCAGGTAAGTTCTGCCAGGAAGGTAGGGATGTGGGGTGTGGTGATGCTGAGTGAAGGCCAACGGTGTGACAGTGCTGCTTGGATGGTAGAAATTGGCCATCAGGAGGACGAATTTTCACTCCAAGGGTAGTGCTCCAGAGCTTGGGAGAGGGGAGATGCAGAGGAAGGTGAAGATGACATGCGTGGCTGGGAGGTGGATCGTGATGCCGTTTCTATTGCAGCAACCTGACTGACTTGCGGCAGTGAGGCAGACACTGTGACGTCATCAAGTGCATCACAAACTGCAAAGTGACCCGGCTAGCAGCTCGGGCAGTGGGAAGGGCTAGTAGAGGCAGGCGAAGCCAAGACAGTTGGGCTGTTGCTTGTGAGGTCATGGCATGACAGCAATGGGATTGGCCAGGAGCAGGCAGGTGTCATGAGGTCATCAAGGAGAGCAGATGGGAAGGCTGCAGAGAAGACGAGTGGGCCCCTGGTGAGGCCCTGCCCTGGGCTGAAGCCACCTGTACGTGACATGGGAACCTACGGGAGGTGACATGAGAACTTGCGGGATGTGACAGAGGGCAGCGGGAGAAGAGAGCAGAAGTCTGGGCGGCAAGCAGCATGTGTCCCGGCTGGGTCTGGCAGGCGGCTGCAGATGGGGGAAGTGGCCAAAGTGCAGAGAGGGGAGCGCTGGGGACCTTGTGGGCAGTCAGGTCTTGCAAGGCCAACACGGATGCCTTGCGTGATGGCATCAGTGATGCCACTGAAGTCCCAGAGGAGCTAGGCAATGCTATGCAAACTCTCGATTTGGGGTAGAAATGGAGAAAAGCTGAGACTGTTGAGGAAGAAATAATTTGTGAGGGGGGCAATGAGTTGGGGAGGCTAGCGGGGCAGAGAAAGGGAGGGCTCAGGGTGAAAGGTGGAAGGAGCAGCCTGTGGAAGAGGGCTCAGGAGGGGGGCTGAAGGGGCCAGGTGCCCGTGGGGAGGGTGTGGTGAGTGCTGCTCTGGCCAAAGCCCGTGCCTGATGGCCGTGGTCTGTCCTGCTTCTTGTCCTGGTTTCAGCTGGGGTAGAGCTGTCTTCAGAGTAGTTCGTGTGGTGTTGTGGTTTAGATTTGTGCTGAGAACAGTGTTGATAAGAGGGATGTGTTTGTTATTGGTGATGAGTGCTTGCACAGCGCTAAGGCCTTTTCTGCTTCTGACGCTGCCCCGCCAGGCAGTAGGCTGGGGGTGCACGAGAAGTTGGTAGGGGACGCAGCTGGGACAGCTGAGCCCAAGTGACCAAGGGATATGCCAGACCAGAGGACATCGTGCTGAGCAACAGAAGCTGGGCTAAGAAGAGGGAAGCGGGGATGTTCAGAGTGATGGCGTTTATCTTCCGCAGTAGCCGTTAGGAGGGAGGAAGCCCTGCTTTCCTTTCAATGGCTAAACATCTGCCTGCTGGTGGGAGGCAGGGAAGGAAGGCCTCATTTTGCATTGTTTGCGTGTGCAGCTCTTGCTTTACCTATGAAAGTGCCTTTCTCTCAAGCCATGTCTTGTCTCACTTTTACCTTTCCTGGGCTCAGTCTTGGCGCGGGGGGTGGGGGTGGGGGTGTGTGTGTGTGTGTGGGTGTGTGTTTGTGTGTTTGGGCGTACATGCTTTGCTGGTGAAGTGGGGCTAGCAAGGAGGAGGAGGGCGACAGCAGGATCTGGAGAGAGCCAGGCTTGGAGCTGCCAAGTGGGTAATATCTGTGAGTGTGGGCACGCCCAAAGGCCAGGCTCACAGTGGAGGGAGCATGGGGCTGCGTGAGCCCGCAGGTAAGTTCTGCCAGGAAGGTAGGGATGTGGGGTGTGGTGATGCTGAGTGAAGGCCAACGGTGTGACAGTGGTGCTTGGATGGTAGAAATTGGCCATCAGGAGGACGAATTTTCACTCCAAGGGTAGTGCTCCAGAGCTTGGGAGAGGGGAGATGCAGAGGAAGGTGAAGATGACATGCGTGGCTGGGAGGTGGATCGTGATGCCGTTTCTATTGCAGCAACCTGACTGACTTGCGGCAGTGAGGCAGACACTGTGACGTCATCAAGTGCATCACAAACTGCAAAGTGACCCGGCTAGCAGCTCGGGCAGTGGGAAGGGCTAGTAGAGGCAGGCGAAGCCAAGACAGTTGGGCTGTTGCTTGTGAGGTCATGGCATGACAGCAATGGGATTGGCCAGGAGCAGGCAGGTGTCATGAGGTCATCAAGGAGAGCAGCTGGGAAGGCTGCAGAGAAGACGAGCGGGCCCCTGGTGAGGCCCTGCCCTGGGCTGAAGCCACCTGTACGTGACATGGGAACCTACGGGAGGTGACATGAGAACTTGCGGGATGTGACAGAGGGCAGCGGGAGAAGAGAGCAGAAGTCTGGGCGGCAAGCAGCATGTGTCCCGGCTGGGTCTGGCAGGCAGCTGCAGATGGGGGAAGTGGCCAAAGTGCAGAGAGGGGAGCGCTGGGGACCTTGTGGGCAGTCAGGTCTTGCAAGGCCAACACGGATGCCTTGCGTGATGGCATTAGTGATGCCACTGAAGTCCCAGAGGAGCTAGGCAATGCTATGCAAACTCTCGATTTGGGGTAGAAATGGAGAAAAGCTGAGACTGTTGAGGAAGAAATAATTTGTGAGGGGGGCAATGAGTTGGGGAGGCTAGCGGGGCAGAGAAAGGGAGGGCTCAGGGTGAAAGGTGGAAGGAGCAGCCTGTGGAAGAGGGCTCAGGAGGGGGGCTGAAGGGGCCAGGTGCCCGTGGGGAGGGTGTGGTGAGTGCTGCTCTGGCCAAAGCCCGTGCCTGATGGCCGTGGTCTGTCCTGCTTCTTGTCCTGGTTTCAGCTGGGGTAGAGCTGTCTTCAGAGTAGTTCGTGTGGTGTTGTGGTTTAGATTTGTGCTGAGAACAGTGTTGATAAGAGGGATGTGTTTGTTATTGGTGATGAGTGCTTGCACAGCGCTAAGGCCTTTTCTGCTTCTGACGCTGCCCCGCCAGGCAGTAGGCTGGGGGTGCACGAGAAGTTGGTAGGGGACGCAGCTGGGACAGCTGAGCCCAAGTGACCAAGGGATATGCCAGACCAGAGGACATCGTGCTGAGCAACAGAAGCTGGGCTAAGAAGAGGGAAGCGGGGATGTTCAGAGTGATGGCGTTTATCTTCCGCAGTAGCCGTTAGGAGGGAGGAAGCCCTGCTTTCCTTTCAATGGCTAAACATCTGCCTGCTGGTGGGAGGCAGGGAAGGAAGGCCTCATTTTGCATTGTTTGCGTGTGCAGCTCTTGCTTTACCTATGAAAGTGCCTTTCTCTCAAGCCATGTCTTGTCTCACTTTTACCTTTCCTGGGCTCAGTCTTGGCGCGGGGGGGTGTGGGGGAGGGGGGTGGGGGGTGTGTGTGTGTGTGTGTGTGTTTGGGCGTACATGCTTTGCTGGTGAAGTGGGGCTAGCAAGGAGGAGGGGGGCGACATCAGGATCTGGAGAGAGCCAGGCTTGGAGCTGCCAAGTGGGTAATATCTGTGAGTGTGGGCACGCCCAAAGGCCAGGCTCACAGTGGAGGGAGCATGGGGCTGCGTGAGCCCGCAGGTAAGTTCTGCCAGGAAGGTAGGGATGTGGGGTGTGGTGATGCTGAGTGAAGGCCAACGGTGTGACAGTGCTGCTTGGATGGTAGAAATTGGCCATCAGGAGGACGAATTTTCACTCCAAGGGTAGTGCTCCAGAGCTTGGGAGAGGGGAGATGCAGAGGAAGGTGAAGATGACATGCGTGGCTGGGAGGTGGATCGTGATGCCGTTTCTATTGCAGCAACCTGACTGACTTGCGGCAGTGAGGCAGACACTGTGACGTCATCAAGTGCATCACAAACTGCAAAGTGACCCGGCTAGCAGCTCGGGCAGTGGGAAGGGCTAGTAGAGGCAGGCGAAGCCAAGACAGTTGGGCTGTTGCTTGTGAGGTCATGGCATGACAGCAATGGGATTGGCCAGGAGCAGGCAGGTGTCATGAGGTCATCAAGGAGAGCAGCTGGGAAGGCTGCAGAGAAGACGAGCGGGCCCCTGGTGAGGCCCTGCCCTGGGCTGAAGCCACCTGTACGTGACATGGGAACCTACGGGAGGTGACATGAGAACTTGCGGGATGTGACAGAGGGCAGCGGGAGAAGAGAGCAGAAGTCTGGGCGGCAAGCAGCATGTGTCCCGGCTGGGTCTGGCAGGCGGCTGCAGATGGGGGAAGTGGCCAAAGTGCAGAGAGGGGAGCGCTGGGGACCTTGTGGGCAGTCAGGTCTTGCAAGGCCAACACGGATGCCTTGCGTGATGGCATTAGTGATGCCACTGAAGTCCCAGAGGAGCTAGGCAATGCTATGCAAACTCTCGATTTGGGGTAGAAATGGAGAAAAGCTGAGACTGTTGAGGAAGAAATAATTTGTGAGGGGGGCAATGAGTTGGGGAGGCTAGCGGGGCAGAGAAAGGGAAGGCTCAGGGTGAAAGGTGGAAGGAGCAGCCTGTGGAAGAGGGCTCAGGAGGGGGGCTTGAAGGGGCCAGGTGCCCGTGGGGAGGGTGTGGTGAGTGCTGCTCTGGCCAAAGCCCGTGCCTGATGGCCGTGGTCTGTCCTGCTTCTTGTCCTGGTTTCAGCTGGGGTAGAGCTGTCTTCAGAGTAGTTCGTGTGGTGTTGTGGTTTAGATTTGTGCTGAGAACAGTGTTGATAAGAGGGATGTGTTTGTTATTGGTGATGAGTGCTTGCACAGCGCTAAGGCCTTTTCTGCTTCTGACGCTGCCCCGCCAGGCAGTAGGCTGGGGGTGCACGAGAAGTTGGTAGGGGACGCAGCTGGGACAGCTGAGCCCAAGTGACCAAGGGATATGCCAGACCAGAGGACATCGTGCTGAGCAACAGAAGCTGGGCTAAGAAGAGGGAAGCGGGGATGTTCAGAGTGATGGCGTTTATCTTCCGCAGTAGCCGTTAGGAGGGAGGAAGCCCTGCTTTCCTTTCAATGGCTAAACATCTGCCTGCTGGTGGGAGGCAGGGAAGGAAGGCCTCATTTTGCATTGTTTGCGTGTGCAGCTCTTGCTTTACCTATGAAAGTGCCTTTCTCTCAAGCCATGTCTTGTCTCACTTTTACCTTTCCTGGGCTCAGTCTTGGCGCGGGGGGTGGGGGTGGGGGTGTGTGTGTGTGTGTGGGTGTGTGTTTGTGTGTTTGGGCGTACATGCTTTGCTGGTGAAGTGGGGCTAGCAAGGAGGAGGAGGGCGACATCAGGATCTGGAGAGAGCCAGGCTTGGAGCTGCCAAGTGGGTAATATCTGTGAGTGTGGGCACGCCCAAAGGCCAGGCTCACAGTGGAGGGAGCATGGGGCTGCGTGAGCCCGCAGGTAAGTTCTGCCCGGAAGGTAGGGATGTGGGGTGTGGTGATGCTGAGTGAAGGCCAACGGTGTGACAGTGCTGCTTGGATGGTAGAAATTGGCCATCAGGAGGACGAATTTTCACTCCAAGGGTAGTGCTCCAGAGCTTGGGAGAGGGGAGATGCAGAGGAAGGTGAAGATGACATGCGTGGCTGGGAGGTGGATCGTGATGCCGTTTCTATTGCAGCAACCTGACTGACTTGCGGCAGTGAGGCAGACACTGTGACGTCATCAAGTGCATCACAAACTGCAAAGTGACCCGGCTAACAGCTCGGGCAGTGGGAAGGGCTAGTAGAGGCAGGCGAAGCCAAGACAGTTGGGCTGTTGCTTGTGAGGTCATGGCATGACAGCAATGGGATTGGCCAGGAGCAGGCAGGTGTCATGAGGTCATCAAGGAGAGCAGCTGGGAAGGCTGCAGAGAAGACGAGCGGGCCCCTGGTGAGGCCCTGCCCTGGGCTGAAGCCACCTGTACGTGAGATGGGAACCTACGGGAGGTGACATGAGAACTTGCGGGATGTGACAGAGGGCAGCGGGAGAAGAGAGCAGAAGTCTGGGCGGCAAGCAGCATGTGTCCCGGCTGGGTCTGGCAGGCAGCTGCAGATGGGGGAAGTGGCCAAAGTGCAGAGAGGGGAGCGCTGGGGACCTTGTGGGCAGTCAGGTCTTGCAAGGCCAACACGGATGCCTTGCGTGATGGCATTAGTGATGCCACTGAAGTCCCAGAGGAGCTAGGCAATGCTATGCAAACTCTCGATTTGGGGTAGAAATGGAGAAAAGCTGAGACTGTTGAGGAAGAAATAATTTGTGAGGGGGGCAATGAGTTGGGGAGGCTAGCGGGGCAGAGAAAGGGAGGGCTCAGGGTGAAAGGTGGAAGGAGCAGCCTGTGGAAGAGGGCTCAGGAGGGGGGCTGAAGGGGCCAGGTGCCCGTGGGGAGGGTGTGGTGAGTGCTGCTCTGGCCAAAGCCCGTGCCTGATGGCCGTGGTCTGTCCTGCTTCTTGTCCTGGTTTCAGCTGGGGTAGAGCTGTCTTCAGAGTAGTTCGTGTGGTGTTGTGGTTTAGATTTGTGCTGAGAACAGTGTTGATAAGAGGGATGTGTTTGTTATTGGTGATGAGTGCTTGCACAGCGCTAAGGCCTTTTCTGCTTCTGACGCTGCCCCGCCAGGCAGTAGGCTGGGGGTGCACGAGAAGTTGGTAGGGGACGCAGCTGGGACAGCTGAGCCCAAGTGACCAAGGGATATGCCAGACCAGAGGACATCGTGCTGAGCAACAGAAGCTGGCATAAGAAGAGGGAAGCGGGGATGTTCAGAGTGATGGCGTTTATCTTCCGCAGTAGCCGTTAGGAGGGAGGAAGCCCTGCTTTCCTTTCAATGGCTAAACATCTGCCTGCTGGTGGGAGGCAGGGAAGGAAGGCCTCATTTTGCATTGTTTGCGTGTGCAGCTCTTGCTTTACCTATGAAAGTGCCTTTCTCTCAAGCCATGTCTTGTCTCACTTTTACCTTTCCTGGGCTCAGTCTTGGCGCGGGGGGGTGTGGGGGAGGGGGGTGGGGGGTGTGTGTGTGTGTGTGTGTGTTTGGGCGTACATGCTTTGCTGGTGAAGTGGGGCTAGCAAGGAGGAGGGGGGCGACATCAGGATCTGGAGAGAGCCAGGCTTGGAGCTGCCAAGTGGGTAATATCTGTGAGTGTGGGCACGCCCAAAGGCCAGGCTCACAGTGGAGGGAGCATGGGGCTGCGTGAGCCCGCAGGTAAGTTCTGCCAGGAAGGTAGGGATGTGGGGTGTGGTGATGCTGAGTGAAGGCCAACGGTGTGACAGTGCTGCTTGGATGGTAGAAATTGGCCATCAGGAGGACGAATTTTCACTCCAAGGGTAGTGCTCCAGAGCTTGGGAGAGGGGAGATGCAGAGGAAGGTGAAGATGACATGCGTGGCTGGGAGGTGGATCGTGATGCCGTTTCTATTGCAGCAACCTGACTGACTTGCGGCAGTGAGGCAGACACTGTGACGTCATCAAGTGCATCACAAACTGCAAAGTGACCCGGCTAGCAGCTCGGGCAGTGGGAAGGGCTAGTAGAGGCAGGCGAAGCCAAGACAGTTGGGCTGTTGCTTGTGAGGTCATGGCATGACAGCAATGGGATTGGCCAGGAGCAGGCAGGTGTCATGAGGTCATCAAGGAGAGCAGCTGGGAAGGCTGCAGAGAAGACGAGCGGGCCCCTGGTGAGGCCCTGCCCTGGGCTGAAGCCACCTGTACGTGACATGGGAACCTACGGGAGGTGACATGAGAACTTGCGGGATGTGACAGAGGGCAGCGGGAGAAGAGAGCAGAAGTCTGGGCGGCAAGCAGCATGTGTCCCGGCTGGGTCTGGCAGGCGGCTGCAGATGGGGGAAGTGGCCAAAGTGCAGAGAGGGGAGCGCTGGGGACCTTGTGGGCAGTCAGGTCTTGCAAGGCCAACACGGATGCCTTGCGTGATGGCATTAGTGATGCCACTGAAGTCCCAGAGGAGCTAGGCAATGCTATGCAAACTCTCGATTTGGGGTAGAAATGGAGAAAAGCTGAGACTGTTGAGGAAGAAATAATTTGTGAGGGGGGCAATGAGTTGGGGAGGCTAGCGGGGCAGAGAAAGGGAAGGCTCAGGGTGAAAGGTGGAAGGAGCAGCCTGTGGAAGAGGGCTCAGGAGGGGGGCTTGAAGGGGCCAGGTGCCCGTGGGGAGGGTGTGGTGAGTGCTGCTCTGGCCAAAGCCCGTGCCTGATGGCCGTGGTCTGTCCTGCTTCTTGTCCTGGTTTCAGCTGGGGTAGAGCTGTCTTCAGAGTAGTTCGTGTGGTGTTGTGGTTTAGATTTGTGCTGAGAACAGTGTTGATAAGAGGGATGTGTTTGTTATTGGTGATGAGTGCTTGCACAGCGCTAAGGCCTTTTCTGCTTCTGACGCTGCCCCGCCAGGCAGTAGGCTGGGGGTGCACGAGAAGTTGGTAGGGGACGCAGCTGGGACAGCTGAGCCCAAGTGACCAAGGGATATGCCAGACCAGAGGACATCGTGCTGAGCAACAGAAGCTGGGCTAAGAAGAGGGAAGCGGGGATGTTCAGAGTGATGGCGTTTATCTTCCGCAGTAGCCGTTAGGAGGGAGGAAGCCCTGCTTTCCTTTCAATGGCTAAACATCTGCCTGCTGGTGGGAGGCAGGGAAGGAAGGCCTCATTTTGCATTGTTTGCGTGTGCAGCTCTTGCTTTACCTATGAAAGTGCCTTTCTCTCAAGCCATGTCTTGTCTCACTTTTACCTTTCCTGGGCTCAGTCTTGGCGCGGGGGGTGGGGGTGGGTGTGTGTTTGTGTGTGTGGGTGTGTGTTTGTGTGTTTGGGCGTACATGCTTTGCTGGTGAAGTGGGGCTAGCAAGGAGGAGGAGGGCGACCGCAGGATCTGGAGAGAGCCAGGCTTGGAGCTGCCAAGTGGGTAATATCTGTGAGTGTGGGCACGCCCAAAGGCCAGGCTCACAGTGGAGGGAGCATGGGGCTGCGTGAGCCCGCAGGTAAGTTCTGCCCGGAAGGTAGGGATGTGGGGTGTGGTGATGCTGAGTGAAGGCCAACGGTGTGACAGTGGTGCTTGGATGGTAGAAATTGGCCATCAGGAGGACGAATTTTCACTCCAAGGGTAGTGCTCCAGAGCTTGGGAGAGGGGAGATGCAGAGGAAGGTGAAGATGACATGCGTGGCTGGGAGGTGGATCGTGATGCCGTTTCTATTGCAGCAACCTGACTGACTTGCGGCAGTGAGGCAGACACTGTGACGTCATCAAGTGCATCACAAACTGCAAAGTGACCCGGCTAGCAGCTCGGGCAGTGGGAAGGGCTAGTAGAGGCAGGCGAAGCCAAGACAGTTGGGCTGTTGCTTGTGAGGTCATGGCATGACAGCAATGGGATTGGCCAGGAGCAGGCAGGTGTCATGAGGTCATCAAGGAGAGCAGCTGGGAAGGCTGCAGAGAAGACGAGCGGGCCCCTGGTGAGGCCCTGCCCTGGGCTGAAGCCACCTGTACGTGACATGGGAACCTACGGGAGGTGACATGAGAACTTGCGGGATGTGACAGAGGGCAGCGGGAGAAGAGAGCAGAAGTCTGGGCGGCAAGCAGCATGTGTCCCGGCTGGGTCTGGCAGGCAGCTGCAGATGGGGGAAGTGGCCAAAGTGCAGAGAGGGGAGCGCTGGGGACCTTGTGGGCAGTCAGGTCTTGCAAGGCCAACACGGATGCCTTGCGTGATGGCATTAGTGATGCCACTGAAGTCCCAGAGGAGCTAGGCAATGCTATGCAAACTCTCGATTTGGGGTAGAAATGGAGAAAAGCTGAGACTGTTGAGGAAGAAATAATTTGTGAGGGGGGCAATGAGTTGGGGAGGCTAGCGGGGCAGAGAAAGGGAGGGCTCAGGGTGAAAGGTGGAAGGAGCAGCCTGTGGAAGAGGGCTCAGGAGGGGGGCTGAAGGGGCCAGGTGCCCGTGGGGAGGGTGTGGTGAGTGCTGCTCTGGCCAAAGCCCGTGCCTGATGGCCGTGGTCTGTCCTGCTTCTTGTCCTGGTTTCAGCTGGGGTAGAGCTGTCTTCAGAGTAGTTCGTGTGGTGTTGTGGTTTAGATTTGTGCTGAGAACAGTGTTGATAAGAGGGATGTGTTTGTTATTGGTGATGAGTGCTTGCACAGCGCTAAGGCCTTTTCTGCTTCTGACGCTGCCCCGCCAGGCAGTAGGCTGGGGGTGCACGAGAAGTTGGTAGGGGACGCAGCTGGGACAGCTGAGCCCAAGTGACCAAGGGATATGCCAGACCAGAGGACATCGTGCTGAGCAACAGAAGCTGGCATAAGAAGAGGGAAGCGGGGATGTTCAGAGTGATGGCGTTTATCTTCCGCAGTAGCCGTTAGGAGGGAGGAAGCCCTGCTTTCCTTTCAATGGCTAAACATCTGCCTGCTGGTGGGAGGCAGGGAAGGAAGGCCTCATTTTGCATTGTTTGCGTGTGCAGCTCTTGCTTTACCTATGAAAGTGCCTTTCTCTCAAGCCATGTCTTGTCTCACTTTTACCTTTCCTGGGCTCAGTCTTGGCGCGGGGGGGTGTGGGGGAGGGGGGTGGGGGGTGTGTGTGTGTGTGTGTGTGTTTGGGCGTACATGCTTTGCTGGTGAAGTGGGGCTAGCAAGGAGGAGGGGGGCGACATCAGGATCTGGAGAGAGCCAGGCTTGGAGCTGCCAAGTGGGTAATATCTGTGAGTGTGGGCACGCCCAAAGGCCAGGCTCACAGTGGAGGGAGCATGGGGCTGCGTGAGCCCGCAGGTAAGTTCTGCCAGGAAGGTAGGGATGTGGGGTGTGGTGATGCTGAGTGAAGGCCAACGGTGTGACAGTGCTGCTTGGATGGTAGAAATTGGCCATCAGGAGGACGAATTTTCACTCCAAGGGTAGTGCTCCAGAGCTTGGGAGAGGGGAGATGCAGAGGAAGGTGAAGATGACATGCGTGGCTGGGAGGTGGATCGTGATGCCGTTTCTATTGCAGCAACCTGACTGACTTGCGGCAGTGAGGCAGACACTGTGACGTCATCAAGTGCATCACAAACTGCAAAGTGACCCGGCTAGCAGCTCGGGCAGTGGGAAGGGCTAGTAGAGGCAGGCGAAGCCAAGACAGTTGGGCTGTTGCTTGTGAGGTCATGGCATGACAGCAATGGGATTGGCCAGGAGCAGGCAGGTGTCATGAGGTCATCAAGGAGAGCAGCTGGGAAGGCTGCAGAGAAGACGAGCGGGCCCCTGGTGAGGCCCTGCCCTGGGCTGAAGCCACCTGTACGTGACATGGGAACCTACGGGAGGTGACATGAGAACTTGCGGGATGTGACAGAGGGCAGCGGGAGAAGAGAGCAGAAGTCTGGGCGGCAAGCAGCATGTGTCCCGGCTGGGTCTGGCAGGCGGCTGCAGATGGGGGAAGTGGCCAAAGTGCAGAGAGGGGAGCGCTGGGGACCTTGTGGGCAGTCAGGTCTTGCAAGGCCAACACGGATGCCTTGCGTGATGGCATTAGTGATGCCACTGAAGTCCCAGAGGAGCTAGGCAATGCTATGCAAACTCTCGATTTGGGGTAGAAATGGAGAAAAGCTGAGACTGTTGAGGAAGAAATAATTTGTGAGGGGGGCAATGAGTTGGGGAGGCTAGCGGGGCAGAGAAAGGGAAGGCTCAGGGTGAAAGGTGGAAGGAGCAGCCTGTGGAAGAGGGCTCAGGAGGGGGGCTTGAAGGGGCCAGGTGCCCGTGGGGAGGGTGTGGTGAGTGCTGCTCTGGCCAAAGCCCGTGCCTGATGGCCGTGGTCTGTCCTGCTTCTTGTCCTGGTTTCAGCTGGGGTAGAGCTGTCTTCAGAGTAGTTCGTGTGGTGTTGTGGTTTAGATTTGTGCTGAGAACAGTGTTGATAAGAGGGATGTGTTTGTTATTGGTGATGAGTGCTTGCACAGCGCTAAGGCCTTTTCTGCTTCTGACGCTGCCCCGCCAGGCAGTAGGCTGGGGGTGCACGAGAAGTTGGTAGGGGACGCAGCTGGGACAGCTGAGCCCAAGTGACCAAGGGATATGCCAGACCAGAGGACATCGTGCTGAGCAACAGAAGCTGGGCTAAGAAGAGGGAAGCGGGGATGTTCAGAGTGATGGCGTTTATCTTCCGCAGTAGCCGTTAGGAGGGAGGAAGCCCTGCTTTCCTTTCAATGGCTAAACATCTGCCTGCTGGTGGGAGGCAGGGAAGGAAGGCCTCATTTTGCATTGTTTGCGTGTGCAGCTCTTGCTTTACCTATGAAAGTGCCTTTCTCTCAAGCCATGTCTTGTCTCACTTTTACCTTTCCTGGGCTCAGTCTTGGCGCGGGGGGTGGGGGTGGGGGTGTGTGTGTGTGTGTGGGTGTGTGTTTGTGTGTTTGGGCGTACATGCTTTGCTGGTGAAGTGGGGCTAGCAAGGAGGAGGAGGGCGACATCAGGATCTGGAGAGAGCCAGGCTTGGAGCTGCCAAGTGGGTAATATCTGTGAGTGTGGGCACGCCCAAAGGCCAGGCTCACAGTGGAGGGAGCATGGGGCTGCGTGAGCCCGCAGGTAAGTTCTGCCCGGAAGGTAGGGATGTGGGGTGTGGTGATGCTGAGTGAAGGCCAACGGTGTGACAGTGCTGCTTGGATGGTAGAAATTGGCCATCAGGAGGACGAATTTTCACTCCAAGGGTAGTGCTCCAGAGCTTGGGAGAGGGGAGATGCAGAGGAAGGTGAAGATGACATGCGTGGCTGGGAGGTGGATCGTGATGCCGTTTCTATTGCAGCAACCTGACTGACTTGCGGCAGTGAGGCAGACACTGTGACGTCATCAAGTGCATCACAAACTGCAAAGTGACCCGGCTAACAGCTCGGGCAGTGGGAAGGGCTAGTAGAGGCAGGCGAAGCCAAGACAGTTGGGCTGTTGCTTGTGAGGTCATGGCATGACAGCAATGGGATTGGCCAGGAGCAGGCAGGTGTCATGAGGTCATCAAGGAGAGCAGCTGGGAAGGCTGCAGAGAAGACGAGCGGGCCCCTGGTGAGGCCCTGCCCTGGGCTGAAGCCACCTGTACGTGAGATGGGAACCTACGGGAGGTGACATGAGAACTTGCGGGATGTGACAGAGGGCAGCGGGAGAAGAGAGCAGAAGTCTGGGCGGCAAGCAGCATGTGTCCCGGCTGGGTCTGGCAGGCAGCTGCAGATGGGGGAAGTGGCCAAAGTGCAGAGAGGGGAGCGCTGGGGACCTTGTGGGCAGTCAGGTCTTGCAAGGCCAACACGGATGCCTTGCGTGATGGCATTAGTGATGCCACTGAAGTCCCAGAGGAGCTAGGCAGCTATGCAAACTCTCGATTTGGGGGTAGAAATGGAGAAAAGCTGAGACTGTTGAGGAAGAAATAATTTGTGAGGGGGGCAATGAGTTGGGGAGGCTAGCGGGGCAGAGAAAGGGAGGGCTCAGGGTGAAAGGTGGAAGAAGCAGCCTGTGGAAGAGGGCTCAGGAGGGGGGCTGAAGGGGCCAGGTGCCCGTGGGGAGGGTGTGGTGAGTGCTGCTCTGGCCAAAGCCCGTGCCTGATGGCCGTGGTCTGTCCTGCTTCTTGTCCTGGTTTCAGCTGGGGTAGAGCTGTCTTCAGAGTAGTTCGTGTGGTGTTGTGGTTTAGATTTGTGCTGAGAACAGTGTTGATAAGAGGGATGTGTTTGTTATTGGTGATGAGTGCTTGCACAGCGCTAAGGCCTTTTCTGCTTCTGACGCTGCCCCGCCAGGCAGTAGGCTGGGGGGTGCACGAGAAGTTGGTAGGGGACGCAGCTGGGACAGCTGAGCCCAAGTGACCAAGGGATATGCCAGACCAGAGGACATCGTGCTGAGCAACAGAAGCTGGCATAAGAAGAGGGAAGCGGGGATGTTCAGAGTGATGGCGTTTATCTTCCGCAGTAGCCGTTAGGAGGGAGGAAGCCCTGCTTTCCTTTCAATGGCTAAACATCTGCCTGCTGGTGGGAGGCAGGGAAGGAAGGCCTCATTTTGCATTGTTTGCGTGTGCAGCTCTTGCTTTACCTATGAAAGTGCCTTTCTCTCAAGCCATGTCTTGTCTCACTTTTACCTTTCCTGGGCTCAGTCTTGGCGCGGGGGGGTGTGGGGGAGGGGGGTGGGGGGTGTGTGTGTGTGTGTGTGTGTTTGGGCGTACATGCTTTGCTGGTGAAGTGGGGCTAGCAAGGAGGAGGGGGGCGACATCAGGATCTGGAGAGAGCCAGGCTTGGAGCTGCCAAGTGGGTAATATCTGTGAGTGTGGGCACGCCCAAAGGCCAGGCTCACAGTGGAGGGAGCATGGGGCTGCGTGAGCCCGCAGGTAAGTTCTGCCAGGAAGGTAGGGATGTGGGGTGTGGTGATGCTGAGTGAAGGCCAACGGTGTGACAGTGCTGCTTGGATGGTAGAAATTGGCCATCAGGAGGACGAATTTTCACTCCAAGGGTAGTGCTCCAGAGCTTGGGAGAGGGGAGATGCAGAGGAAGGTGAAGATGACATGCGTGGCTGGGAGGTGGATCGTGATGCCGTTTCTATTGCAGCAACCTGACTGACTTGCGGCAGTGAGGCAGACACTGTGACGTCATCAAGTGCATCACAAACTGCAAAGTGACCCGGCTAGCAGCTCGGGCAGTGGGAAGGGCTAGTAGAGGCAGGCGAAGCCAAGACAGTTGGGCTGTTGCTTGTGAGGTCATGGCATGACAGCAATGGGATTGGCCAGGAGCAGGCAGGTGTCATGAGGTCATCAAGGAGAGCAGCTGGGAAGGCTGCAGAGAAGACGAGCGGGCCCCTGGTGAGGCCCTGCCCTGGGCTGAAGCCACCTGTACGTGACATGGGAACCTACGGGAGGTGACATGAGAACTTGCGGGATGTGACAGAGGGCAGCGGGAGAAGAGAGCAGAAGTCTGGGCGGCAAGCAGCATGTGTCCCGGCTGGGTCTGGCAGGCGGCTGCAGATGGGGGAAGTGGCCAAAGTGCAGAGAGGGGAGCGCTGGGGACCTTGTGGGCAGTCAGGTCTTGCAAGGCCAACACGGATGCCTTGCGTGATGGCATTAGTGATGCCACTGAAGTCCCAGAGGAGCTAGGCAATGCTATGCAAACTCTCGATTTGGGGTAGAAATGGAGAAAAGCTGAGACTGTTGAGGAAGAAATAATTTGTGAGGGGGGGCAATGAGTTGGGGAGGCTAGCGGGGCAGAGAAAGGGAAGGCTCAGGGTGAAAGGTGGAAGGAGCAGCCTGTGGAAGAGGGCTCAGGAGGGGGGCTTGAAGGGGCCAGGTGCCCGTGGGGAGGGTGTGGTGAGTGCTGCTCTGGCCAAAGCCCGTGCCTGATGGCCGTGGTCTGTCCTGCTTCTTGTCCTGGTTTCAGCTGGGGTAGAGCTGTCTTCAGAGTAGTTCGTGTGGTGTTGTGGTTTAGATTTGTGCTGAGAACAGTGTTGATAAGAGGGATGTGTTTGTTATTGGTGATGAGTGCTTGCACAGCGCTAAGGCCTTTTCTGCTTCTGACGCTGCCCCGCCAGGCAGTAGGCTGGGGGTGCACGAGAAGTTGGTAGGGGACGCAGCTGGGACAGCTGAGCCCAAGTGACCAAGGGATATGCCAGACCAGAGGACATCGTGCTGAGCAACAGAAGCTGGGCTAAGAAGAGGGAAGCGGGGATGTTCAGAGTGATGGCGTTTATCTTCCGCAGTAGCCGTTAGGAGGGAGGAAGCCCTGCTTTCCTTTCAATGGCTAAACATCTGCCTGCTGGTGGGAGGCAGGGAAGGAAGGCCTCATTTTGCATTGTTTGCGTGTGCAGCTCTTGCTTTACCTATGAAAGTGCCTTTCTCTCAAGCCATGTCTTGTCTCACTTTTACCTTTCCTGGGCTCAGTCTTGGCGCGGGGGGTGGGGGTGGGTGTGTGTTTGTGTGTGTGGGTGTGTGTTTGTGTGTTTGGGCGTACATGCTTTGCTGGTGAAGTGGGGCTAGCAAGGAGGAGGAGGGCGACCGCAGGATCTGGAGAGAGCCAGGCTTGGAGCTGCCAAGTGGGTAATATCTGTGAGTGTGGGCACGCCCAAAGGCCAGGCTCACAGTGGAGGGAGCATGGGGCTGCGTGAGCCCGCAGGTAAGTTCTGCCCGGAAGGTAGGGATGTGGGGTGTGGTGATGCTGAGTGAAGGCCAACGGTGTGACAGTGGTGCTTGGATGGTAGAAATTGGCCATCAGGAGGACGAATTTTCACTCCAAGGGTAGTGCTCCAGAGCTTGGGAGAGGGGAGATGCAGAGGAAGGTGAAGATGACATGCGTGGCTGGGAGGTGGATCGTGATGCCGTTTCTATTGCAGCAACCTGACTGACTTGCGGCAGTGAGGCAGACACTGTGACGTCATCAAGTGCATCACAAACTGCAAAGTGACCCGGCTAACAGCTCGGGCAGTGGGAAGGGCTAGTAGAGGCAGGCGAAGCCAAGACAGTTGGGCTGTTGCTTGTGAGGTCATGGCATGACAGCAATGGGATTGGCCAGGAGCAGGCAGGTGTCATGAGGTCATCAAGGAGAGCAGCTGGGAAGGCTGCAGAGAAGACGAGCGGGCCCCTGGTGAGGCCCTGCCCTGGGCTGAAGCCACCTGTACGTGACATGGGAACCTACGGGAGGTGACATGAGAACTTGCGGGATGTGACAGAGGGCAGCGGGAGAAGAGAGCAGAAGTCTGGGCGGCAAGCAGCATGTGTCCCGGCTGGGTCTGGCAGGCAGCTGCAGATGGGGGAAGTGGCCAAAGTGCAGAGAGGGGAGCGCTGGGGACCTTGTGGGCAGTCAGGTCTTGCAAGGCCAACACGGATGCCTTGCGTGATGGCATTAGTGATGCCACTGAAGTCCCAGAGGAGCTAGGCAATGCTATGCAAACTCTCGATTTGGGGTAGAAATGGAGAAAAGCTGAGACTGTTGAGGAAGAAATAATTTGTGAGGGGGGCAATGAGTTGGGGAGGCTAGCGGGGCAGAGAAAGGGAGGGCTCAGGGTGAAAGGTGGAAGGAGCAGCCTGTGGAAGAGGGCTCAGGAGGGGGGCTGAAGGGGCCAGGTGCCCGTGGGGAGGGTGTGGTGAGTGCTGCTCTGGCCAAAGCCCGTGCCTGATGGCCGTGGTCTGTCCTGCTTCTTGTCCTGGTTTCAGCTGGGGTAGAGCTGTCTTCAGAGTAGTTCGTGTGGTGTTGTGGTTTAGATTTGTGCTGAGAACAGTGTTGATAAGAGGGATGTGTTTGTTATTGGTGATGAGTGCTTGCACAGCGCTAAGGCCTTTTCTGCTTCTGACGCTGCCCCGCCAGGCAGTAGGCTGGGGGTGCACGAGAAGTTGGTAGGGGACGCAGCTGGGACAGCTGAGCCCAAGTGACCAAGGGATATGCCAGACCAGAGGACATCGTGCTGAGCAACAGAAGCTGGCATAAGAAGAGGGAAGCGGGGATGTTCAGAGTGATGGCGTTTATCTTCCGCAGTAGCCGTTAGGAGGGAGGAAGCCCTGCTTTCCTTTCAATGGCTAAACATCTGCCTGCTGGTGGGAGGCAGGGAAGGAAGGCCTCATTTTGCATTGTTTGCGTGTGCAGCTCTTGCTTTACCTATGAAAGTGCCTTTCTCTCAAGCCATGTCTTGTCTCACTTTTACCTTTCCTGGGCTCAGTCTTGGCGCGGGGGGGTGTGGGGGAGGGGGGTGGGGGGTGTGTGTGTGTGTGTGTGTGTTTGGGCGTACATGCTTTGCTGGTGAAGTGGGGCTAGCAAGGAGGAGGGGGGCGACATCAGGATCTGGAGAGAGCCAGGCTTGGAGCTGCCAAGTGGGTAATATCTGTGAGTGTGGGCACGCCCAAAGGCCAGGCTCACAGTGGAGGGAGCATGGGGCTGCGTGAGCCCGCAGGTAAGTTCTGCCAGGAAGGTAGGGATGTGGGGTGTGGTGATGCTGAGTGAAGGCCAACGGTGTGACAGTGCTGCTTGGATGGTAGAAATTGGCCATCAGGAGGACGAATTTTCACTCCAAGGGTAGTGCTCCAGAGCTTGGGAGAGGGGAGATGCAGAGGAAGGTGAAGATGACATGCGTGGCTGGGAGGTGGATCGTGATGCCGTTTCTATTGCAGCAACCTGACTGACTTGCGGCAGTGAGGCAGACACTGTGACGTCATCAAGTGCATCACAAACTGCAAAGTGACCCGGCTAGCAGCTCGGGCAGTGGGAAGGGCTAGTAGAGGCAGGCGAAGCCAAGACAGTTGGGCTGTTGCTTGTGAGGTCATGGCATGACAGCAATGGGATTGGCCAGGAGCAGGCAGGTGTCATGAGGTCATCAAGGAGAGCAGCTGGGAAGGCTGCAGAGAAGACGAGCGGGCCCCTGGTGAGGCCCTGCCCTGGGCTGAAGCCACCTGTACGTGACATGGGAACCTACGGGAGGTGACATGAGAACTTGCGGGATGTGACAGAGGGCAGCGGGAGAAGAGAGCAGAAGTCTGGGCGGCAAGCAGCATGTGTCCCGGCTGGGTCTGGCAGGCGGCTGCAGATGGGGGAAGTGGCCAAAGTGCAGAGAGGGGAGCGCTGGGGACCTTGTGGGCAGTCAGGTCTTGCAAGGCCAACACGGATGCCTTGCGTGATGGCATTAGTGATGCCACTGAAGTCCCAGAGGAGCTAGGCAATGCTATGCAAACTCTCGATTTGGGGTAGAAATGGAGAAAAGCTGAGACTGTTGAGGAAGAAATAATTTGTGAGGGGGGCAATGAGTTGGGGAGGCTAGCGGGGCAGAGAAAGGGAAGGCTCAGGGTGAAAGGTGGAAGGAGCAGCCTGTGGAAGAGGGCTCAGGAGGGGGGCTTGAAGGGGCCAGGTGCCCGTGGGGAGGGTGTGGTGAGTGCTGCTCTGGCCAAAGCCCGTGCCTGATGGCCGTGGTCTGTCCTGCTTCTTGTCCTGGTTTCAGCTGGGGTAGAGCTGTCTTCAGAGTAGTTCGTGTGGTGTTGTGGTTTAGATTTGTGCTGAGAACAGTGTTGATAAGAGGGATGTGTTTGTTATTGGTGATGAGTGCTTGCACAGCGCTAAGGCCTTTTCTGCTTCTGACGCTGCCCCGCCAGGCAGTAGGCTGGGGGTGCACGAGAAGTTGGTAGGGGACGCAGCTGGGACAGCTGAGCCCAAGTGACCAAGGGATATGCCAGACCAGAGGACATCGTGCTGAGCAACAGAAGCTGGGCTAAGAAGAGGGAAGCGGGGATGTTCAGAGTGATGGCGTTTATCTTCCGCAGTAGCCGTTAGGAGGGAGGAAGCCCTGCTTTCCTTTCAATGGCTAAACATCTGCCTGCTGGTGGGAGGCAGGGAAGGAAGGCCTCATTTTGCATTGTTTGCGTGTGCAGCTCTTGCTTTACCTATGAAAGTGCCTTTCTCTCAAGCCATGTCTTGTCTCACTTTTACCTTTCCTGGGCTCAGTCTTGGCGCGGGGGGTGGGGGTGGGTGTGTGTTTGTGTGTGTGGGTGTGTGTTTGTGTGTTTGGGCGTACATGCTTTGCTGGTGAAGTGGGGCTAGCAAGGAGGAGGAGGGCGACCGCAGGATCTGGAGAGAGCCAGGCTTGGAGCTGCCAAGTGGGTAATATCTGTGAGTGTGGGCACGCCCAAAGGCCAGGCTCACAGTGGAGGGAGCATGGGGCTGCGTGAGCCCGCAGGTAAGTTCTGCCCGGAAGGTAGGGATGTGGGGTGTGGTGATGCTGAGTGAAGGCCAACGGTGTGACAGTGGTGCTTGGATGGTAGAAATTGGCCATCAGGAGGACGAATTTTCACTCCAAGGGTAGTGCTCCAGAGCTTGGGAGAGGGGAGATGCAGAGGAAGGTGAAGATGACATGCGTGGCTGGGAGGTGGATCGTGATGCCGTTTCTATTGCAGCAACCTGACTGACTTGCGGCAGTGAGGCAGACACTGTGACGTCATCAAGTGCATCACAAACTGCAAAGTGACCCGGCTAACAGCTCGGGCAGTGGGAAGGGCTAGTAGAGGCAGGCGAAGCCAAGACAGTTGGGCTGTTGCTTGTGAGGTCATGGCATGACAGCAATGGGATTGGCCAGGAGCAGGCAGGTGTCATGAGGTCATCAAGGAGAGCAGCTGGGAAGGCTGCAGAGAAGACGAGCGGGCCCCTGGTGAGGCCCTGCCCTGGGCTGAAGCCACCTGTACGTGACATGGGAACCTACGGGAGGTGACATGAGAACTTGCGGGATGTGACAGAGGGCAGCGGGAGAAGAGAGCAGAAGTCTGGGCGGCAAGCAGCATGTGTCCCGGCTGGGTCTGGCAGGCAGCTGCAGATGGGGGAAGTGGCCAAAGTGCAGAGAGGGGAGCGCTGGGGACCTTGTGGGCAGTCAGGTCTTGCAAGGCCAACACGGATGCCTTGCGTGATGGCATTAGTGATGCCACTGAAGTCCCAGAGGAGCTAGGCAATGCTATGCAAACTCTCGATTTGGGGTAGAAATGGAGAAAAGCTGAGACTGTTGAGGAAGAAATAATTTGTGAGGGGGGCAATGAGTTGGGGAGGCTAGCGGGGCAGAGAAAGGGAGGGCTCAGGGTGAAAGGTGGAAGGAGCAGCCTGTGGAAGAGGGCTCAGGAGGGGGGCTGAAGGGGCCAGGTGCCCGTGGGGAGGGTGTGGTGAGTGCTGCTCTGGCCAAAGCCCGTGCCTGATGGCCGTGGTCTGTCCTGCTTCTTGTCCTGGTTTCAGCTGGGGTAGAGCTGTCTTCAGAGTAGTTCGTGTGGTGTTGTGGTTTAGATTTGTGCTGAGAACAGTGTTGATAAGAGGGATGTGTTTGTTATTGGTGATGAGTGCTTGCACAGCGCTAAGGCCTTTTCTGCTTCTGACGCTGCCCCGCCAGGCAGTAGGCTGGGGGTGCACGAGAAGTTGGTAGGGGACGCAGCTGGGACAGCTGAGCCCAAGTGACCAAGGGATATGCCAGACCAGAGGACATCGTGCTGAGCAACAGAAGCTGGCATAAGAAGAGGGAAGCGGGGATGTTCAGAGTGATGGCGTTTATCTTCCGCAGTAGCCGTTAGGAGGGAGGAAGCCCTGCTTTCCTTTCAATGGCTAAACATCTGCCTGCTGGTGGGAGGCAGGGAAGGAAGGCCTCATTTTGCATTGTTTGCGTGTGCAGCTCTTGCTTTACCTATGAAAGTGCCTTTCTCTCAAGCCATGTCTTGTCTCACTTTTACCTTTCCTGGGCTCAGTCTTGGCGCGGGGGGGTGTGGGGGAGGGGGGTGGGGGGTGTGTGTGTGTGTGTGTGTGTTTGGGCGTACATGCTTTGCTGGTGAAGTGGGGCTAGCAAGGAGGAGGGGGGCGACATCAGGATCTGGAGAGAGCCAGGCTTGGAGCTGCCAAGTGGGTAATATCTGTGAGTGTGGGCACGCCCAAAGGCCAGGCTCACAGTGGAGGGAGCATGGGGCTGCGTGAGCCCGCAGGTAAGTTCTGCCAGGAAGGTAGGGATGTGGGGTGTGGTGATGCTGAGTGAAGGCCAACGGTGTGACAGTGCTGCTTGGATGGTAGAAATTGGCCATCAGGAGGACGAATTTTCACTCCAAGGGTAGTGCTCCAGAGCTTGGGAGAGGGGAGATGCAGAGGAAGGTGAAGATGACATGCGTGGCTGGGAGGTGGATCGTGATGCCGTTTCTATTGCAGCAACCTGACTGACTTGCGGCAGTGAGGCAGACACTGTGACGTCATCAAGTGCATCACAAACTGCAAAGTGACCCGGCTAGCAGCTCGGGCAGTGGGAAGGGCTAGTAGAGGCAGGCGAAGCCAAGACAGTTGGGCTGTTGCTTGTGAGGTCATGGCATGACAGCAATGGGATTGGCCAGGAGCAGGCAGGTGTCATGAGGTCATCAAGGAGAGCAGCTGGGAAGGCTGCAGAGAAGACGAGCGGGCCCCTGGTGAGGCCCTGCCCTGGGCTGAAGCCACCTGTACGTGACATGGGAACCTACGGGAGGTGACATGAGAACTTGCGGGATGTGACAGAGGGCAGCGGGAGAAGAGAGCAGAAGTCTGGGCGGCAAGCAGCATGTGTCCCGGCTGGGTCTGGCAGGCGGCTGCAGATGGGGGAAGTGGCCAAAGTGCAGAGAGGGGAGCGCTGGGGACCTTGTGGGCAGTCAGGTCTTGCAAGGCCAACACGGATGCCTTGCGTGATGGCATTAGTGATGCCACTGAAGTCCCAGAGGAGCTAGGCAATGCTATGCAAACTCTCGATTTGGGGTAGAAATGGAGAAAAGCTGAGACTGTTGAGGAAGAAATAATTTGTGAGGGGGGCAATGAGTTGGGGAGGCTAGCGGGGCAGAGAAAGGGAAGGCTCAGGGTGAAAGGTGGAAGGAGCAGCCTGTGGAAGAGGGCTCAGGAGGGGGGCTTGAAGGGGCCAGGTGCCCGTGGGGAGGGTGTGGTGAGTGCTGCTCTGGCCAAAGCCCGTGCCTGATGGCCGTGGTCTGTCCTGCTTCTTGTCCTGGTTTCAGCTGGGGTAGAGCTGTCTTCAGAGTAGTTCGTGTGGTGTTGTGGTTTAGATTTGTGCTGAGAACAGTGTTGATAAGAGGGATGTGTTTGTTATTGGTGATGAGTGCTTGCACAGCGCTAAGGCCTTTTCTGCTTCTGACGCTGCCCCGCCAGGCAGTAGGCTGGGGGTGCACGAGAAGTTGGTAGGGGACGCAGCTGGGACAGCTGAGCCCAAGTGACCAAGGGATATGCCAGACCAGAGGACATCGTGCTGAGCAACAGAAGCTGGGCTAAGAAGAGGGAAGCGGGGATGTTCAGAGTGATGGCGTTTATCTTCCGCAGTAGCCGTTAGGAGGGAGGAAGCCCTGCTTTCCTTTCAATGGCTAAACATCTGCCTGCTGGTGGGAGGCAGGGAAGGAAGGCCTCATTTTGCATTGTTTGCGTGTGCAGCTCTTGCTTTACCTATGAAAGTGCCTTTCTCTCAAGCCATGTCTTGTCTCACTTTTACCTTTCCTGGGCTCAGTCTTGGCGCGGGGGGTGGGGGTGGGTGTGTGTTTGTGTGTGTGGGTGTGTGTTTGTGTGTTTGGGCGTACATGCTTTGCTGGTGAAGTGGGGCTAGCAAGGAGGAGGAGGGCGACCGCAGGATCTGGAGAGAGCCAGGCTTGGAGCTGCCAAGTGGGTAATATCTGTGAGTGTGGGCACGCCCAAAGGCCAGGCTCACAGTGGAGGGAGCATGGGGCTGCGTGAGCCCGCAGGTAAGTTCTGCCAGGAAGGTAGGGATGTGGGGTGTGGTGATGCTGAGTGAAGGCCAACGGTGTGACAGTGCTGCTTGGATGGTAGAAATTGGCCATCAGGAGGACGAATTTTCACTCCAAGGGTAGTGCTCCAGAGCTTGGGAGAGGGGAGATGCAGAGGAAGGTGAAGATGACATGCGTGGCTGGGAGGTGGATCGTGATGCCGTTTCTATTGCAGCAACCTGACTGACTTGCGGCAGTGAGGCAGACACTGTGACGTCATCAAGTGCATCACAAACTGCAAAGTGACCCGGCTAGCAGCTCGGGCAGTGGGAAGGGCTAGTAGAGGCAGGCGAAGCCAAGACAGTTGGGCTGTTGCTTGTGAGGTCATGGCATGACAGCAATGGGATTGGCCAGGAGCAGGCAGGTGTCATGAGGTCATCAAGGAGAGCAGCTGGGAAGGCTGCAGAGAAGACGAGCGGGCCCCTGGTGAGGCCCTGCCCTGGGCTGAAGCCACCTGTACGTGACATGGGAACCTACGGGAGGTGACATGAGAACTTGCGGGATGTGACAGAGGGCAGCGGGAGAAGAGAGCAGAAGTCTGGGCGGCAAGCAGCATGTGTCCCGGCTGGGTCTGGCAGGCGGCTGCAGATGGGGGAAGTGGCCAAAGTGCAGAGAGGGGAGCGCTGGGGACCTTGTGGGCAGTCAGGTCTTGCAAGGCCAACACGGATGCCTTGCGTGATGGCATTAGTGATGCCACTGAAGTCCCAGAGGAGCTAGGCAATGCTATGCAAACTCTCGATTTGGGGTAGAAATGGAGAAAAGCTGAGACTGTTGAGGAAGAAATAATTTGTGAGGGGGGCAATGAGTTGGGGAGGCTAGCGGGGCAGAGAAAGGGAAGGCTCAGGGTGAAAGGTGGAAGGAGCAGCCTGTGGAAGAGGGCTCAGGAGGGGGGCTTGAAGGGGCCAGGTGCCCGTGGGGAGGGTGTGGTGAGTGCTGCTCTGGCCAAAGCCCGTGCCTGATGGCCGTGGTCTGTCCTGCTTCTTGTCCTGGTTTCAGCTGGGGTAGAGCTGTCTTCAGAGTAGTTCGTGTGGTGTTGTGGTTTAGATTTGTGCTGAGAACAGTGTTGATAAGAGGGATGTGTTTGTTATTGGTGATGAGTGCTTGCACAGCGCTAAGGCCTTTTCTGCTTCTGACGCTGCCCCGCCAGGCAGTAGGCTGGGGGTGCACGAGAAGTTGGTAGGGGACGCAGCTGGGACAGCTGAGCCCAAGTGACCAAGGGATATGCCAGACCAGAGGACATCGTGCTGAGCAACAGAAGCTGGGCTAAGAAGAGGGAAGCGGGGATGTTCAGAGTGATGGCGTTTATCTTCCGCAGTAGCCGTTAGGAGGGAGGAAGCCCTGCTTTCCTTTCAATGGCTAAACATCTGCCTGCTGGTGGGAGGCAGGGAAGGAAGGCCTCATTTTGCATTGTTTGCGTGTGCAGCTCTTGCTTTACCTATGAAAGTGCCTTTCTCTCAAGCCATGTCTTGTCTCACTTTTACCTTTCCTGGGCTCAGTCTTGGCGCGGGGGGTGGGGGTGGGTGTGTGTTTGTGTGTGTGGGTGTGTGTTTGTGTGTTTGGGCGTACATGCTTTGCTGGTGAAGTGGGGCTAGCAAGGAGGAGGAGGGCGACCGCAGGATCTGGAGAGAGCCAGGCTTGGAGCTGCCAAGTGGGTAATATCTGTGAGTGTGGGCACGCCCAAAGGCCAGGCTCACAGTGGAGGGAGCATGGGGCTGCGTGAGCCCGCAGGTAAGTTCTGCCAGGAAGGTAGGGATGTGGGGTGTGGTGATGCTGAGTGAAGGCCAACGGTGTGACAGTGCTGCTTGGATGGTAGAAATTGGCCATCAGGAGGACGAATTTTCACTCCAAGGGTAGTGCTCCAGAGCTTGGGAGAGGGGAGATGCAGAGGAAGGTGAAGATGACATGCGTGGCTGGGAGGTGGATCGTGATGCCGTTTCTATTGCAGCAACCTGACTGACTTGCGGCAGTGAGGCAGACACTGTGACGTCATCAAGTGCATCACAAACTGCAAAGTGACCCGGCTAGCAGCTCGGGCAGTGGGAAGGGCTAGTAGAGGCAGGCGAAGCCAAGACAGTTGGGCTGTTGCTTGTGAGGTCATGGCATGACAGCAATGGGATTGGCCAGGAGCAGGCAGGTGTCATGAGGTCATCAAGGAGAGCAGATGGGAAGGCTGCAGAGAAGACGAGTGGGCCCCTGGTGAGGCCCTGCCCTGGGCTGAAGCCACCTGTACGTGACATGGGAACCTACGGGAGGTGACATGAGAACTTGCGGGATGTGACAGAGGGCAGCGGGAGAAGAGAGCAGAAGTCTGGGCGGCAAGCAGCATGTGTCCCGGCTGGGTCTGGCAGGCGGCTGCAGATGGGGGAAGTGGCCAAAGTGCAGAGAGGGGAGCGCTGGGGACCTTGTGGGCAGTCAGGTCTTGCAAGGCCAACACGGATGCCTTGCGTGATGGCATCAGTGATGCCACTGAAGTCCCAGAGGAGCTAGGCAATGCTATGCAAACTCTCGATTTGGGGTAGAAATGGAGAAAAGCTGAGACTGTTGAGGAAGAAATAATTTGTGAGGGGGGCAATGAGTTGGGGAGGCTAGCGGGGCAGAGAAAGGGAGGGCTCAGGGTGAAAGGTGGAAGGAGCAGCCTGTGGAAGAGGGCTCAGGAGGGGGGCTGAAGGGGCCAGGTGCCCGTGGGGAGGGTGTGGTGAGTGCTGCTCTGGCCAAAGCCCGTGCCTGATGGCCGTGGTCTGTCCTGCTTCTTGTCCTGGTTTCAGCTGGGGTAGAGCTGTCTTCAGAGTAGTTCGTGTGGTGTTGTGGTTTAGATTTGTGCTGAGAACAGTGTTGATAAGAGGGATGTGTTTGTTATTGGTGATGAGTGCTTGCACAGCGCTAAGGCCTTTTCTGCTTCTGACGCTGCCCCGCCAGGCAGTAGGCTGGGGGTGCACGAGAAGTTGGTAGGGGACGCAGCTGGGACAGCTGAGCCCAAGTGACCAAGGGATATGCCAGACCAGAGGACATCGTGCTGAGCAACAGAAGCTGGGCTAAGAAGAGGGAAGCGGGGATGTTCAGAGTGATGGCGTTTATCTTCCGCAGTAGCCGTTAGGAGGGAGGAAGCCCTGCTTTCCTTTCAATGGCTAAACATCTGCCTGCTGGTGGGAGGCAGGGAAGGAAGGCCTCATTTTGCATTGTTTGCGTGTGCAGCTCTTGCTTTACCTATGAAAGTGCCTTTCTCTCAAGCCATGTCTTGTCTCACTTTTACCTTTCCTGGGCTCAGTCTTGGCGCGGGGGGTGGGGGTGGGGGTGTGTGTGTGTGTGTGGGTGTGTGTTTGTGTGTTTGGGCGTACATGCTTTGCTGGTGAAGTGGGGCTAGCAAGGAGGAGGAGGGCGACAGCAGGATCTGGAGAGAGCCAGGCTTGGAGCTGCCAAGTGGGTAATATCTGTGAGTGTGGGCACGCCCAAAGGCCAGGCTCACAGTGGAGGGAGCATGGGGCTGCGTGAGCCCGCAGGTAAGTTCTGCCAGGAAGGTAGGGATGTGGGGTGTGGTGATGCTGAGTGAAGGCCAACGGTGTGACAGTGGTGCTTGGATGGTAGAAATTGGCCATCAGGAGGACGAATTTTCACTCCAAGGGTAGTGCTCCAGAGCTTGGGAGAGGGGAGATGCAGAGGAAGGTGAAGATGACATGCGTGGCTGGGAGGTGGATCGTGATGCCGTTTCTATTGCAGCAACCTGACTGACTTGCGGCAGTGAGGCAGACACTGTGACGTCATCAAGTGCATCACAAACTGCAAAGTGACCCGGCTAGCAGCTCGGGCAGTGGGAAGGGCTAGTAGAGGCAGGCGAAGCCAAGACAGTTGGGCTGTTGCTTGTGAGGTCATGGCATGACAGCAATGGGATTGGCCAGGAGCAGGCAGGTGTCATGAGGTCATCAAGGAGAGCAGCTGGGAAGGCTGCAGAGAAGACGAGCGGGCCCCTGGTGAGGCCCTGCCCTGGGCTGAAGCCACCTGTACGTGACATGGGAACCTACGGGAGGTGACATGAGAACTTGCGGGATGTGACAGAGGGCAGCGGGAGAAGAGAGCAGAAGTCTGGGCGGCAAGCAGCATGTGTCCCGGCTGGGTCTGGCAGGCGGCTGCAGATGGGGGAAGTGGCCAAAGTGCAGAGAGGGGAGCGCTGGGGACCTTGTGGGCAGTCAGGTCTTGCAAGGCCAACACGGATGCCTTGCGTGATGGCATTAGTGATGCCACTGAAGTCCCAGAGGAGCTAGGCAATGCTATGCAAACTCTCGATTTGGGGTAGAAATGGAGAAAAGCTGAGACTGTTGAGGAAGAAATAATTTGTGAGGGGGGCAATGAGTTGGGGAGGCTAGCGGGGCAGAGAAAGGGAAGGCTCAGGGTGAAAGGTGGAAGGAGCAGCCTGTGGAAGAGGGCTCAGGAGGGGGGCTTGAAGGGGCCAGGTGCCCGTGGGGAGGGTGTGGTGAGTGCTGCTCTGGCCAAAGCCCGTGCCTGATGGCCGTGGTCTGTCCTGCTTCTTGTCCTGGTTTCAGCTGGGGTAGAGCTGTCTTCAGAGTAGTTCGTGTGGTGTTGTGGTTTAGATTTGTGCTGAGAACAGTGTTGATAAGAGGGATGTGTTTGTTATTGGTGATGAGTGCTTGCACAGCGCTAAGGCCTTTTCTGCTTCTGACGCTGCCCCGCCAGGCAGTAGGCTGGGGGTGCACGAGAAGTTGGTAGGGGACGCAGCTGGGACAGCTGAGCCCAAGTGACCAAGGGATATGCCAGACCAGAGGACATCGTGCTGAGCAACAGAAGCTGGGCTAAGAAGAGGGAAGCGGGGATGTTCAGAGTGATGGCGTTTATCTTCCGCAGTAGCCGTTAGGAGGGAGGAAGCCCTGCTTTCCTTTCAATGGCTAAACATCTGCCTGCTGGTGGGAGGCAGGGAAGGAAGGCCTCATTTTGCATTGTTTGCGTGTGCAGCTCTTGCTTTACCTATGAAAGTGCCTTTCTCTCAAGCCATGTCTTGTCTCACTTTTACCTTTCCTGGGCTCAGTCTTGGCGCGGGGGGTGGGGGTGGGGGTGTGTTTGTGTGTGTGGGTGTGTGTTTGTGTGTTTGGGCGTACATGCTTTGCTGGTGAAGTGGGGCTAGCAAGGAGGAGGAGGGCGACCGCAGGATCTGGAGAGAGCCAGGCTTGGAGCTGCCAAGTGGGTAATATCTGTGAGTGTGGGCACGCCCAAAGGCCAGGCTCACAGTGGAGGGAGCATGGGGCTGCGTGAGCCGCAGGTAAGTTCTGCCCGGAAGGTAGGGATGTGGGGTGTGGTGATGCTGAGTGAAGGCCAACGGTGTGACAGTGGTGCTTGGATGGTAGAAATTGGCCATCAGGAGGACGAATTTTCACTCCAAGGGTAGTGCTCCAGAGCTTGGGAGAGGGGAGATGCAGAGGAAGGTGAAGATGACATGCGTGGCTGGGAGGTGGATCGTGATGCCGTTTCTATTGCAGCAACCTGACTGACTTGCGGCAGTGAGGCAGACACTGTGACGTCATCAAGTGCATCACAAACTGCAAAGTGACCCGGCTAACAGCTCGGGCAGTGGGAAGGGCTAGTAGAGGCAGGCGAAGCCAAGACAGTTGGGCTGTTGCTTGTGAGGTCATGGCATGACAGCAATGGGATTGGCCAGGAGCAGGCAGGTGTCATGAGGTCATCAAGGAGAGCAGCTGGGAAGGCTGCAGAGAAGACGAGCGGGCCCCTGGTGAGGCCCTGCCCTGGGCTGAAGCCACCTGTACGTGACATGGGAACCTACGGGAGGTGACATGAGAACTTGCGGGATGTGACAGAGGGCAGCGGGAGAAGAGAGCAGAAGTCTGGGCGGCAAGCAGCATGTGTCCCGGCTGGGTCTGGCAGGCAGCTGCAGATGGGGGAAGTGGCCAAAGTGCAGAGAGGGGAGCGCTGGGGACCTTGTGGGCAGTCAGGTCTTGCAAGGCCAACACGGATGCCTTGCGTGATGGCATTAGTGATGCCACTGAAGTCCCAGAGGAGCTAGGCAATGCTATGCAAACTCTCGATTTGGGGTAGAAATGGAGAAAAGCTGAGACTGTTGAGGAAGAAATAATTTGTGAGGGGGGCAATGAGTTGGGGAGGCTAGCGGGGCAGAGAAAGGGAGGGCTCAGGGTGAAAGGTGGAAGGAGCAGCCTGTGGAAGAGGGCTCAGGAGGGGGGCTGAAGGGGCCAGGTGCCCGTGGGGAGGGTGTGGTGAGTGCTGCTCTGGCCAAAGCCCGTGCCTGATGGCCGTGGTCTGTCCTGCTTCTTGTCCTGGTTTCAGCTGGGGTAGAGCTGTCTTCAGAGTAGTTCGTGTGGTGTTGTGGTTTAGATTTGTGCTGAGAACAGTGTTGATAAGAGGG